>NC_090444.1:966352648-966682393 GCF_031143425.1 Pleurodeles waltl
GATACCTTGCAGGAGCTAAGGGTCCTTTTTCTACAATTCCTAGACTCCTACCTTAGAGAACTTTCCTGCCCAAACTATCTGAGAGTCATACAAACAGTAACCTGATGGGGCACAGAGTGCTGACTGACTGTGCTTTGAAATGCAAAGTGATTTAGGGCCTGCCCTTGCCTATCCCATGGAATAACTGCCTTATGCGCTGTGCATTATGGGGAGGGGAGGGTTTAGGGGGTGGAGTTTAACAATTGCACCCTCTGGGCTGTAGGCATGGTTAAATGTCTTCCTTTTGTATTCAACTACATTGAAGAACCAAAAAACAGTTCATCCATGAACAGCAATCAGAAGACTGAGCAGGGCAACTTTGTGTCATGGAAACTGCTTTGACGCACGTGGGGCTCCATTATAGCTTATGCAAAGGTACAAATAATTGAACAAGTTACTTAACTTTGGTAACACTGATAGAGGCTATTTAGAGGCAGATTGCTCACCTTCTAAAATGTTTCCCAGATGTCAGACTGGATTTGGAAACTTTTCAGCAGTCCTTCTGCGCACTGGTAGTGAGGTTTCTAGCTGCAGACTCCTCACCTTTTGGGTAGATACCAAAGCAATACCTGTATGGAGCAGGGGAGCGGCAGAGGGAGGGGATGGGGGAGTTCAGGGTGGGGTTGGGAACTGGACTCAAACCAGAGTCTTGAATAAATGAGCAGGCAAAATGCCCCCTTGGTGAACCCGACTGTCTAGACAACAGTGCTTCGTGTGCCAATGCAGTGGTGCAGTTTTGGCCCTGAAAGAATGAGCACACAGCCCTTGCGGAAGCTGCTTTTTAGTCAATGCGTAGCACATCTTAATGCAGAGCAGGATCCAGCAGGTGATGGTTCTCCTCCTCACTGCCTTGCCTTTTATTGCTCCACAGTACCCCAAAAAGAGCTGATCTTACACCCAGTGATCTTTAGTATAATCTATGCTAAAGCTTGAGCGCTCTCTTGGGTTCCAAGTCAAGTCCTTCCTCCTCAGACGAGTGAGGCGGCACACAACGCTGGTGGTGTGGTCTGACCGACATGGAACGGTGTTACAACTTTTGGTAAGAAGGATGCCTGCATCCACAGAACCAGTCTTCCTGAGAAGGTGGTGGTGTAGGGTGGACTGACAATGCTCAGTTAACTGACACACCGATGTAATGGCGATGAGGAACCCTGTGTAGAGGTAAGGAGCCATAAAGGGCAGCAGTGAAGCAGCTAGAATGGAGTACAAAATAGAAATGTAAGGGCCAAGCTAAGGTCCTACTGTGGCATGACAATGGGGGAGAGAAAAAAAAATGTATATCTTTCAAAAAAATGCATAACAACTGGAGAGTTAAACAATGAAGGCTTATCCGGCAACCACAAAAAAAGCCAAAGGGTACCCTTTAACTGTGCCTAGAGAAAAGCCTTGCCGGGATAGAGTCATAAGAAATAACAAAACACATGAGTTTGCCTAAAGGGGGTCTTATCTGGCAAGTGCTGCACCAAGTCACAAATTTGCCCCAAAGACAGACATTTACAGATTTAGTTAAGGGACGTCTGGCTCCCAAAATGAACTCCACCACCTTCAAATGTGTTCAGCTGTC
Organism: Pleurodeles waltl; assembly: GCF_031143425.1. Taxonomy (NCBI): domain Eukaryota; kingdom Metazoa; phylum Chordata; class Amphibia; order Caudata; family Salamandridae; genus Pleurodeles; species Pleurodeles waltl. The sequence continues at coordinate 966,354,252 of NC_090444.1, forward strand.
ACCACTCAATCTCCAAGCATGAAGGTGGAAATATACCCAGGTACAGAACTCAGCCCTGCTGCTGTGACAGAAGATCCAAGAAATGCTCAGGCCCAGAAGTTCCGGATACCATCCTCTACATGCCCAATCTGGAACCACTAGGATGACTTGGGCCTGTGCCGGTCCTGATCTTTTTGAAAACTCGGGCAGGAGTGGTACTGGAGGAAAAGCATACAGGAGTCTACAGTCCCAATTTAGGCAAAAAGAGTCTCAGAGTGAGAGACGACTTGTTAACTCCAATGACCAGAAGTGCTGACCTTGTGCGTTCTCAGCGGTGCAGAAGAGATCGAGCCAAGGATCTACCCATTCGCAAAAGAGATCTTGTGCCACCTCCAGATGCCACCCATGATCCTATAGGAACATACAGCTGAGTTTATCCATCCTTGCATTCAAAGCGCCTGCTTGGTGGTTCACTACCAGAAGATCCCTTCTTGGTCTAGCTATTTCCTGAGGCGCAGGACTTCCTGGTACAGCGTCTGTGACCTCACCCCAGCCTTCTTTGTTGCAGTACCAAATGGTGTTGGTGGGGACCGTGAGCACCTCAACCAACCTGCCCTTGATGGATGGAAAGAAGACTTAATGGCAAGTGGATGGACATGCTCCAGGGTGCTGAGAGGAACACAGGGTCTCCCAGGGCAGGGCGATGGGATCTCACTAAGTGTCTGTTGACTGGGGCACCAGAGCAATGTTTGGCCCAAACCCCCAAAAAAGGTATACTTTAGTGCCTCATTAAAAGGAAAAAGGGCTCAGAGGATGTCTGCCCCAGCTGGAGGACTTCCGTCAACACATTAGTCTGAATCTCCGAGGTGAAAAGCTGGAGGTCAAGGACTTCGGCCGTCCTAAGCATTATCATGGCTTAGGAAGCAGATTCCTCTGTGGCTGAACCAGGGGGTGGGAAAAGACCCATTTCAGGGGTGATATTTAGACCACCAGCTTTCTGCGAGTTATCATACCAATTGTCATCTTGATAGGGCTAAGCAAACTCATCACCTGCATCATAATCATATAAACATTGTCTGAGTCCTTGATCAAAAAGGAGAATGTGGTGTGTTTTCCCCTTTTTGGAGGCGGCAGGCCAAGTGGGGGAAGCAGACGTGGACCGTGACTTAAAGCAGTCTCCTCGCAGATTCTTCCTGTGCTTGGCGATGTAAAGCTTTGCCTTGCAGTCCTGGATGGCCTTCGGTTTCGACGTACATTCAGTGCAGGCCTTAGAGTCCAGACTCAACCCCAGGCACCACAAGCTCACCTGCTGGGGGATCTGACAGACTTTTGTTTGCAACAGCCCCTTCAGGGCTTAAAACATGTTTTTTGGGATGACATCCCTTGAACACTAAGAAATTTAGACAAAACTTTTTCACACAAGTCTGTTAGATATGAGAGAGCTTCTGATCTGCAAATGGTAGCGCAGAAAGAAAGGAACAGATGTCAGCATGTAGAAGCGGTGACTATATTGGCTCCACATGTAATTTCCGAAGCCCAACGGCATTAGTGCACAGCCCGATAGCAACACCTACCGTCGCACAGAGGTATTGCTGACAGTTTCTGGATCCATTCTGACGCATGGGGTATTATCCAAAAGGTGAGTAATTTGCAGCTAGACGTCTCATTCAGAATAATATTGCTTTTGTCCATGCAGCCAACAAGCCTGTAGCCAGTGAAGAGGAAAGCCAATAAGGAGCACTGCAGTTGCACTGTTTTGCGACCACAGTGGGAAATAACCAGTCAAAGGTAACAGCCATTTAAGCCCTCTTCAAGGTGTATTGTTTTGGGATATGCCATTAAACTTAAGAGTTTCGGTGTGTATTCAGGCTCTCGACAGAGGTAAAGTGTTCGGAGGCAGAAAAACTTCTTCAGAATTGCAGGACAGGGGATCATCCAAAGAACGTGCACAGAGATGCACCCCATTCCATTTGTGCAGATACAACTGCGTTTAATGTCTTTCATTGGTACTTCCCTTCAGTTGTAATTCGACTCTGCATTTATTTTCAGATTTTCAGAGTAAAGAAGTAAGCTCTTGAGAGAAACGTGTATGTTGATCTTAGACTCTACATTCGTCATAAAACCTATTGACAGTGGGATTTACATTTCCGTGCCTATTTTCTGATTATTCTGATGGCAGTGCCTCTGCATTCTCACTGACCTCACCGTATTCTCCAGCACATTTATGACTCTCAGAAAACATACACTTGTCACGCTAATAGAAGAAAGCCGTAATGGCTCTAGAGCAGAGGTCTTCAAACTGGCCTGAAGTGATCCCAGGGGGAGAGGGGGGGGCAGACTGGCCAAAATAAATATTATACAGATAACAGGCCTTTGTTTAGGCATATTTAAACATTGCCATGTTTATAAAATAATTGTGAAAAATTCTGAGGGGGGCCCAATGATTTTTTTTTTTCCAACTGGGGGGGCTCGGCATTAAAGTTTGGAGACCTCTGCTCTAGAGTCACTCAAACTATCGGATGGTCGCTGCTCTCCTCAGCCTGCATTCACTGTAAGGGGTTTTTCACTGAAATAGTACAAACAATGCCAGGAGTACCGCTGGAAGTTGATGGCAGCTGTTCTTATAGCCTCCTCAACTCCTTTACGACGCCTCTGCACGCTTTTTCTGAAGTTCCAGTAGAGAGTAAAAAACAAAAAAGCAAGTATTTTTCCAATATCTGATTTCTGGGCTCGCTAAAACCTCTGCAAAAAAAATCTGTGTTGCGGATTTGAACTGTCTCTAATCTGTACGTAAACAATTCATCTTGGTCCCAAGTTTGTAAAAAGAAAGAAAAGCTACAAATTAGACACCCAATTCCCAGAAACCGTGTTCTGATTTTCATCACTTTCCGACGTTTCATTAAATATACCAAAAGTTGCACTCTACCTGAGTTCCATCGGGTTTTGTAATCTGGAACACTTCACTCCAGATTTGTATCCCGGTTGTTTCTCGCTCGCATCCACCTCTCCACGTAAATCCAGTTAAGGGTTGGTTCGGTCCACCCATCCAACTAGAACTATCCTGGAAATGCAAAAGACCACCACACAAGGCGTAAAAAAAACAAAAACAAATACACGTCAAACACAAAACGCACTGTAAAATTTAACACACTGGCAAACTAAAGGTAGCAATGCCACATTTCATTTAGTTTTAAACGATAGTTATTCCACTGGACAAGCAGTGTTTCAACTATTCAAGTGTAACTGAAATTCTGCATTTAGATTATGACAAGGGAAGAAGTGTTTGTAAAAACCAGCAGATGGACAAGTGGATTAGGGTTGTAATTATGCTACTCGGTCTTTTTATTTAACCCCCTTCGCTGCCAGGCCTTTTCCTCCTCAGGTGCCAAGGCTTTTTTTTGGCTGTTTGGGGCAGTTCGCGCTTAGGCCCCCATAACATTTTGTCCACGTAAGCTACCCACACCAAATTTGCGTCCTTTTTTCCAACATCCTAGGGATTCTAGAGGTACCCATACTTTCTGGGTTCCCCTGAAGGAGGCCAAGAAATTAGCCAAATTACAGCGAAAATTTCGGATTTAAAAAACACAAAAAACAAAAAATGGGGAAACAAAGGCTGCAGAAGAAGGCTTGTGGTTTTTCCCCTGAAAATGGCATCAAAGGGTTTGAGGTGCTAAAATCACCATCTTCCCAGCTTTCAGGAACAGGCAGAATTGAATCAGAAAACCACATTTTTCAACAGAATTTTGGCATTTTAAAGGGACATACCCCATTTTTACTATTTTTTGTGCTTTCAGCCTCCTTACAATTAGTGACAGAAATGGGTGTGAAACCAATGCTGGATCCCAGAAAGCTAAACATTTCTGAAAAGAAGAAAAAATTCTGAATTCAGCTAGGGGTAATTTGTGTAGATCCTACAAGGGTTTCCTACAGACAACAGTTAAAATGAAAAAATATTGAAATTGAGGAGAAAAACAGCAATTTGTCTCCACGTTTTACTCTAACTTTTTCATGCGATGTTAGATTTTTTAAAGCAATATACCGTTACGTCTGCTGGACTCTTCTGGTTGCGGGGATATATAGGGCTTGTAGGTTCATCAAGAACCCTAGGTACCCAGAGCCAATAAATGAGCTGTACCTTACAATGGGTTTTCATTGTATACCATGTATACAGCAATTCATTTGCCGAAATATAAAGAGTGAAAAATAGGTATCAAGAAAACCTTGTATTTCCAAAATGGGCACAAGAGAAGGTGTTGAGAAGCACTGGTTATTTGCACATCTCTGAATTCCGGGGTCCCCATACTACCATGTGAACTACAGGGCATTTCTCAAATAGACGTCTTTTTTACACACTGTCTTACATTTGGAAGGAAAAAATGTAGACAAAGACAAGCAGCAATAAGACTTGTTTTGCTATTCTGTGTTCTCCCAAGTCTCCCAATAAAAATGGTACCTCACTTGCATGGGTAGGCCTAATGCCCGCGACAGGAAACGCAAGATGGACACATCACATTTTTACATTGAAATCTGATGGGTTTTTTTGCAAAGTGCCTAGCTGTAGATTTTGGCCTCTAGCTCAGCTGGCACCAAGGGAAACCTACGAAATCTGTGTAGTTTTGAAAACTAGACACCTAGGGGAATCCAAGATGAGGTGACTTGTGGAGCTCTCACCAGGTTCTGTTACCCAGAATCCTTCGCAAACCTCAAAGTTTGGCCAAAAAAACCCACTTTTTCCTCACATTTTCGGTGACAGAAAGTTCTGGAATCTGAGAGGAGGCACAAATTTCCTTCCACCCAGCGTTCCCCCAAGTCTCCCGATAAAAATGGTACCTCACGTGTGGGTAGGCCTAGCACCCGCGACAGGTAAAGCCCCAAAACACTATCTGGACACATGAAAATTAGAAAATACAAAACTACCAGTTTTTGCGGGGGATGCACCTGCGTTTTTGGTCGTGGGCTCAGCAGCCATCTAGGGAAACCTACCAAACCTAGACATTTCTGAAAACTAGACACCCAAGGGAGTCCAGTGAGGTGTGACTTGTGTGGATCCCCAATGTTGTCTTACCCAGAATCCTCAGCAAACCTCAAATTTAGCTAAAAAAATAAAATAAACACACAACACATTTTTCCCACATTTCTGTGTGGGATCACCCCACCGGGACAAATTTCATACCACCCAACGTTCCCCTCAGTCTCCCAGTAAAAATGATACCTCACTTGTGTAGGTGGGCCAAGTGCCTGTGACAGGGAAGAGCCAAAAACATGTTGAAATTGAGGGGGAACCAAAGCAGGTCCAAAAGGGAAGTTTGGAAAAAAAAAAACATTTTTAGGCTGACAAGTGCAGCAGAATTTTTATGGGTATAGATGAGATCTCCCATGTTGGGTGGTAGGAATTTTGTGGATTCCTGCAGATTCTGGAAGGTTTCATCACAAAAATGTGGGGAAAATGTGTGATTTCCAGCAAAGTTGGAGGTTTGTAAGGCATTGTGGCTAAGAAAATGGTGCAGGGTGCATGTGAAGCACACCACCCTGGAATCAACCACATGTTTAGTTTTCAGATGTGTCTAGGTCTTGTGGATTTTTCTACATGGCAGCGTTCCAAAGTCCAAAAAGTGCAGCCCTCACCATTCAAAGTGGGACGATTCTGAGAGTTAGCCAAGCTCTCATGGCCCAAATGTAAAACTAAAATCCAAAATAATCAAATGTCCTCTTGCTTGCCGTGGGATGAGTTGTTTTAGTGTGCGGGGCAGAGCTGAAAGACTGTTACCCCCTTCAGTTAGGGTGGTGGCATAACCAGGCCCAAACTGGTTGGTAGACCCCAACCCACAATTTTTTTTTTTTAATTCCCTGGCATCTAGTAGGCTTTCTGCCCCCTCAGGGTGTGGATCGGGGGTAATTGCCCAATCTGCCCACTGGTGGGCAGAACAACATTTGCCCCATTTATTTAGGGTGGGGGTATGGCCATACCCCCACCCTCTTATTTTGAAAAAAATATCTTCCCTGGTCTCTGGTGGGATTTCCCCGAAGGCCAGTACATGGACGGAATGGTTACGTCCGTGGCGTACAAGGGGTTAAAGCGTTCCTTTCAATGGTGGTACAGGAAACTGCCTGGTTTTCGAATGTTATCACGTTGCAGCAGGCCCGTCATGAGGAAAGGTTCTGCAAGCCTCCCCACAATGAGTGGCTATGTACAGGCCAAAACTGTCATTAGGAGGAAGACCAGTCTTTCCAACTGTTTTAGCAAAGGCCGCCACCAAAGGGGGCATGGAGGGCCGCCCCTATAAAGGCTGCCTTGGACCTGGAAAGACCAGTTAAAATGGTTTTGGAGGCTGGTTGCGCCCCCATCTGTAGACACCCCCCAGGCACCTAGGTGGGGGAGGAGCGAAGCACAAGGGGCCACTGGGGGTTCTGGAATCATTTGAACCCTCCAATGAGGAAGCGGGGTGACACCAAAAGGGGTTGAGGGGGCGTCTAGAGGAGGGTCATTAAAAGCACGCTGTCCCCTCCAATGGACAGTATGGCGATCGTGGACAGCACGCGAACAGGGGCAGTGAAGGAAGAAGGGGCTTACCTGGTGAGGACCGGACATCTGATCCTCTGAAGACGTTTGAGGGTGCAGCAGGTCTTTGGTTTGATTAAACACACTAAAACATTTGCTCAATGTATAACTCCCCTAGCCCACATATAGGGTACACAAGACCCATGCATGACTAGCCTCTTAGTTTACTAACAGCTTTTCCATCAGGGCAAGAGTGTTTCTCAGTTTTGACTCACTTTTCATAACTATATTACTAAAGCATGATGTGGTAGCACACTCATTTACAGACAGTAAATTTCCAAGAAATGTCCAAAAACCTTGCCACTAACTTGCAGCTTTACTGATAAAACTATATAGTGTATTAACAATCTGAGAAAATTGGGTTTCAGAAAACATTTATCATTTGCACATCACCAAGTAAAGTGTTCTGACTTTTTTTTTCATCCTATTAAAATAGTTTTTTCATCACACAGAAGCACAAAAAATGGTCTTTCACAGCTACTGAAATATATTTTGAAAGGTTTGTAAAGTTGACTTAGTTATATAAATTCTACATGTTGCGGAACCCATACAAAAAGCCTTTCATTTCACATAGGTCAGACAGTTCACCTTACAAAATCCTGGAACTCTGCAGTCACAAGGAAAAGTATTTGCATTGCAAGAAGACAAACTGACTTTTGACCTCTGTCTCTGAACACAGAGCAAATGTGACAAGAATGAGATTTAAAGGCATCTTAATTGCTAATTCAATTTCTGACTGAACAAAACACCTGTTATTTGCACACTCCCCAGAAGGGTCGAGTGGGATCTAAAAATAGCTCGACCTCATAAAATAAAACTCATAGGAGTTTTCTTCAGGATGCAATAGAGGAAATTTGCAAAGTTTACACCTCAACATTAAATACTCTGATCAAGGTAAATCAACACTGATAATACAAAGTTCAGTAATAATACAAGGATGTTGTACCTCGATCGAACAAAAAATTGAAAACAACTCACTTTTAAGAACAAACTTTCATGAGCATTGTCATTAACAGACAGGACATTTCCCACTGAAATGACCACGGAATTTGGACACATACAGTTTTACTGATAAAACTATACCACACAGATTGGTGTATGGCAATTGTGTTTCTCTGAATATCATTCACATATAATTTGTAGATCACCTAGGGGGTCATTTTAACCCTGGTGGTCGGAGACCGCCAGGGCTAAAGTGTCGCTTGTACCGCCAACAGGCTTGCGGTACTGAGACCCATATTATGACCGCGGCGGTAGCGCCACGGTCGCACCGCCGGGGCCGGCGGTTTCCTGCCGTTTTAGCCCCGGCGGTAATAATCAGCCAGGGCAGCGCTGCTTGCAGCGCTGCCCTGGGGATTATGACTCCGCTAGCGCCAGCCTGGTTCTGGCAGTTTGCACCGCCAGGAAGAGGCTGGCGGTAAGGGGAGTCCTGGGGCCCCCTAACAGGGCCCCGTGCAGCTTTTCACTGTCTGCATAGCAGACACTGAAAAGCGCGACGGGTGCTACTGCACCCGTCGCACGGCCGCAACACCGCTGGCTCCCATAGGAGCCGGCTCCTATGTGGCGGCCGCATCCCCGTCGGCCCAGCAGGGATGTTGTAATGGGGACCGCGGGAGTGCGGCAAGCTTGTAATGACCCCCCTAGTGTCTTGTTTTGCCCCTTTTAAAATCCGTTTCCAGCACAGGTTATGATTAAAATAACAACAAAGTGCTTAATTTCTGCAGTCCACACGGCTGGATGCACACCATTTCATTTATAGGTTTTTACATTTTGTTGTGTATTGCAAAAAGCAACATTATACACTATCATAATTCACTTAATAAACTCCTCTCGCTTTACAGTGAGATTTAAAAAAAAGTAAACACTAATCCTCATGTTAACAGGACCTGTCTGTTCAAAGGCTAATAAGTGAAATTTAAAAAGGGTAACAACCAAATTAAGGTCTCTCGGGAGCATAATAAAAGTTTGGGAGGAAATATGTATGTAAGCCCTTTCAAAACTGATCACAACTGGTGACTTAAACAAGTAGGGCTGTTCAAAGGGGAAAAACTAAAAAGGCTGCTAAAAGCAGACAAATAAGCTGTAGTGGATGTAGGAGGCCAGCTGGCCCAGTGTGTGGTTGACACTTATGGTGTTACACATTATACTGGGTCCAGTCAACCCTTATTAGATAGTGTTACATTGTCTAGATAACCAGGGCACTCTAGTGGTAGAAGTCGTGCGCAGCCAAGACTTATCCAGGAGGTGTGTGAAGTACTTACAGTAACACAGTAGTCACACAGTAACTTATCACACATGAAAGGAACCACAGTGTTGCAAAAATAAAGGTACTTTATTACAGGAACACCAAACTAGATTACTATAGGTAAAGCCCCTTCTGAAGGTAAGTACCCACAAAATATACACAGGTAAGTATTGGGACATAGAATAAAATAGCAAGGACCCTAAGGGGGGGGCCAAACCATATACTAAGAAAGTGGAATGCGAAAGACAGGTCAGTGGTCAGGAGGGCTACCAACAAGCATAAGCAAATGCAACTGGAGCTGTTGGAGATTTGCAGAGCTAAAGAGGATCAGCAAGGGTCTGAAGACTCGACCCTTGAAGGGGAGTCCGGGCTGACCCTCAGAAGACAGGAGAGCCAGCAGAAGCAGTCAAAGCCCCTACGGGCAACCCACAGGCAGCAAGCACAGTAAGTCACAGTGAAGCCCAGCCAGCACACCTGAAGAGGAGTCCCATGTCGCTGGAGCAGCAGAGAGAAGACTTTCCTTGCAGAGGTCGAGTGCTGGGTGCCAGGACTACTTGGAGCCTCAAGATCCCTCAGGGCAGGTGTCAACAAGCCTTGGTTGCTGCAACAGTCGCAGTGCATAGGGGGAGGCAGCAAGGACTCACCATCTCCCAAGCTGGACAGAAGGCAGAGAGGACCCCTCCTAACCAACGCCTGTGTTGGACAATCTACGCGGGTCCAGAGGTCAGCAGATCCCAGCAGCTGGATGTCGTTGCCTTCGGTGCAGGCGGATGCAGAGGAGTGACCCCTTCACTCCAAGGGAGATTCCTTCTTGCTTCTTTTGTGCAGCTGGAATCTTTCCAACCCCAGAGGATGCACAGCCATGGAAATGTTGCAGTTTGCTGACAGGAGCACCGGAAACAAAGTTGCACAAGAGGTTGTCTCAGGCATTGTGGTCCTGTTTGGTTCCTGTGAAGTCCAGCAGCGGTTCCGGGTGCCAGGAGCAGAAGATGTCTTTGCAGAGAGGTCCTGGCGGAGTCTTGCACGACTAATCTGGGGACCCACACACACAGGGAGCCCATAAATAGCCTAGAAACTGGAATGGCCACTCTCTGCGGTGACCACCTATCAGAGAGGGTCACCTATGCCAGCTACCTAACCTGATCAGTTAGGTGCTCCCAGGGGCCTCTGCACTACTTGTTTCAAAGATGGCAGAACCAAGTGGCCACCTGGTGGAGCTCTGGGCACCACCCGAGGGTGGTGCTGGACAGGGAACTGGACACTCCCCTTTCCTTTGTGTTTCACTCCAGGGCAGGGACCAGTGGTCCCCAGACTGGTGCAAACCAGATTATAAAAGGAGGGCACCTTATGTGCTCTTCAAAGCAAACCAGTGGTGTGGGGAGGCTACCTCCTTCAGGGCTGTAACACCTGTTTCCATAGGAGAGGAGGTCGCACCCCTCTCCTACAGGAAATCCTTTGTTCTGCCTTCTCCTGCTTGAGCTGGTCAAGCAGCATGAGGGCAGAATCCTGTCTGAGGGGCTGCAGCAGCGTGGGCTGCCCGCAGATCCTGGAAGACTGGCAGGAGTATGACTGGGGGATCCTCTAAGGATGCACAGAATCGTGCCACCAATACTGGCATCAGCATTGGGGTATAATTCCAAACATGTCCAGGCTCGCAGTTAACATTATGTAGCTGGACCACCACAGGTAGTGAGTGACCAGTGGCTCTGGTGTACCAATGCCCGGGTACCTAGGTACCATATACCAGGGCAGAGGTCTTCAACCTGGTTTGGGGGGGGGGGGGGTTCAAGTGATTGGGGGAGGGTGCCTGCCAAGCTCCAGCCAAAAGAAGCATTATACAGATAACTGGGCTTTTAAGCAGAAGCTGCAATGTTTAAATAGGTCTATAGGTCTAGCCATATTTAAACATTGCCTTCTTTATAAAATGTGAAACATTCTGAGGGGGGGAATGATTTTTACTTTTTCAACTGGGTGTGGGGGGTGAGGCATTAAAATGTTTGGAGACCACTGACCTAAGGACTTGTAGGGGTATACCAATATGCCAATTGTGAGGTGTAAGAAGTAGCAAAGCATCTACATTTGGGGGAGAGAGCACAATCACTGGGGTCCTGGTTAGCAGGATCCCAGGGAAAACAGTCTAAGCACACTGGCATCAGGCAAAATGTGGGGGTAACCATGCCAGAAAGAAGGGACTTTCTTTCCTACACAATTCCCCCCCCCCCCCTCTCCCCCCTCCATCCCCCGACACACAGACAAAGGACAATAACCAGTTGGGTTTTTATTGTCTAAATTGAAATATCTGGTGAGTCCAGGTCTATGTTCCACTGAATAGTCCGTTCCCAGTAGGGAGATAGACCACCTTTACAGTTTGGGATTCTCACCTTTCATTTGCTTAAGCCTTAGAAGGGGCTTTTGGTCTGTCTGAACAAGGAATTGAGAGCCAAACAAGTATGGACTCCGCTTCTTCAAGGCCCAGACCACAGCAAAGGCCTCTCTCTCAATGGCTGACCAACACTTTTCTCCGGTGGTCAACCTTCTACTTGTAAAAGCAACAGGTTCAATCTGGACCTCTTCATTAAGTTGGGAAAGTACTGCCCCTTTCCTTACCTCTGAAGCACCTGTCTGGACAATGAATGGTTTTCAGTGGTCTGGGCTTCTGAGACTGGGAGCAGAGCACATGGCCTGTTTTTGGTCAAATTATTTTTGGCACCAAGCTGTTCATAAGACTTTCTTGGGCATACTTTTGGATGTGAGGTCACTTAAAGGAGCTACAATGGAGCCATGCCCTTTAATGAACCTTCTGTAATACTCAGCAAGGCCTAAAAAGACTGACTTGGGTTTGAGTGGCAGGGGCAACTCAATCCATTATGGTTTGGAATTTGCCATATGGTGGCTGAATTTAGCCTCCACCTACCAGATGACCAAAGAAACCACTTTACCCTGCCCTGTCTGGCCTTTGGATGCCTTGATAATGAGGTCTGCTTTTCCTACGGCCTCTAGCACAGTTCAAAGGTGGACCAGGTGATTCTCCCAGGTGGAGCTAAAGACAGCTATATCATCGAGATAAGCGGCACTTAAGCTTTCCAAGCCTTGGAGAACTTTTTCTCCAACCTTTGAAATGTTGCTTGGGCATTCTTCAAACAAAAGCACATCACAGTGAAGTGATAGTGCCCACCAGGTGTTGAGAATGCGGTCTTTGGTTTTGAATCTTCAGATAACTTGATCTGCAAATAACCTGCAGTCAAGTCAAATGTACTGAGATACTTGGCTGCAACCAAAGTATCAGTTCATCTGCTCTTGGAACTGGATGGGCATCAGTCCTGATGACTGCACTGAGGCTTCTGTAATCAACACAAAACTTAATCTTTTGGGAGTGAGGCTTGTGTACTAAGACTACAGGACTAGCCCAGGAGCTGTCTGAAGACTGAATGACTCCTAACTCTAGCATCTTTTGCACTTCTGTTTTGATACATTCCCTGACATGGTCAGGCTGCCTATAGATCTTACTATTTACAGGCAGACTATCACCGGTGTCAATTTCATGTAGACACCAGGTTGCTTGATCAGGGGGTCAGAGAAAAGAGTTCTGAGCTGGTGGAGGAGATTTTTGTGGTCAACCTTCCCTCACAAGGGGAAGTGGACCCCTAACTGGGTGTCCAAACAGAAGCTCAAATGTACTACAGCCCACTCCCTTCGGTGGAACTTCCGTATAGGCAAAGAGGAGGTAGAGCATTAGGACATCCAATCTCCTGAGTTTTTCCAGAGAGTCCCACGATCATGCCTTTTAAGGTTTTGTTTAATCTCTCAACTAAACAGTTTGTTTGTGGATGGTAAGGGTGGTGAATTTATATGTTACCCCATACTCCTTCCACATTGCTTTTAGATATGCAGACATGAAGTTTGCACCTGTCTGACACCACCTCCTTAAGAAAACCCACTCTGGAGAAGAATCCTAGGAGGGCCTTGGCCACTGCAGGGGCTGTGGTGGTCCTAAGGGAAATTGCCATAGGGTATCTGGTGGCAGGGTCCCCCGCCACCAGTATAAATCTGTTCCCAGATGCAGTTGGAGGGTCTAGGGTGCCAACAAGGTCTATCTCCACCCTCTCAAAGGGTACCCTGAGAGTGGAATTGGGTGGGGGGGGGGGGGGGGGGTTTGAGTGCCACCTGTCTTGCCACTGGCTTGACCGGTAACACAGGAACGACAAAACTCCTTTGTGTCTTATGACCTAGAACACCAGTGAAAGTGAGGGACAAGTCTGTCCCAAGTCTTGATGTTCCTCAAATGGCCTGCAAAGGGAATATCATGTGCTAAGATCAATACGAACTCCCTAAACCTTTGAGGAATGACCAACCTCCTGGTGGCACCAGGTTTGGGGGCCCCCAGCCTCAGAATTAAGGAGGCCATTGTCCCAGTAGACCTTATGGGTCGCTTGATATTGAAAATGTCACTTACCCAGTGTACATCTGTTCGTGGCATTAGTCGCTGCAGATTCACATGTTGAGCACAGTCCGCTGCCTGGTGTTGGGCTCGGAGTATTACAAGTTGTTTTTCTTCGAAGAAGTCTTTTTTTGGTCACGGGACCGAAGGACTCCTCCCTCTTCGGCTCCATTGCGCATGGGCGTCGACTCCATCTTAGATTGTTTTCCCCGCAGAGGGTGAGGCTGGAGTTGTTTGCTATAAATAGTGCCCATGCAATGGAGTGAATACGTATGTACATACAAAGTTTATAATAATTATTTACAAATGTACAAATGTTTAAGATTTAAGATTTACTTCTAAACGGCTACAGGCTTCCCGGGGAGGCGGGAGGGCACATGTGAATCTGCAGCGACTAATGCCACGAACAGATGTACACTGGGTAAGTGACATTTTCAGTTCGATGGCATATGTTGCTGCAGATACACATGTTGAGCATAGACTATAAAGCAGTTACCTCCCCTAAAAGCGGTGGTTTAGCTTGTAGGAGTTGAAGTAGTTTGGAATAATGTTCTTAGTACAGCTTGGCCCACTGTAGCTTGTTGTGCATTTAGTACATCTACACAGTAGTGTTTAGTAAATGTATGAGGCGTAGACCAGGTTGCAGCCTTACATATTTCGCTCATAGGAATGTTTCCTAGAAAGGCCATTGTAGCGCCTTTCTTTCTGGTTGAGTGTGCCTTTGGTGTAATAGGCAATTCTCTCTTGGCTTTAAGATAGCATGTTTGAATACATCTGACTATCCATCTAGCAATGCCTTGTTTAGAGATTGGATTTCCTATGTGTGGTTTTTGAAAAGCTATGAACAGTTGTTTTGTTTTCCTGATTAACTTTGTTCTGTCAATGTAGTACATTAGTGCTCTTTTGATGTCTAATGTATGTAGTGCCCTTTCAGCCACGGAATCTGGCTGTGGGAAGAACACTGGTAATTCTACTGTTTGATTTAAATGGAATGGTGAGATTACTTTTGGTAGAAATGTAGGATTTGTTCTTAGAACTATTTTATTTTTGTGTATTTGAATAAATGGTTCTTGTATGGTAAATGCCTGTATTTCACTTACTCTTCTGAGGGATGTGATTGCAATGAGAAATGCGACTTTCCACGTTAAATATTGCATTTCACAGGAATGCATGGGTTCAAAAGGTGGACCCATGAGTCTTGTTAAGACGATGTTAAGGTTCCATGAAGGAACTGGTGGTGTTCTTGGTGGTATAATTCTTTTTAGCCCTTCCATGAATGCTTTAATAACTGGTATTCTAAATAGAGACGATGAATGAGTAGTTTGTAGGTAAGCAGATATTGCTGCGAGGTGTATTTTTATAGATGAAAAAGCGAGGTTTGCTTTTTGCAAATGTAGTAAGTATCCCACTATGTCCTTTGTAGAGGCATGCAATGGTTGGATTTGATTGGTATGGCAGTAGCAAACAAATCTTTTCCACTTAGATGCATAACAGTGTCTAGTGGAAGCTTTTCTAGCTTGTTTTATGACCTCCATACATTCTTGTGTGAGGTCTAAGTGTCCGAATTCTAGGATTTCAGGAGCCAAATTGCTAGATTCAATGATGCTGGGTTTGGATGCCTGATCTGTTGTTTGTGTTGTGTTGTGTTAACAGATCTGGTCTGTTGGGTAGTTTGACATGCGGTACTAGTGAAAGGTCTAGTAGAGTTGTATACCAAGGTTGTCTTGCCCATGTGGGTGCTATCAGTATGAGTTTGAGTTGGTTTTGACTCAATTTGTTTACTAGATATGGAAGGAGAGGGAGAGGGGGAAAAGCGTATGCAAATATCCCTGACCAACTCATCCATAGAGCATTGCCTTGTGATTCGCGGTGTGGGTACCTGGATGCGAAGTTTTGGCATTTTGCGTTTTCTTTTGTTGCGAACAAATCTATCTGGGGTGTTCCCCAAATTTGAAAGTAATTTTTCAGAACTTGGGGGTGAATTTCTTATTCGTGGACTTGTTGGTGATCTCGCGAAAGGTTGTCTGCTAGTTGGTTTTGGATCCCTGGAATAAATTGTGCTATTAGGCGAATGTGGTTGTGAATCGCCCACTGCCATATTTTTTGTGTTAGGAGACACAATTGTGTTGAGTGTGTTCCTCCTTGTTTGTTTAAATAATACATTGTTGTCATGTTGTCTGTTTTGACAAGAATGTATTTGTGTGTTATTATGGGTTGAAAGGCTTTTAACGCTAGAAATACTGCTAAGAGTTCTAGGTAATTTATATGAAATTTTGTTTGGTGTACGTCCCATTGTCCTTGAATGCTGTGGTGATTGAGGTGTGCTCCCCACCCTGTCATGGAAGCATCTGTTGTTATAACGTATTGAGGCACTGGGTCCTGAAATGTCCGCCCTTTGTTTAAATTGTTGCTGTTCCACCATAGAAGCGAGAGGTATGTTTGGCGGTCTACCAACACCAGATCTAGAAGTTGACCCTGTGCTTGGGACCATTGTGATGCTAGGCACTGTTGTAAGGGTCGCATGTGTAGTCTTGCGTTTGGGACAATGGCTATGCATGATGACATCATGCCTAGAAGTTTTAGCACAAATTTTGCTTGTATCTTTTGGTTTGGAAACATAGCACTTATTACCTTGTGGAATGCTTGAACTCTTTTTGGACTTGGGAGTGGCAATTCCTTTTGATGTGTTGATGGTTGCCCCTAGATATTGTTGTGTGACACGGTTCGAGGTGTGACTTTGTATAGTTGATGGAGAAACCCAGTTTGTGAAGGGTTTGTATGACATATGTGGTGTTGTTTGTGCACTTTCTTACTGTGTTGGTCTTGATTAGCCAATCGTCTAGGTAAGGAAACACATGTATTTGTTGTCTCCTGATATGTGCTGCTACTACTCCTAGACATTTTGTGAATACTCTTGTTGCAGTTGTTATTCCGAATGGCAACACCTTGAATTGGTAATGTATTCCTTTGAATACGAACCTTAGGTACTTTCTGTGAGAAGGATGTATCGGTATATGAAAGTACGCATCTTTTAGGTCTAATGTGGTCATGTAATCTTGCTGTTTGAGCAGTGGAATGATGTCTTGTAGTGTGACCATGTGAAAGTGGTCCGATATGATGTAGGTATTTAGTGTCCTGAGATCTAATATTGGTCTTAATGTTTTGTCTTTTTTTGGAATTAGAAAGTACAGGGAGTAAACTCCTGTGTTTTTTTGTTGTACTGGTACTAACTCTATTGCATCCTTTTGCAGTAGTGCTTGAACTTCTAGTCCTAAGAGTTCTAAATGTTGTGGTGACATTTTGCGTGTTTTTGGAGGGATGTTTGGTGGGAATTTGTGGAATTCTATGCAATAGCCATGTTGGATTATTGCTAGTACCCAATTGTCTGTTGTAATCTGCTGCCAAGATTGGTAGAATTGGCTTAGTTTTCCCCCCACTGGTGTTGAGTGAAGGGGTTGTGTGACTTGAAAGTCACTGTTTAGGTGGAGGTGTTTTTGGAGTCTGGAATCTTCCCCTACTCCTTGGGAATTGACCCCCTCTATATCCCCTGAAACCTCCCCTTTGGAATGAACCCTGATATGGTGTGGTTCTTGTTTGTTGGCTGGTGGTGTCTGTGGGTTGGCCACGAAACCCCCCTTTAAATGGAGTTTTTCTAAAAGAGCCTCTGCTCTGCGGGGAGTAGAGTGCGCCCATGGCTTTGGCCGTGTCTGTGTCCTTTTTAAGTTTTTCAATGGCTGTGTCCACTTCAGGGCCAAAAAGTTGTTTTTCGTTGAAGGGCATATTAAGGACAGCCTACTGGATTTCAGGTTTGAACCCTGAAGTGCGGAGCCAAGCGTGTCTCCTTATGGTGACAGCAGTGTTGACTGTTCTTGCTGCAGTATCGGCTGCGTCCATTGAAGAGCGGATTTGATTGTTTGAGATCGTTTGTCCCTCTTCAACTATTTGCTGCGCCCTTTTTTGGTATTCCTGGGGAAGATGGTCTATGAGAAGTTGCATCTCATCCCAGTGTGCGCGGTCATATCGGGCTAGCAGCGCTTGAGAATTTGCGATGCGCCATTGGTTGGCTGCCTGTGATGCGACTCTTTTTCCTGGCGCATCAGATTTTCGGCTTTCTTTGTCCGGAGGTGGGGCGTCGCCAGATGTATGGGAATTTGCTCTTTTGCGAGCCGCCCCTACTACTACGGAGTCAGGTGGTAACTGCGAAGTAATAAACACTGGGTCTGTGGGTGGTGGTTTGTATTTCTTATCCACCCTTGGGGTGATGGCTCTTGATTTTACGGGCTCTTCAAAAATTTGTTTTGCGTGCCGTAACATCCCTGGTAGCATTGGGAGACATTGATATTGGCTATGTGTAGCCGAGAGGGTGTTAAATAAAAAATCATCCTCTATAGGATCGGAATGCAGTTGGACATTGTGGAATTCTGCTGCCCTAGCCACCAATTGAGAGTATGAGGTACTGTCCTCTGGCGGTGACTGCTTTGGGGGTATGAATCGGGATCATTGTCCGGCACTGGGGTGTCGTAGAGGTCCCAAGCGTCTTGATCCTGATTATCTTGACTTATAGTAGTTTGCGCTGGTGAGTGCATTTGTGGCGGTGTTTGTGCCGGCGATGCCTGTTGTGGTGGAGAGGGCGGAGGAGTGACTTTAACCACTTTGGCTTGTGGTTGTGCGTCATCCTTGAGAAATCCGATCCTTCTTTTTCTCATTATTGGGGGAAGGGTTGATATCTTCCCTGTGTCTTGTTGGGTGTACAGTCTCTTTTGTGTGTAGTCTGATTCTACGCTTTGGAGCTCTTGTCCAAATCTGTGCATCTGGCCACTTATTCCTTGTTCCTCTGTGTAGGAAGGAGGTGTGGAACTTTTCGGCGCCAAGAGAGAATCTTTTTTCGACTTCGGTACCGACTGAATTTTTGTGGCTTTCGGCAGTGTGTCTCGGTGCCGATGTTTTTCGGTGCCGGCATCTTGTTTTTGCTTCTCGGAGCCGCTATCTCGGCTCCGAGGTTGCTCCATGGTGGTCCCTCGACCGGAGTTGGGTGTCTTCGCTATGGGCGTGCCCTTTTTCGGCGCCTTCGACGGCTCGCCGGTTTTATGGGTCAAGCCATGGCCTGTTGGCAGTGGCGTCCCCTGGGCTTTTGTTTTTTCGATGGTTTTTATTTGACGTCTTACTCACTGTTTGTTGTTGTTGTTCGACGTCGGAGTCTCCGGATTCTGAGTCCGGAACCGAGAATGTTTCCTCTTCGTCGTCGAAACGTTGTTTTGTCGGCGTGGACGCCATTTGTAGACGCCTGGCTCTTCGGTCCCGGAGTGTTTTTCTGGACTGGAAGGCTCGACAGGCCTCACAGGTATCCTCCTTGTGCTCGGGGGACAAGCACAAGTTACAGACCAAGTGCTGATCTGTATAAGGATACTTACTGTGACATTTTGGGCAGAAACGGAACGGGGTCCGTTCCATCGGCTTCGATGTCGCACGCAGTCGGGCCGACCAGGCCCCGATGGGGGATCGAAGCTACCCCAAAGTCTTCCGATGATCGGTGTCGATGTACCTAACTATCCCAATACCGAACGGAACAATACCGACGCTTTCTTCCGAGATTCTGACTAACTTTCCGAACTGAAACACAGAGCGAAAAGGAATACGTCCGAACCAGACAGCGGAAAAAAACAATCTAAGATGGAGTCGACACCCATGCGCAATGGAGCCGAAGAGGGAGGAGTCCTTCGGTCCCGTGACCAAAAAAAGACTTCTTCGAAGAAAAACAACTTGTAATACTCCGAGCCCAACACCAGGCAGCGGACTGTGCTCAACATGTGTATCTGCAGCAACATATGCCATCGAACACACTGTTTCCTGAGCAGCAGCTTGCGGTCTCAGGCTTTCCAGAGAAGGACAGGACTTCTGTTCCAGGCTAAGTTCCTCCCTGGTTGGTCCCCCTGCACCTAAGAGCTCAGCTGTATCAGCTTTAAGCCCCTCTGGTAGAGGTTCCACCCAAGGGGTAGATTCCTCTTCCAGAGGAGTGGAATCCTCACCTGAATCCTGGACAGAGGGTAATTTCTTACCCTGCTTGTCTTTCTTTTTGGGAGTCTCCTGGGCCATTTTCCCAGGCTCCAGAGCGCCCTACTCTCCCTGTCTCCCGGCCTGTGCTCTCATCAGTGCAAAGATATACCCAGGGATGCCCAGGCTGAAGTCTCCAAATCATTGCCCAGTAAACACTATACAGGCAGGTCAGAGGATACTACAACATTCTGAAGGTCAGTAAACTCCCGTCCTCTCCAACTAAGGTCGACAACAGCCATGGGGTGGCACTTAGTGTTGTTGTGAGCATCAGTGACTTGGCATGTGGTGTTGTTCAGGGGACACCTGTTTTTCAGTCACCTTTGTGACACTGGCACCTGTGTCCCATTAGACCTCAGCCTCAACATCATTGATAAGTGGATGCTGCCTCTACTTACCCAAATTAAGGGGACTAACAGCTAGGGTGGCAAGGTCAATGCCACCCTCAAAGACCAAAACTGCCTCAGTGGTCTCCCTGACTAACCGAGAGCCCACTGCAGTTCCCAAGGTGAACCCATTTACACTCTTGGACTGACTACTACTACCAGTGCTATTGCTAGGGGCTCTAGGGGTAGAAGTGGTAGTGGCAGGCTTGGTGCTCTTTTTAGGACAGGTGCTGTCACCTGCCCTATGGCCTTTTTGTCCACAGATGTAACACCAAGGTTTCTTGTGGGAGGATGAAGAGGATTTAGACCCACAGCCAGAAGAGTTTTGTGGGCCTGATGACGTCACTTTCTTTTTGTCTTTAGATTTGTCCACAACTTTCTCCTGATTCTTGGAAGAATCCTTCTTCTGGTCACGCCCAGTGTGAGTTTTTCTACCCACTCTGGTGCAAAAACATTTGTCTGCCATCATACCTAATTCTTGGGGAGTGGTTAGATCGGAGTCCACCGTATGCTCATGCAGTTTGTCAGAAATGCAATTATTAAGAATGTGTATACAAGATTATACAAGCTCTGATAATCGTGCACATTACAGTCATGTAACCAGTCTTCCAGGGCCATGCAAGAGCGGTCCACAAAATCTACCCAATCTGGGTGGACTCCTTCCTGGTTTCCCTGTACTCTTCTGTGGTCAACCCAAACCCATTAATGAGAGCTTCCTTAAGTGCCCGATAATTGTAGGCATCTTCCTCCCTGACAATGAGGAGTTGGTCCCTACCCTTGTCAGTAAAGGAAAGCCACAAGATGGCTGCCCACTGTCTTTGAGGAACCTTCTGTACTCCACAGGCCCTCTCTAAGGCAGTGATCTACTTGTGGATGTCTTCCCCAGGTTTGTAAAGGGGTATTATAAGATTTCTGGATTCACAGGTCCTCCCTGGCCTCTCTATAGCTGTTCCTGCCACCATGGGGTGTCAATCCCAAATTGTCTCTCCTTCTCCACTGCCAAGGCCTCCCTATCTAGGGCTAACTGTTGCTGCTGCAGCCTCAGTTTGGGCTCTTCCAGTCTCAGTATTCTGAATTCCCCATCTAGGGACTTCCCACCACTCCCCCCGAGCTAGAGTGGTCAGTCTCATCCGACACTGCTGAGACTTGGGTGTGAACTGGGGACCCTTTGCACCTATCCTCTAGGAGAAAAGGTGGGCCTACTTGTGTGCACCCCTCCCCCCCGTTTCACTACCATGAGTGCTCTAAGACTATGGCGTACTCCCCAGTAGCCTCCTGACCCTCCCCAGTAGAATCTAAGTCTATCCTGTCTAACACGGGCGGGTCAGTCTCTGACCTCCAATACACACAGGGTCAGGAGGAGCAGGAAGTAGATTGGATTGGTGTTGGGGGGGGGGGGATGCAGAAAGAATTGGTTGAATGAATGGTGAAAGAGAGGCAAAATAGAGGGATGTGAAAAAGGTGCAGTAGAAAGAGACAGGAGAGTGAGGTGATGAGATTAAGCAGAAAGGAGAGAGGCAAGGTAGAGAGAAAGTAAAGGTTAAGAGTGTGGTGATAGGGAGGTATACCAGCCAATGGATGTGCCTTGAGTATTGCAGATTAACTGTGAAAGAAAAGAGTGTGACTCAATGCAAACGTTATAATGGAGGGGGGCTAGCAGGGAGCCTCACAACTGCCAGGGAAGGAAAAATGTAGCAGAGCAAGAGAACGAGAGAGATGCTTGCATTTCTGGGTCCTTCAGTGGTACTGCCTCATATTTAAATATGTTAATGTACTGATTTGGATCAAAGATTACATCTTTCACCAAGGTACAAAAGAATGTACTGGAACTATATAGTAGTAAGACTGTATCTCTTTAGTAAACTGACAACGTACAGCCCACAACAATTAGTTCAATCCATTTAGTTTCTGCTAATTATTCAATCATATTCCCAAAGTATCCTGACAACTACTCCGCCTTAGTAGACAGGTCAATTTGCTTCTGATTCATGTAAGACTGGAAAAGAAAGCATTAATCCGATGGGGACTCATTGGCAGCCTCACGTGCACATTAGCAGAAAAAGTGTCAATGAGTACTGCACAAGATTATAAAATATAATTAATCTGGCATTTGAAAACAGATAAGCATAAGGGGCAGCATGAAAAAAAAAGGCAAAAGTGCAATCGGCCTTTCAACGCACAGTATCTCAGCAGATTTGCCACTTGCTGGGAAATACCTAGGTGAACACGCATTAGCAAAGCCAGTAAGCCTCACCTAAGCCAGAGTTTTTGGCCATGTTGTACACCAGGGTGGCAGCTGCTCAGTATAGCTGGAAGTTAATGGTGTAGAGGAGAGTGGCATGGAGTGTCAGTGGAATGGCGAAGAGTGGAGTAGAGTAGCAGTGTCATGTACTGAGTAGCAGTGTGCAGTTGCGTAGAGTAGCATAAGCTGGAGAGGCGTAGAGTGGACTGGAGTAGAGTGCATTGGTGTAGTGTAGCAGAGTATGGTGGCGTTTAGTGCAGAGGCACTGAACTCAGCAGTATACAATGCAGTGTTGTAAAATGCAGCGTCGCATAGATTGGTGCAGGATGGAGTGACAGTTGAGTGATGCAGAGGGCAGTGGACTAGAGTTGAGTGGCAGACTGAAGTGGCGTAGAGTGCAGAGTCGAGTGGCACAGAGCGCAGTGGCGTAGAGTGGTTCAGAGTAGCGTAGAGTATAGTGCCATAGAGTGAAGTGGCAGAGTGCACTGGTGCACAAGAGGTGAGTAGCAGAGTGGAGAAGTGCAAAGTTCAGTAGCAGAGAGTGCAGTGTTGCAGAGTAGAGTGTCACTGCAGTGGTGTAGAGTAGAGCGGCATAGAGAGCAGTGGTGTAGAGTACACGATGCAGAGAAGAGTGCAGTGGCATAGAGTGTAGTGACAGTGCATTTGTGTAGAGTGCACTGGCATATAGTGTAGTGGTTAAGAGCACAGAGGTGTAGAGTGCAATGGCAGAGTAAAGTGGCACAGACTGGCGGCGAGTCGTAGACAGTAGATAGTTTCAGAGTACAGAGGAGTGGTGCAGGGTAGAGTGCAGTTCCATAGAGTGGCAGAGAGTAAGGGCGTAGAGTTAAGTGGCGTAGAGTGCAGTAGCGTAGAGTGCAGTAGCGTAGAGTGCAGTAGCGTAGAGTGCAGTAGCGTAGAGTGCAGTAGCGTAGAGTGCAGTAGCGTAGAGTGCAGTAGCGTAGAGTGCAGGGGTGCAGAGCAGATTAGAGTGGCATGGAGAGATTGGTGTAGAGTGCAGGGGTACTGAGCTGAGTGCTAGAGTAAATGCATTTGCGTAGAAAAGGGTTCTCCAATGTCGGACCTGGAGGGCCGGGTCCATGCTAGATTTTTAAGATAACTGCAGTTATCTGAATGTGGATATGCAAAAAAATCTGGCATAGATCTAGTACTCCAGGTCCGACATTGGAGAACCCTGGCGTAGAGGAACAAGTCACTTACCTTCGTATCGCCTTATCTGGTAGCGACGTCTCTACCAGATAATGAGTTAGTGAAAGTAAGTAACTTGTTCATCTGATAGAGACACTTTAGAATCAGATACTAAAGTCATAGTAACCCAGAGGAAGGACTGTGAACTAAGTCCTTCAAAAAAAGTCTGATCTCAGAAAAACGGTCTAGAGCATAAGAAAAAAGACCGAAGAATCATAATAATCAAGGTGAGTAATAATATACTCTACAACACCAAAATCTGTGGAAGGAACAACAGGTCAATAAAACCATAAAACATGGGATAAAACATTCATGTTAGTAGGTCAAATGTGTATCATACGCAACCCAACAACATGGAGTCTTTAACCAGACGAAAGCCAATCTAGTACAAGAGAAATGGACCGTGCATTCATAAGAATACCTATGAGGAAACCTATACTCTTTACTAAAAGAACTGGGTAAAGGACCACAGTAACAAAAAAGTCATAAACACGACCGTGGAGATAGCATCACCATGATTAGACCATTAAAAATCTGACTCTAAAACAAAACCAGTCTAGAAAAGGCTCACGATGATGTAAGTGAGCCCTAACAAATTTCACCACATAGGACACCGGGGAGGAACCACATAGTCACAAAAATTCAAAAACATGGAATAAAGAAAACCCATGTTAATATGACTAATCGGTGTTTGAGGTGAAATAACAAAATAAACATTAAACTACTTGTACCCCTAATGAGATGCAAACCCATGTACGAACACCCATCAATACTGTGCGAAGGACCACATCAATGATATTATAAAGATAACTAAAATATGAGTTAGATACACTACCCATGAACGCAGGACATTAGTGCCAAATGAAGTAGTGAATATAAATCTATTTGTTCATGTATGTAGACCAAAACTGCATGTTCTACCCTGTTGGAACACAGAGAAGCATAGCATGCTATTGAGCAATAACTCTTACCCTTTAAAAGTATATCCTTACCAGACCTACAATATAAGACATACAGAATTTTGTATCTCTTGAAGAAAAAACATACAATCAGGGGTGTGGAATTTATTAAAATATCTACTTGTCCACGGGACAGGTTGCTTCTCAAATCTACTTGTCCTGTAAAAAGATCTACTTGTCCCTTTGGTGCCATGTAGTGTGGCGCCAAATTATAGCAGCAATCTCATTATGTAAGAGCTCTGATAATAGCCTCTCTGATTATGCCAGGGCTACTACCATAGTAGGGCTTGAATACTAACAGTTTCAATCCCTACTGTAGCAATTTCCTTATTTTTCCACCTTTCTGCAGATCTTCATACTGGGGCTGGAGGAAGCAGTAAGCAATAGTTCCAGGGCTGGAATGCCTTTGAGTCTGCAAACCTACTAACCTGCATGTTTTAAAGATTTTCACCAGCTTCTCTCTAATATTTTCCCATAATAAGAAAGGTTGGACATTTACTCCTGACAATGGCAGAATTAGAACTTCTTCCAGGGTTGGGAATAAAGTGGCTGGAGGGAAAATGAACTTGCAAATGCTCAATAGATTTTCACATGAGCAAATCTACACATGCGTATTTACCCATGCTAAAATACAGTTCACAAATATTTTATAGGGGTACGACATATACCATGGGTGCACTTTTGTGACTTTCTTTAAGAATTTGGGGCCACATGTAGGTAGGTTCAGATTTGTGACCCGCAAATTGCGAGTCGCAAATCCGAATGTAGGATGGTGTCCCTGACACCATCTGTGATTCGCAAGGGCTTCGCAAATGCTCACCTCATGAATAATCATGAGGTGGGTCGCAATTTTCGACCCCCTTGCGAATGGCGGCCTCACAGGGATGGTGGCCTGCTGGAGACAGCAGACCACCATGTCTGTGACTGCTTTTCAATAAAGCAGTTTTTTTTTTTATTTTATTTTTTTTGTAATGCAGCCCGTTTTCCTTAAAGGAAAACGAGATGCATTACAAAAACGAAAAATGAAACGTTTTCGTTTCATTTTTTCAGAGCAGGCAGTGGTCCGCAGGACCACTGCCTGCTCTGAAAAAATGTTTACAGTGACATTCACAATGGGGAAGGGGTCCCACAGGGACCCCTTCCCTTTTGTCAAAGTGTTAGCACCCATTTGAAATGGGTGCAAACTGAGATTGGTTTGCGCCCGCATTCGCAAAACAATCCTACATTGCACTGCGAGTCGCAATTAGGAAGGGAACACCCCTTCCTAATTGCGAGTCACAAACCCGTTTTGCGATTCGGTAACCAAGTTACCGAATCGCAAAACTGGGTTTGTGCATCGCAATGTGCTTTTTGCACGTCGCAAACAGCGAAAGTCGCTGTTTGCGACATGCAAAAAGCTACCTACATGTGGGTCATGGTCCCTAATTAGGTCTGGTGTTAACAAAGACATTTTGTTTTTATTAAACTTCTATTTCTCTCTCTTTCGGCTGGCTTTACTGTGAGTGATCGCATTCTTCTCTTCCACAAGGAGCATATTGGCACACAAAGTAGTTTTGTTCAGTGTCAGGAACTACAGTGGCAATCAGTGACGTAATGAAACTGGAGGGTGCCCCTTTGCAAAGAACATGGAGGAGCCCCCTCTCCAGACTCACTCAGGGCAGGTGCTGTGCTGAAGGGGCCCCCTGGAGGGCGGCTGCGGGGCCTTTGGTATGCCACTGGTGGCAACATGTGCTTTTAGAGTTCAAAAACGTTTTGGGGGGTTTTTGCCAGTGTTTGTTACAATGTTGAGGACCTGGTAGCTCCCACAACAATAAAGTGTTACAAAAGCCATGTCAAAACAAGACACGCATTGATGAAACTAAAAGACTTATAAAAAATATGTCAGATCAGTTGGCTTTGTCAGTGTTTGTTTATTTTCATGCTTCCCATAATCGTGTTGAAAATGGTTACACTGATTTTCCATTAGAAATATTTTTGGGAAATACTAGCATGCATCAAAACATTTTACTAAATGACACTTCATTTGCATATAATCAGAGAGCATTCTGGGAGCATTATACTTTGCCTCATAGCCTAAACTTTTCAAACATGTGTATACACGTTTTTTTTTTTGTACTGGAACCAACGTCAGTAGTGAAGTGTGACATTAAAACATTTATTTACAGCACTCACCCTAATAATGAAGGTTTTCAAATAATGAACCATAAATACAAGTTCGAACAGCATTATCTCTTGGAAACACATTACCTCAACTGCAGAGAGTTCCACTCTCTGTAAACAGGCAGCCAAAGGGTTTGTGCTGCAGAGGGTTGGGCCTACTTGTCCCAAGGACAAAGTAAACATAAAAACTTGTTGCCCTTGACCCCAAACAAGATGTCCCGGGCGTCGGGCGATATGAATTCCACATCCCTGTACAATTGTTCTCTTTAAAAAAGAAGAAGTTGAAGAAAACAATAGCAACCATTTGGCATATAAATATAGTTTTTCCCATGAAAAGTAGTTAGAGATGATAAAAACCGTCAAGATTTTCTCAATATACACACCTACTAACATGGCAGTATAATAAACAATGTAGTATCCATTTTGGGGATTTTTTGTTTTTAAAGGGGACCTTGGTAGAGTGGTGGAAACCAAGGTGAATGCGACTGTTATAATGAATAAAACTCATCTACAGATTAACTAGAAAAGTTGTGAATGATGCAAAAATGGAACATTTACAAGATTCCTAATAAAAATAATCTATCCAATTTTGTACATTCCTTCTTATGACAACACTCTCAAATTGTGAACCCAACCTACAACAAGTAGAGACAGGTCACGATAAAACAGCTGTACCTAGAGGAGACATTAACATCTAACACAACAGATAAAAATATTTTCCAAAAAGAAGAACATCTTGAATGCAAACGCAAAAGCACACAGTAACTCCTAAGGAGTCAATAATACTAATTAATCTACACAAAAGAATGATCAGAACCTAAAGAGATACATCTCTATGAAGACCCATGATATTCAGACAGAAGCCAGGAAAAATAAAAAGTTTTTCTCAAAGTACATGACTACACAATTGTCTACACCAAAGTGTACAACATCCATCAAACTGTGAAGGCTATTTGATATAAAACCTTTAAGACCAAAACAAAGTCCTAAGGTCCCCAAAATGAAACTTTCTGGTTTCTAATGTATCAAATCTACCGAAATTAGAAAACGGATACTACCATATCATAGGTAAAGTAGAGCGTACATAACAAATAGTGTATCAACAACTACCTTGTTTGATAGTACAAGAATGTACTTAGTAAACAGACACATTTAGTGCTGTATAATCCTTATAAAGAACCTAAGGCCATACTTAATAATAAAAGGATTATCTTAAAGTCTGTGACACAGACATTAAATAATATACTGACACTCCCATGGAGTTATTATAAGTTCCTTATAAGTTCCTTATAAAGGATGCAAAACCTTTTCTCACAAGTTAGAAAAATAATTTTCCACAGCCCTGTTCTTGGTCTTCTTGAGAACTATGGGCAGAAGTGGTATGCGCGGAAAGGCATACAGGAGGCCTGAGTTCCACATGAGATGAAAAGGGTCTCCAAGCAAGTGCTGCCTTGGAAAGTCCAACACACAAAATTGCCAACATTATGCATTCTCTGGGGATGAACAGATCTAACCAAGGCTCTCCCAACTGCTGAAAGAGATTTGACCCACCTCCAGATGGAGACGCCATTTGTGATCAGCTAGGCAATTTCATCTGATTTCATCCACTTTGGTGTTCAGAGATCCCGCCAGATGTTCCCTGCTGTTCCAGACACGTTCCAGACGTGCAGAGCCTTTTGACAAAGGGTCCACTGTAGTCTGGAGGTGGGAGACAACAGCCTGTGGTGAGCCGCCTTCAGCAGCCAGTTGTCAAGATGATGGAAGATTGAAACCCCATATGAGCCCCAACCACCTTGGTGAACACCCAAGGGGCATCGGTAAGGTCAAAGGGGAGCATGGCGAACTGAAAGTGCTCGTGGCCTACTGTGAACTGCAACTAATGTCTGCGGGCAGGCAGGATGGGGATATAAAAATAAGCCAGACTGCTCGCCACCCAGCACTGGACAGCATGCATGGCATGGTGGCAGACCGGGAATCAACGTGTTTGGATGACCTTTCTGTAGCCATGAATCGGGTGAAAGGAAGACCGGGAAGGGAAGGGAAGGGGAGGGGAGGGGAGGGGGGTGTGGAGGTCAGCCAGGGTCTGCCCAAGGGCCTGGCCATAGAGTCCTTGAAGCGCTCGATCGCGCACTCTGTCTTCTCACCGAGTGCTATCACAGTGCATGTCCATCAAGGAAGCTTGTACATCCCCTGAAAAGCCAGATGCCCTCACCCAGACAGGGTGCCTCAGGGCCACTGTTGATGGGGAGAGTCAGCTGTTTCCAGTCTGCAGTGGATTGTGAACATCACTGCGTCTCTCCAATCTGCAACACCCTCAGAGAGTACTGTCCAGGCCTCCTCCAGGACCTGTGGCAGCACTTGCACAACTGTGTCCCATAGCGTGTGGGAATAACAGTCCAAAAGGCACGTGGTGTTCACAAACCGCAAAGCAAGGCTGGCGAAAAAAGAAAAAAAATTCTTCCCAAGTAAGTCCAACCTTTTGGATTCCCTATTTGGGGGAGCAGAAGGGACCGCACCCTGGGAGGTAGAAGCTTGCACCACCAAGCTCTCATGAGTGGGGCGTTGCATCAAGAAACTTGGGTCCTCAGGCGGGGGCAATGGTGGTGGGCAATCGTCCTGTTCACAGGAGCCCCTGTGCTGGATTTGGACCGGGTACCCAGTAGAGCGTCAGTGAGTGCCTCATTAAATGGGAGCAGTAGTTCTGAGGTGTAGCACCTCTGTCAAGAGATTGGTCTTGTCAGCTACCAAAGGCAGTTGAAGTTCTAGGATCTCTGCTCCCTCCTCTGTAACCATGGTAGGGGGAGAAAGCATGCCAGTATCTGGAGAAGTATTCAGTCCTCTGGCCTCACCCACGTCTCCATGCCAGTCCATTCCTTCATGGCGGTGGTATTCTAAAGGGTCCAGCGACCCCTCCCATTCATCCCCAAGGCCTAACCCACAGTAAAAAGCTCAGAATTAAATCAAGGCTCCTGCCGGCATTGGCATCGTATGGAGATTACAATGGGAATGGCGACAGGAGTGTCAGGTCCAGCACCAGGGAAGGTTGGGGTGGTACGAACGACACCGGTCCAGATCAAGGACTGGATCCATAGGTGCCACTTGCACCAAAGCTGCATAACCTAAAGGGCCCCCTTCAGACTCTGTGAGGTCCAAAGGATCTTCAGTGGTGTCGGCTGACCAAAAATGAGGCCTCATAAAACTGAGTTGAGCAGGGGTTGCTGCAGCTCCCAGAAACTGTGAGGCACAGATTAGCCTCAGATTCCATAGAACGAGGCCTAGAGCGTTGACGCTCCCTCATCAGCCAACAGAGGAGAAGAAGTGGAACAACGCTTCAACTTCTTGGGACGGGTACGATGGAGGACTCCGCGATTGATTCCCGGGACATAACTCTCGAATGAGATAGACTTGCGCAGAGTTGAACGTCAGGCTGCCATCAGCTTCAGGGACCACTCCCTTAAAGCCTTCAGATGCATGGCCCAACCCGCGAAGCACAAGCTTGGGTCATGGTCGTGTTCAAGGCACCAAAGACACATGAGGTGCAGATGCGCTGCTAAGATCGCTCGATGACAGGATCTACAGTGCTTGAAGCGGTCTTTCTGAAGGACATTATTGATGCATGAGAAGTAAAACACTTGAAAAACACTAGACAAAAAGTTTTTTTTAAAAGGCCAGTTGAAAACTGAGTGGCAGCTCTCTTCAGATCAGCACTTGCTGGCACAGAAAGAAAAGAACTGACGTTGGCACACCTGGGTGGTGCCTATATAAGAACCACAATGTCATATTTGGGAAGGATGATGCAGACGACTGATGCGGAGCCGATCAACGCCACCTAAAGCGCACAGGGGCATTGCTCACGAAAATTTTCCAGATCCAGTCTGATGCCTGGGGAGAATGTTTTGATTGTACTGGCATAGAGTGCAGTGGCGCAGAGTGCAGTGTTGCAGACTGGCACACAGCACAGTGGCATAGAGTGGAGATGTGCAGAGTAGATTGGTGTGGCCTAAACTGGAGTGGTGTGGAGTTCTGTGGTGAAGAGTGCAGTGGCAGAGTAAATTGGTACAGGGTAGAGGAGAGAGGAGTAGCATGAAGTGGCATAGAGTGGAGTGGTGCAGAGGCATGGAGTGGTGTAAAGTGCAGTGGTGCACAGTAGAGTATAGTGGTGTGGAAGGGTGCAGAATGGAGTAGAGTATTCTTGGTGTAGTAGCATACTGCCATTACAGACAACACATTTTTAATTGAACTGGCCATTACATTTGCACAGACAACAGTTTGACAAATAAAACTGTACAGTGCACAGATGAAAATGTGTTGAAATTACATCACCTAGGGTAATGATCATATTAAAGTACTTGTTTCCAACACTAACAGAAATAACAAAAAATGTGCTACATCTGTGTTCCCAATTCTGATACAGTTAAATGTTGTCGTGCTAGAAAAAAAAAAATCTTTCCTACCCCCAATATCCAGCAAGATTGTCACATAAATCCTATCACTCTGAAATCAGAGAAAGAAAAGTAAATAAGCGCCCTAAGGAAGACAGCGCCTGATATTTAACAGCAAATGTGACGAGATAAGAAAAAGATTTATAGGCCTCTTTACAGAAAGGGAGCACTCAGAAGGATGCTGTAAATAAGGTATCGGCAAGGAAAGGTACAGACTCAGGATGGACAGCCTAGGAAAAATAAAGCCAGCAAATCGAAAGCAAGAGTTACAAACCACAAAACCAACTGCAAGCAACGAGCAAAATGCATTCCTGGGTCAACTTTCTGAATGCCCCCAAGATGTCCTTAGCAAACCAGACAACTGCACTATCTGGTAGACTGCAACCTAAAAATGTAAAAGGTTGCATAACTGAAGCATTAATTCAGTGGGAGATAAATCTTCAGCAATTCAATTTCTCACTCCAGTAACATCTATATTAACTGCGCCTTCAGTAATCATGAAGATTGCATCTTATATCCTTGTCTGACAGACCAGGACTCAAGCCTTCTCACTTAAAGAAAAAATAGTCCCTACTGGTAATCAGATTTACCTCAGATGACTCCTTTCCACTTTTCAACTGAGTTAATTTAGCACTAGCTTCCAAGGGGCCGCCCTTGACATACAGAGCACAAATTACAACAGCAATTTGTATGAACGAAAGCGTAACTGGACACGTTTTACTGCAGCGAGCTCCATGCAATTTTCTAAAGTCTATAAGTAATTGTGAAAATATTTTTCAGCATAATCTGGCTAAAGCTATTATCAACGAGGGTGTCATGATCTAATGCATGAAGGTTTGGCGAGTGCTTCAAGAATGTATTGACATTGATTTGGAAAATGGACGGCTTCAGTACCCTTACCTGTGACCCATTGTGAAATCCTAATGGATAGATATAAAGCCTGAAAGGAGGCAAATAGACAAAGGAAGAATAAACTGTGTGGATGAAAAACACAACCCAATGAGTTCAAAACCCCTTAAGCTCCAGCAAATGCAGGGCCACCAAAACTTATAAAAGCTACACCTGTTCTACCTCTAGTCTACAGTGCAGAAACTTTCAGGGACAGCCTACGAAGGTATTTCGAAATGGCCCATTGAAGTTTTTATATGGTCTTATTTGAGCTTTCTAGAACGGTTTCTCCAGCACAAATACAACTAGAAATTTAATTATCAACACAGAGCTATGAATGCCTCATATTAAAAGGGGCTTACTGAACTCACTTGTATAGAATAAGCCTTTTTCCCCAACATTTTTATTGGAGATATCAAAAAAGTATC
Organism: Pleurodeles waltl; assembly: GCF_031143425.1. Classification (NCBI taxonomy): domain Eukaryota; kingdom Metazoa; phylum Chordata; class Amphibia; order Caudata; family Salamandridae; genus Pleurodeles; species Pleurodeles waltl. The sequence continues at coordinate 966,386,235 of NC_090444.1, forward strand.
CACATGACATTTTTATACACAACAAGCAAACCAAAGAAACATGTTGTATTAGAACAGTAAATGCTTATGTGGAATGAGAAATTTGTGAGAAGAAGCAAGCCCAACATGCACAGAAGAAAACAAGTGGTATTTTCAACTGTAAAAAGGAGATATATGGAATAACATAAAAGAAAGAACAAAGGAGGAGAAACAATTTAGGATGAGAGATAAAGGGGGGGAAGAAGGGGGGGGGAGAAGGGATAAGACAAAATATGAGCTGGAAGCTTCTGAGGGAAGAGTGATACAACATATGGAGCAAAACACTTGGGCGAGGGAAAATCTATGGTGGTATATTCTTTGGCTAAATATAGGTCTAGCTTCAAAGGATAGTAGCCAAGAAAATTTGGTACAGAAGGTACCATTGTGGATAATGTTGTCAGCACTTCTGACAATGCAGGCCCCAGCCAACTAAGAGTGATATGATATATTACTGTGGTTTTTTTCAACCTGTCGAAATAGTCTTGATACTTGTTGTAAACAGTTGGTCTAAGAGGTAGAGGTCCCAACTGTCAAACTGCACAGTGTGTGCAATAGACATAGGACCAAGGGCAACATTCATATGATTTAGATTGAGACTCATATTAAAGAAGTGGTTTAAGATATCTTAAATCTTTTTCCAAAAAGATGAGCTGAGATGTTTGCAGTTAAACAATAAGTAATTAAAGTCGCCAAGGGAGTTGCCACAGTGCCAGCAGAGACTGGAGTCAGACAGACCAAGTTTGTAAAGTCTCTGAGGAGTCCAAAAGGACCTATGAATTGTCCAGTATTTACATTAAAGTAGAGGTGAAATTTTGTGACAGCGAGAAATACCACAGTGTTCCCCAGGAGGATGTGGAAGTAGGGTTGATATCAAGACGAGTGCAAGAACCGGCCAAATTGCTTTAAATGGTTATTGAGGTGTGCTGTGTTCATCTATAACCTTGTAAATCAGAGAAGGAATGTGAGGCTTTTTTTATCAGGTTTTCTAGGAATTTAAAGCTGACAGATAAGTAAGATTTTATTATCTTTCTAAGAGCAACCTTCAACTGCAAGAAATTAAAGAACTTCAGTGGCTAAAGGTTCAATCTTTCTAACATTGCAAAGAAAAGCAAGCTAACAGAGGATCAAATGTCTGACAAGAAGAATGTCAAGATCAGCCTAGACCCTCTAAAAATACATTTTGAGTTTATTGTGATACATGGACTGAGCCAGAGTGAGGGAGATTCAGTGCTCTGCATCTTAGTACTGAAATATTTATCCAGAGATCTAACTGCCACTGGGGTAGACTTAATGATCAGGTAGGAATGAGTAACTTCTAGGTGTTTTAGCGTAAGCATATGAAAAAAGGAAAGGGGCTTGACAAGGTCACTTTCAGTATCTACAAATGGAGGACGGCAACAAGATTTAAAGTTTATCCACCAGAGGACCTGTCTCGCTAAGAAAGCTTTTTGATAGTGGATAAAATTTTGTTAGGCCCAAACCACCTTTAAACTTATTAGTCCATAGGTTTTGCAATTGTATTCTGGATCTCTTATCTTTCCATATAAAGGCTGAGATTAGATTGTTCACAGATTTATGGAAGATGTCTGAGAGTTTCACAGGAAACATACCCATAATAAAGTTAATTTGAGGAGCCACCATCATTCTAACCGTCTCTTCCCCACCAAGTAATAGATATTGGTGACCACACTACTAATTTGTTTTTAACCTTAAGTAGGGAGGTTTTATATGCTACCTTGTGTCATCCATAGTCTTTTTAAATTCAATACCTAGGTGTCTGAAAGTGGAGGGTAGCTACCGAGGATTAGCTTGGTGAGCTAGGTTTGGGAAGCAAAGCAAGTTTAAAGGGAAACTATTGTTTTTTTACTTTATTTAGTGAATAACCAGATACTCTAACGTATGTAATAAGGATCTCTGGTATAAAAAGCCACATCAGGATCACTGGAGAAAATTAACACTTTACCTGCATAGGCTGCCACGTTTTTGTCCCCGCTGTGAAAAAGAATTCCTTTTATAGCAGTATAATTTCTAATAGACTAGGGGGTTTAATAGTGAGAAGAAACTAAGGCGACAAGATGCAACCTTCTCAGTCCTTGAGAAAGTAAAAACAAATCTCTTGCCTAATTCATATTTGTTTAAAGGTGTGTGGAAGAAAGGCAGAGAAACGTTGTCAAAGGCCGTATTCGCAACCAGAGCTATGGCCATGGAGGAAGAAGGTAACAGCTTTGCTTTTTCTCTAACATGACAGAAGGTGCATCTGCTGTCCGCTGCCAGATTCTTTTTGAGAAAGCCAGTTTGGATGGGGTTTATCAGTAAAAGGAGGATTCTTTCCAAGAGCAGAGCCAGTATTTTAGCATAAAGTTTAATAGTCGGTACCAAGTAATATCAGTCCATAATTTTTATGCTATAAAGTGTTTTTAGTGTCTTGAAGATCACTAATGTGTGCCTCGGAAGCCATACCTGTGAGTTTGCTAGAGGTTTCAAAGCGGTTGAAATGTTCTTTTAAGTGAGGTACTAAAGCACCACAATGTCTTGTAAAATAAGGCTGAAAAGCCATCAGGACCCAGGGATTTTCTGTCTTTGAGGATATTTATTCTTCCTCAAACATTTTATTAAGAACTTCTGTAGCTCACTTGGCAGGCTAGGGAAGGTCAATCATCAATTTTAGTTTTACACCTATCAATATGACATTTCCCATTTGGTTCAGCACAGGAGTGTAAGGAGTCCAATATTTTGGCAGGATCCACAACAATGTTCCTATGTTTATCTCTAACGGCTGGGATGTCAAATTTATTTGTATCCTTCAATATTGAGGCCAGAAAATTACCTGCCTTGCGTTCTAAAAGGCTGTTAGCTTTTATTGTGGCAGAACAGAAAGATGTCCTCTTGCGCGAGATCGTGCTAAATTCGTATTTAAGCAATTTTATCTTATTGTTAATAGCTGGGTCCAGAGATATCGATCTTTCAAATTTGAGTTGTTTAATTTGCAATTCAGGTGTATTTAGTCTCATATGTATAGATGTATTTCCTTTTACACCTTGCTTACTATAGAGCCACTAATGTTGGGGTTCATCATGTCCCAGATAGGTTCTATAGGGAGTTCTGGATTTCTATGACCTAGAAATAGATTCCTAATAGATCGAAATATTTTTCTTTTACTATCAGTGTGCTCAAGGAAGTCTTCATTTTCTAGGTCTTTGCTGTAGGACATTTAACAGACAATGTATTGTCCACGATGATGCAGGGGTGTGGTCAAATATTACAACTGGTTCAATGCTAGAGTTTGAGGCCACAGATACGAGATTACTGGTGAGTAAATTATGAATTCTAAACATGGAATGATGGGGGTGAGAGCAGGAAGTGAATTAACACCCCGAGGATTTAAGAGACACCAGCTGTCTAACAGCTATCCCCACGTAACTGTTGCATCGGAGTGTGAAATTTACTTGTATACAGACACTAGGAGTTTGTCTAATGTTATATCATATGAAAGATTAAAATCGCCATCCAGAATGATGTTACTGATCGGAGGGAGTTTCCTTTGTTTCCTATTGAGTTCAATGCTTCAATCCGGTTCAGCAGCAGTCGGGGCATAAATATTGGCAACATAAAAGGATATCTGTCATTTTAGCTAGGAGCCATCTACCATTGTCACAGTCATGTGAGATGACGTCCGAGGTGCTCCTAGCATTCTTCGAGAGTAATTTAAACACCAAAATGTGTATGTATGGCATGGGAACACGCAATGTCTTGGATACAAGAGTATGGCATAGTATGGGCTTCAGTCTCTACCACTCTGGTCTAGTCTAGGACGAGAATATCCTTCAGTTTGTGACAGCAATCTAATCAGTTCGGATGGGCGAGGCCCTTGGTGTTCGTGATATCATTTTAAGTGATGTGGTCATAATTTAGAAGAGAAAAAGACTAAAGGAGTTACAGGACTAGGAATAAAAGGAGGTCGACTAGGAAAAATGGGACTGACAAACAGAGTATGCCATCTCCTCAAACCATGTTTAGAGAAAGACAATAGTATGTGTCACAAACAGATCCAACACGGAAGCAAAAGATATGGAAGTGTGAAATTACGGAGAGAAAGAATAAAGAAAAGATAAGTGTGTAGCCAATGTATGCATCTCCTAGACTAGAACAGTAGGAACCAAGACCTACCATGGTGAATATAGTGTGGTGAGCAAAAAATATCAGAGACCACCGCAACTTTTATCTAACTAAGCTATAGTGGGAGTCGAAAACAAGAAAACATCCTAGAGTGCAGGATATGGAACCGCATGTGGTACCTATATCGTCATTCAAACACACAGTTAAAGCAGTACTAAATCAGAACTTTGGATACCTGAAAAACAGATGCGTGTTATCATAGAAAATCAAGAAGAAAAAAAAAAAAAGCAAGTATGAAATAGACCGTAAGTATAGCTATACATATAGTCAACAATGCAATGATAAACATTCAGGATTACAAAACCCAAGAAGAAGCACCTTAGCAACTATTACGTTTTCTTCCAAATAAAGTAGAACCTACTATAATTGAAAATATAACGAGAGTCTAACCTTTTCTAGACTGTAATATTGGGAGTTATGTAAGCATACCAAACAAGATCTGCCACGATAACATCCCATGTCAGATTATTATATATATCCTTTCAGAAACGATTGCAAGCCTTTAGGTCTATCAAAAGATCCTGTATGACCCTCATGTGTGATCCTCTTTCACTCGACTAAAAAAAAGAAGAATATTCATTGATCTTAGGTCAGGTCTCATAGTTAATTTATTTTCCCTATGGGTCACTGTAATACTCTGATATACTAATCTTATGACCCTTTCGAACCAGAAATCTTATTTCCCTCATTCATTCAAGAATAAGTTCTGTATATTGTGAGAAGGTAGCCTCTTTCTAGCCTTGTTACCCCCACTTTTGGCCTGTTTGTGAGTGTATGTCAGGGTGTTTGTCACTGTTTTCACTGTCTCACTGGGATCCTGATAGCCAGGCCTCAGTGCTCATAGTGAAAACACTATGTTTTCAGTATGGTTGTTATGTGTCACTGGGATCCTGCTGGTCAGGACCCCAGTGCTCATAGGTTTGTGGCCTATATGTATGTGTCACTGGGACCCTGTCACACAGGGCCCCAGTGCTCATAGGTGTGCATGTATATGTTCCCTGTGTGGTGCCTAACTGTCTCACTGAGGCTCTGCTAACCAGAACCTCAGTGGTTATGCTCTCTCATTACTTTCAAATTGTCACTAACAGGCTAGTGACCAATTTTACCAATTTACATTGGCTTACTGGAACACCCATATAATTCCCTAGTATATGGTACTGAGGTACCCAGGGTATTGGGGTTCCAGGAGATCCCTATGGGCTGCAGCATTTCTTTTGCCACCCATAGGGAGCTCTGACAATTCTTACACAGGCCTGCCACTGCAGCCTGAGTGAAATAACGTCCACGTTATTTCACAGCCATTTTACACTGCACTTAAGTAACTTATAAGTCACCTATATGTCTAACCTTTACCTGGTAAAGGTTAGGTGCAAAGTTACTTAGTGTGAGGGCACCCTGGCACTAGCCAAGGTGCCCCCACATTGTTCAGAGCCAATTCCCTGAACTTTGTGAGTGCGGGGACACCATTACACGCTTGCACTACATATAGGTCACTACCTATATGTAGCTTCACCATGGTAACTCCGAATATGGCCATGTAACATGTCTATGATCATGGAATTGCCCCCTCTATGCCATCCTGGCATTGTTGGTACAATTCCATGATCCCAGTGGTCTGTAGCACAGACCCTGGTACTGCCAAACTGCCCTTCCTGGGGTTTCACTGCAGCTGCTGCTGCTGCCAACCCCTCAGACAGGCATCTGCCCTCCTGGGGTCCAGCCAGGCCTGGCCCAGGATGGCAGAACAAAGAACTTCCTCTGAGAGAGGGTGTGACACCCTCTCCCTTTGGAAAATGGTGTGAAGGCAGGGGAGGAGTAGCCTCCCCCAGCCTCTGGAAATGCTTTCTTGGGCACAGATGTGCCCAATTCTGCATAAGCCAGTCTACACCGGTTCAGGGACCCCTTAGCCCCTGCTCTGGCGCGAAACTGGACAAAGGAAAGGGGAGTGACCACTCCCCTGACCTGCACCTCCCCTGGGAGGTGTCCAGAGCTCCTCCAGTGTGCTCCAGACCTCTGCCATCTTGGAAACAGAGGTGCTGCTGGCACACTGGACTGCTCTGAGTGGCCAGTGCCATCAGGTGACGTCAGAGACTCCTGCTGATAGGCTCCTTCAGGTGTTAGTAGCCTATCCTCTCTCCTAGGTAGCCAAACCCTCTTTTCTGGCTATTTAGAGTCTCTGTCTCTGGGGAAACTTTAGATAACGAATGCATGAGCTCAGCCGAGTTCCTCTGCATCTCTCTCTTCACCTTCTGATAAGGAAACGACCGCTGACCGCGCTGGAAGCCTGCAAACCTGCAACATAGTAGCAAAGACGACTACTGCAACTCTGTAACGCTGATCCTGCCGCCTTCTCGACTGTTTTCCTGCTTGTGCATGCTGTGGGGGTAGCCTGCCTCCTCTCTGCACCAGAAGCTCCGAAGAAATCTCCCGTGGGTCGACGGAATCTTCCCCCTGCAACCGCAGGCACCAAAAAGCTGCATTACCGGTCCCTTGGGCCTCCTCTCAGCACGACGAGCGAGGTCCCTCGAATCCAGCGACGCTGTCCAAGTGACCCCCACAGTCCAGTGACTCTTCAGCCCAAGTTTGGTGGAGGTAAGTCCTTGCCTCACCTCGCTGGGCTGCATTGCTGGGAACCGCGACTTTGCAGCTACTCCGGCCCCTGTGCACTTCCGGCGGAAATCCTTTGTGCACAGCCAAGCCTGGGTCCACGGCACTCTAACCTGCATTGCACGACTTTCTAAGTTGGTCTCCGGCGACGTGGGACTCCTTTGTGCAACTTCGGCGAGCACCGTTTCACGCATCCTCGTAGTGCCTGTTTCTGGCACTTCTCCGGGTGCTACCTGCTTCAGTGAGGGCTCTTTGTCTTGCTCGACGTCCCCTCTCTCTGCAGGTCCAATTTGCGACCTCCTGGTCCCTCCTGGGCCCCAGCAGCGTCCAAAAACCCCAAACGCACGATTTGCGTGTAGCAAGGCTTGTTGGCGTCCTTCCGGCGGGAAAACACTTCTGCACGACTCTCCAAGGCGAGAGGGATCCGTCCACCAAAGGGGAAGTCTCTAGCCCTTTTCGTTCCTGCAGAAACCTCAGCTTCTTCTGTCCAGTCGAAGCTTCTTTGCACCCGCAGCTGGCATTTCCTGGGCATCTGCCCATCTCCGACTTGCTTGTGACTTTTGGACTTGGTCCCCTTGTTCCACAGGTACCCTAGATTGGAAATCCACAGTTGTTGCATTGCTGGTTTGTGTCTTCCCTGCATTATTCCTCTAACACGACTATTTTGTCCTTAGGGGAACTTTAGTGCACTTTGCACTCACTTTTCAGGGTCTTGGGGAGGGTTATTTTTCTAACTCTCACTATTTTCTAATAGTCCCAGCGACCCTCTACAAGGTCACATAGGTTTGGGGTCCATTCGTGGTTTGCATTCCACTTTTGGAGTATATGGTTTGTGTTGCCCCTATCCCTATGTTTCCCCATTGCATCCTATTGTAACTATACATTGTTTGCACTGTTTTCTAAGACTATACTGCATATTTTTGCTTTTGTGTATATATCTTGTGTATATTTCCTATCCTCTCACTGAGGGTACACTCTAAGATACTTTGGCATATTGTCATAAAAATAAAGTACCTTTATTTTTAGTATAACTGTGTATTGTGTTTTCTTATGATATTGTGCATATGACACTAAGTGGTACTGTAGTAGCTTCACACGTCTCCTAGTTCAGCCTAAGCTGCTCTGCTAAGCTACCATTATCTATCAGCCTAAGCTGCTAGACACCCTATACACTAATAAGGGATAACTGGGCCTGGTGCAAGGTGCAAGTACCCCTTGGTACTCACTACAAGCCAGTCCAGCCTCCTACATATATTCGTATCGTAGGAGACTAAAAATGATTGATCTCGGAGCACAAAGGGATGTTAAGCTTCTAGATGAAATGTATGTGTTCTTAATTTCGAAATTTTTCACAAAAGACACCCTCAAGGATTGTGGTAGCCACGGTTTAACAAAGGGAGTGGGCTTCCTGTTCCACATTTTCAAGTAGGCCAAACATTCTCAGGTTGCCTCTTTTGTTTCAACCTTTAAACTCGGTAACCTTCCTTTCAAGAGATTTAAACTTCTGTACCATAAAATCAATACGTTTCATCAGCACGTTTGAGAGTCTTCCATTTTCCCTATTCTAGATTCAGCTTCCTCAAGCCTGTTTTGCCAGGGCTTTGACATCTTGTCGCAGACCAGATATTTCGGATTGTAAGTATTTTGTGCTTTGTGACGGATCATGTTGCGAGTTAAGCTGTTATAAAATGATGCCCAATTTGTTAGTGCTGTCTTGTTTTCCTTTTTGAGTAGAGTCAGGAGACTGGCTTAGTGCGTTTCTGACCTGCTTTATGCTCTTTTGTATCTTTGCTGCCTTTATGGTCTTTGTTTTTTGAGTCAACCATCCTGGCGCAAGCTGCACCAAGAAAGAAGTCACACAATAGATCAGATTGCTTTTTGATTTAAATCGGTCAAAAAGCATTTCGAAAATGAAAATGGGACCCTGTCAATGAGTGCTACCTACAATGTTACTTGGGAGTACTGCATGGGGTTTAGAGGCGATCTAGTAATGCTCCGATGGAAGAACACAATTTGAGGCAACACGTTCTAAATATTAAAGAGACTGAGTATAGTCATTTTGCAGTATTTTGAAAATATAGCAGGTTCCAGAGGGACAAAGTGACAATAGAGCTTCAAGGAAAGGTTTTCCACCCGGAGGAACAAGCTATCAGCCAGAGTAGTTACTTGAGAAGCGTGACCTGCGTATTAAGAAATGGCCAACCTTCCCAACTCCTTTGTTGGTGGTGTAAACATAAACTGACTGTTCTCCACTGGTCACATTGGCACCGTGTTGAAAGATAGGCATCAAATGGCGAAAGTCGATGGCCAAAGGGTCCGGATGATAAGAGCCCCCAACCATTAGGCTCGTAAGGATTCAGAGGCCACTGTGGATAGCAGATGTGATCGGCGCCATCTTCTGAGCCACACCATGGCGGGCCTCTCAAGCAGATGCAGGATCTGAGTAAGCGCTTGCCAGCTCAGCAGCAGTTGTTTTTCATCATGTTGCGGGAATGGCAGTGTGTGGAAGTCAGGAAAAACATGTACATAGAATGCAAGCTGAGTTAATCGCCTACTGTTTCTTGCCCTGCAGCGGAGGTCTGAACTCGGGCGTCATCTCTATCAGGTGCAGCTTGCACCCGTGTGAAATGAGCCTTTAAGTGAAGTAGTGCATACACAGCAATTTGGAGGAAGCACTTGAACACAGTTCTCCATTCTTTGGATGTTTTATACTTATTTTAATTGGTAATTAAAAAGCAACTCAAAATGATCTCTTAAAATGAAGATCAGAAGCCCCTTATTAATTTTTTTTTTTTTAAATCGCTTAGTTAGATATCAACTCGGATAGGCTAAACTGTGTGCATCTGTACACTTTTCCGGTTAGTTTTGCAGTTTCAGCAAAGTTGCTTTTTAACAGATCATATCTCCGAATGGAAAGGATCAGCATCCAAACTAAAAATGCAGATTACATGAGTATAATTGATACCCAAGAAAATATTCTGTGTTTGCCCTGCATTGTTATCTCTGCACAGAAAGTTGTTAAACCAATATTCATTGACTTTAGCATCTGTAATTCAGCAATCATCTTCTGTGTAGGTCTAGTTGAACTCAAAGTAAGGTGATGTAAGCTTCAGCATGCCAACGCCTTGATTAATTTGTTACTACCACCCTTCTACCCCCAACCCCCCCCCCCCCCCCAAAAAAAAAACAATTAAGTTATTTAGCTGTAGAAGTTGGTCTGGTAAAACAGCGCTGTCTAGAGTCAAACTGAAGGGAATCTGCAACATTAGCCACTGCAAAAGTGACAAAATTCCCTTGCTATTGACCAGCAGGTGCGCATTTGCCTAGCAAGAAGGCAAAAGTCTCTGACATGACAGTGAATAGGATTTCCTGCTTTGCTGAAAATAATTGAATGAGATTTGTAAGCTGTAAAGATCTGTAATGAAATATCCCATATGTGTTTATGTTCTTCATCCTTACAGAGGTGCTATTGTAAACATAGCAAAGCTTGTGGTGCTGCTGACCCCCTTTAAAAGGATTCAGTCCTGAACCAGCCAGGGCAGTGGTGAGCAGTCTCTCCTTGAAAAAATAATATATTTTCCTAATCCCAAAATGAATGGAGACACTGACCTGCATCGCAGAAAAAAAAGTGGAAAATGTCATAATTTAACAACAAAAAAATGCAATTCTCAGGAAATGGCTGAAACTTAAAAAATAAAGATATTTTTATGCCTGACAAACAAGGTTTCTAGCAATCTGAAAACAAATGTTAAAGTCAATATTGTTAGAATGCTAACTAACCTTTCATATCTACAGGGCAGGATATGAAATACAGAAGAAGCAAACAGTACAACTACAATCTTCAGAGAGGAGCAGGAAAAGGGGAATTCAGATTTAAACAAGAGTATCAGGTATGCAAAACGACATTGTGCATGACTGTGCAGAGTGCCAATTTTTGAAGTGAGTAACAAGATCCCAGAGGAGTACCTTGCGAGCCAAGTATGATCTGCATATTTGTTGTAACGGTGACAATACAACTATTTGCAACAGAGCATTAACTAGTTATGTTCAATTTAAGAGAATAATCTATATGTGCAAAGTGAAGGATCGCAAAAAAGCAACAATCAAAGGTAGTAGAGAAATACTGAGAAAACCATGTGGGTTGCTTTTGTGAAATATTGAAAATATAATGTATGGGGTGTATACATTAGAAAGGGTTAGTTAATAATAGCCCGGATTCTGCATAGTAGGAAACTACACTGAAGTTATATCTGTTAGAATATCCCACTGCATGTGTTGACCATACAACAGTGTGTATAGGGTACCAATATCCATATGTACATGAGGTGCAGCATCTTTCAGGTGCCTATCCAGGGCAAGATTTTTACATAAGGTAGAATGGCAAAATGATCAAAAGTCCATTCAAAAATTACTTTGCAGCATTTGTAATGTAACAAACATGTAAGAAATAGGTCTATAAGTAAGGGAAAAGTGCAGCCTGATAGGCTTACGTTGTAAAGCATTGAAGAAACACACTGCTGAGCCTGTAAGAGTGTAGGAGCTTTTACTACACACAAAGCACCTCATTGGCAGTTGCCGCCCTCAGTCGGTCCTTTTTTTACATCCTCCACAGTGAAGAGATTCTAGAAGTAAGATCCTGACGGTATATTAACTGGAATTTGAATACCCAAGATACTGCAGCTGGGGAGACAGAGGGGTAATTTATGACTTCAATGAAGATTACCACAATGCAGAACCAAAACTACGAATAAGTGACCATTTCCTCTACATTCTAGTACCTTCACTGATAGTCATAAATGTTAATATAAAATAGCAAGGTACTATCAGTTTCAGTATGAAGGTCCTGGGCATGCAACATAAATGTATATGAAACATTAAACCTGTCTCTAGTTGTTCATCCTTAGCCAAACAAAATATTCTGGGTGGCTTGACCTATGTTAGCATCAGCCTGTGAATCTGAAAAGGAGTAGTGCTTTGGGATAGTGTGCACTGATGTTCGAGTGGCAACCATTCCAGATATCTGCTAAGAGAGTTATTTAAACCCAGCTGTTATTACTGCTTTCCTTCGAGCTAAATGGGCATTAGGTCTACTTGGAATTGATTTTGTGCTATTAGGTAGCATAAAAAAATGCAAGCTACAATCCAACCGAAAATGGTTAGTTTATAATTCGCTAACCGATGTCAGATGTGTCCATAATCAACCAACAGTTAGATAGATTTCCTAAATGTCATTATCTTATCTAGATACAAGCGAAGTATTTTCCTACACCCAAAGGACACACACCTCATTCTTCTGGAGTGGACAGACTGGGGGAAAAAAATAGAGGTAATGTTACTGGGTCATTTATGTGAAATTCAGAAACTACTTTGGGTTGGAAGAACGAATGTGACTGCATGACTATTTTGTTTACATGGAATATGCTACTAAAAAGGGACTTTTCCATGAAAAATGACACAGTGTGGTCTTATGTTATCGGTTCAAAAGAATGATAGATTCATCTCAACAAGACCATCTTGAGTTCCCAACATGGTGACTTTCCTTGATGGAAGGAAACATTTTCTTGAGAACTTCCAAAAGATCTTTGACCACTGGTATTTTTGAAAACGAAATCTGGTTAGGAGTCTTCCTATAAACTGTGACTGCAGCAAAATGCATCTTCATGAAGAGAAACTGTACTTTTGACTGCACCCGGTGTAAGAGATAAGCAATTACGACATTCTCCTGACATGTTTATTATTGTTGCATCATACACGCAGAATCTCTTCCAAGTTATTCAATATAAAGTCCTTGTTGAGCAGTTTTTTTGCCTCCATCAGAACGTCTATACAAGCAGGTGGGAGATTCAGGGGGCATTCTGCCAATTCAATTATGTTATATTGGTATGTTTAATTTGCCCCTTAAAGTCTTGTGAATAGATTCTGTGTGGCAGTCTCTTGTGCGGTCTGACTGGCATCTAAAGATCATCCCGGTACAAGCACTGCTGGTCAGTTGCTATCAAAATCATTTAATTGAGTGCTGCACAACTTCAACAGCACTTTGGGATGAGTGGTAGTCTTCTTCCTGATTTGTGTTCCCAGGTTGTGCAATATCTTTAGTGCCAGATCTCTTGCTAATGCCCAGGGCCACATTGCTTGCGTCTCCAGTGGAAGAGTCCTTGACCGTGTGCCTCCTTGCTTGTTCAGGTAGTGCATCATAGTCGTGTTGTCTGGATCAGAATGTTACACATGGACTACTCATAATTCTGAGATAGTTAATGTGATATGACCTCTTTCTCTGTCCAATAACACTAGGCAAACAAGTCTTTCAGATGAGCTCCCCAAGCTATTAATGATGAATCTGAGACAATAGTTTCTAGCTAGTGGTGTCTTTTGTTTGAAGAGAACTCCCTGCACAAAATTAATCCATTTACACCACCATGCTAGTGATAGTCTTGCTGGTACTGTCTGAAGCAGCATGTTGTTCCAGTAGTCCTGTTTCTGAGACCAATGTTTTCTAGGCATTGCTGCAACAGCCTCATATGCAACCTTGAAACTGGCACAACAGAAATTAAATTTGACAAACTGTTGTCTTGTCATTGTTTAGTAACAGGTGGCATTTGAATTTAACAGATAGCCCATTCAATTATGAAGGAAAACACTTATTTTGATAGTATTTATTGTGGTCTATAGTAACACATAGGTTGTACTGGTCGCACTTGATTTTTCTATGTTTATCTGACAGCCCAGTCTGTAAAGGAGGGAGAAGGTTTGCCAAAAATCTTGTTTCCGTTTGGGGTGATTGGAAGACTTGAGAAGCCAATTGTCTAAATAGGAGTAGACAAATCTGTATTTTCTGCTCATAAGTGCTGGCCCTATTGCCAAGCACGTTGGAACCGTAGGAGGGGCTGATTCCAGTCTGAATTGTAGGACCAAATAAAGAAGGTATTTACAGGCTACCAAAATCCTGAAATACTTTATGGAGTTTTGCTATTTGAATGTAAACATGCTGAAGATCTACTGCACACACCCAATCTTTTCTTTTTCCAGAGAAGGAAAATTGAGGAAGTTCTAGCGTTCTTAATTTCCCTTTTTACTTATTTGTTGAGAAAACGTAATCCAGTATTGGTCTGCACTCTTTCTGGTGCTTTTTTTAAAACAAGGAAATATCTAGAGTTAGTTCCTTGACCTTTTTATCAACATGGCAATAGTTCTATTACGCTTTAAAACAAAAAAATACAAAATTGTCATTTCCTGTCATCAAGTTCTAGTCTGGTGTTCTGATTAAGGTTTTGGGGTGCAGGTGGTGCCATGGCCTTTAGTCTTAAAAAGTATCCCTGTCTTAATGCATTTAGCACCCAGTGGTTTGATGTTATAAAATTCCACTTGGTCAAGTAACAATACACTGCTTCCACAACTGTAGCAGCAAACAGAGAACGGTGATACAAGGCCGTTAGTTTTAATTCCTTGAGCAATGTATTCCTCTAGAAGAAAACTGTTATGCATGTTTTGACATCTGCTTCGGACGTTTTTTGCTGTAAAAATACCTCGGTCCTTGTTTTTTTCCGCTGTTAAGGACAGCAATTGTGGATGAAGCCTATGTGGATGACATCTGTTATCCTTCGACATATGCTACAACTACTCCAGTCCCGTCATCCAACTCCAGCACAGAGTGAGTCACAGGGGCCAATAAGGCTTCGCAATACAGTTACCTTGCAGTCGAAGGAGTCTACAGTGCAGTTTCAGGTTCTATGTGTGAACTGTCACACATCAATGGATTGGCTCAGATGAAGAATTTACTTACCTTCAGTAACAAATTATCTGGTAGAGACTATCTAGCTGCAGATTCCTTACCTTAGAATTCCCTGGCGTCAGCTTTGAATCCAGAGTTATTCTGCTGAGCAGTACCCTGCGCGCGCCATCGGGTGGCATTGTACGGATCTGCGCACGTAGTTAGCATCATTTGTTACCGAAGGTAAGTAACTTGTTCATCTGATAGAGACTTCTAGCTGCAGATTCCTTACCTTAGAATAGATACCCAAGCCATAACCTCCTGGCGCTGGGCTGCAAACATCTACTTTACACAAGGAAGTCCTGTAGGACAGAACGAGCAAAATGCCCCTCTTCTCTCACCTGGTTATCCAGGCAGTAGTGTCTTGCGAACGTGTGAAAGGAAGCCAATGTTGCCGCATGGCAGATGTCTAGAACCGGCACGCCTCAAGATAAGACCGTGGTTGCAGCTTTCCCCCTTGTAGAATGAGCTCTCTAGCCCTCAGGAAGCTGCATCTTAGCCAAAGCGTAGCAGATTTTAATACAGAGAATGACCCACAGTGAAATGGTTAGTTTCTGGACTGCCCATCCCTTCTTTGCTCCAACGTGCCCCACAACGAGTTGGTCGTCCACCCGGAACTCTTTTGTGCAGTCAAGGTAGAATGACAATGCTCTTTTTGGGTCCAGATGGTGGAGATGCTCCTCCTCTTTAGATGGATGCAGTGGAACAAAGAAGGTGGGCAGCCTGATGTTCTGAACCAGGTGGAAAGGGGTCACCATCTTGGGGATGAAAGAGGCACGAGTTCTGAGGACTACCTTATCAGGATATATCGTGAGATATGGCGGTTTTGATGATAAAGCCTACATCTCACTTACTCTTGTGATCGCCAGTAAGAAGGCTGTTTTGATAGTGAGCAGCCGGAGAGGACAATTATGTAAAGGCCCAAAAGGAGCACACATAACAAAAGTGAGAACCAGATTAAGGCCCCAATGGGGCATAACAAAAGGCGTAGGTGGAAACATATGAACAAGCCCTTTTAAGAATCTCTGTACAATAGGAGACTTAAACAAAGAACTGTTGATCGGGCAAGCGAAGAAAAGCCGATAAGGCAGAAAGATAGCCCTTAAGAGTCCCTAAGGAGGAACCCTGTTGGGCGAGTGTCAGAATAAAAAGGAGGATATTAGAGAGAGAAGAAGAAAGGAGATCAATAGACCTCTCTGTACAATATATTACAAAACCTAAGCAGGCATAAACCCACTTAGTAGAGGGACGCCTGGCTGCCAGAATGACATTACAGACTTCGGGAGGGAGGTCATAAACCATCAACTGCGGCCGCTTAATCTCCATGCATGAAGCCGCAGAGTTGACAGGTTTGGGTGGAGAACATTCCCCTGCTGCTGCAACAGAAGATCCTCCCGAAGAGGCAACCTTATTGGAGGACTGATGCTCATTTTGAGAAGATCTGGATACCAGACTCTTTGTGCCCAATCCGGAGCCGCTAGGATTACTTGGGCCCAGTCATTCTTGATTTTCTTGAGAACTCTGGGCAGAAGTGGTATGGGCGGAAAGGCGTACAGGAGGCCTGAACTCCACTTGCGACGAAAAGCATCGCCTAGTGATAGCCGCCGTGGAAACTCAAACACGAAATAGTGCTGACATTGTACGTTCTCTTCGGAGGTGAACAGATCAAACCAAGGCTCTCCACACTGCTGAAAGAGTCCTTGCGCCACCTCCGAATGGAGACACCATTCGTGATCCGCTAAGCATCTCTGGCTGAGTTTGTCCGCTATGGCGTTCAAAGAACCTGCCAGATGTTGAACCACCAGGGTTATGCCCTGGTGTTCCAGCCACGTCCAGAGACGTAGAGCCTCTTGACAAAGGGTCCACGACCAGACACCGCCCTGCTTGTTGCAGTACCAAATAGTGGTAGTGTTGTCCATGAACAAATATATTATCTTCCCTTTCACAACAGGAAGAAATGCCTTTAACGCTAGCCGATCACCTGAAGCTCCAATAAGTTGATATGGAGCCCGGATTCTGCCGGAGACCAGAGGCCTCTGATCTTCTCTTCCAGCTGGCCACCCCATCCCAGAAGTGACGCATCTGTCACTACTGTAAGATCTGGTTGGGGAAGGGAGAGGAACCTGCCTTTGACCCATAGCAGTTCACTAACCACCACTGCAGATCTTTTGCATCTCCCTCAGGCCTACATGCCACGAACAGCTGTACACTGGGTAAGTGACATTTTCCGTTCAATGGCATGTGTAGCTGCAGATACACATGCTATGCATAAACTACAAAGCAGTTACTCTCCCCAAAAAATTGTGGTGGCTATCCTGTAGGAGTTGAAGTTGTTTGAAATAATGTTCTTAAGACAGCTTGGCCAACATTGGCTTGTTGCTTTGAAAATACATCTACACAAAAATGTTTTGTAAATGTATGAGGAGTAGACCAAGTGGCAGCTTCACATTTCTGCCATTGGCACGTTTCCTAAGAATGCCATAGATGCACCTTTCTTTCTAGTGAAATGTGCTCTAGGTGTAATCAAAAGTTGTCTTTTTGCCTTAATGTAACATGTTTGTATACATTTAACTATCCATCTTGCTAATCCTTGTTTAAAGATAGGATTGCCTTTTTGTGGTTGTTTAAAGGCCACGAAAAGTTGTTTTGTTTTTCTGAATTCTTTATGTGTATCTACATAGTACATTAGAGCTCTTTTGAGGTCAAGAGTATGACGGGCTCTTTCTGCAACGTAGTCTGGGTGTGGAAAGAAGACTGGCAATTCCACTGTTTGGTTTATGTGAAAAGGGGATACCACTTTTGGCAGAAATTTGGGATTTGTTCTAAGCACAACTTTATGTTTGTGCACTTGGAAAAAAGGTTCTTCAAGAGTGAATGCTTGTATTTCACTAACTCTTCGCAATGAAGTAATAGCTACTAGGAAGGTGACCTTCTATGTAAAAAAGTAACTCACAAGAATGCTAGGGTTCAAAAGGTGTGCCCATGAGTCTGGTGAGTACGATATTTAGATGCCAAGTAGGAACAGGTGGCGTTCTAGGTGGAATAATACGTTTTAATCCTTCCATGAAGGCTTTTATAACAAACTCTGAATAGAGAGGTGTGTTGGATAGTCTGCAGGTATGCTGATATTGCAGTGAGATTAATTTTAATGGATGAGAAAGCTAGATTTGATTTCTGCAAATGAAGTAGGTAGCATTCAATATCTTGTATTGATGCTGTAAGTGGATCAGTGCTTTTAGACTGACAGTAGTAAACAAATCTTTTCCATGTGTTAGCATAACATTGTCTAGTGGCAGGTTTACGTGCCTGCTTGAGTACTTCCATACATTCTAATGGAAGTTTTAGGAATCCAAATTCTATGACTTCAGGAGCCAAATCTATCAGCTGAGAGCACTGGGGTTTGGATGCCTGATTTGACCTTTGTTTTGTGTTAGCAAATCCGACCTGTTTCGAAGTTTGCAGTGAGGTACTACTGACAGGTCTAGAAGTGTGGTGTACCAATGTTGTCATTCCCATGGTGGGGCTATGAGTATCATGGTGAGAGATGCCAGACGCAGTTTGATGACCAGAAAGGGAAGAAGTGGCAGAAGGGGGAAAAGCGTAAGCAAATATCCCTGACCATTTGATCCATAGAGCATTGCCCGCCACCTGATTGTGTATTCCTGGAATGTATTCTACTATCAGATGAATGGGATTGTGAATTGCCCATCTCCATATTGTCTGGGCTAAAAGGGACAGTTGAGACAAATGTGTCCCGCCTTGTTTTTTCAGGTAATACATGGTCATCATATTGTCTGTTTTTATCAGAACAATCTTGTGTTTGAGAAGGGGTTGAAACGCTTTCGGGGCAAGGAACACAGCTAATAATTCTAAATGGCTTATGTGAATATGTATCCGTTTCGCATCCCATTCCCCTTGAATGGTAAGGTTGTTGTGATGAGCTCCAACCTATCATTGATGCATCTGTTATTGTGGTCTGAGGCACAGGGTGTTGAAATGACCGCCCCTTCATTAAATTGCTGAGATTCCACCATAGAAGGGACTTGAGTGTTTGGTGGTGCAACAATGCTAGATCTTGCAACTGACCCTGTGCTTGGGACCATTGTTGTGGGAGGCACTGTTGTAGTGTTCTCATGTTGAGTCTTGCAAGTGGTACTATTGCTATGCAGGATGCCATCATTCCTAGGATTCTCATGATAAATCTTACAGTGTACTGTTGATTTGGCTGTATTTGTGGTATGAGATTTTGGAAAGCTTATAACCTTTGTATATTTGGATGCACTGGGCTCTGTGTATTTAAAATAGCACCTCAGTAAGGTTGTACCTGTGCTGGCTGAAGATGAGATTTGTGGTAGATGACAGTGAACCCTAGTGTATATAGGGTCTCTATTACGTATTGAGTGTGTTGTTGGCATTGTATAAAATTGCTCGATTATATTAGCCAATCGTCTAGATATGGAAAGACATGTACGTGTTGTCTTCTTAGGTAGGCTGCTACTACCGCTAGACATTTTGTGAATACCCTTGGAGCTGTTATGCAGAATGGTAGAACTTTGAACTGAATGTTTTCCTGCTATGACAAACCTGAGGTATTTTCTGTGAGCTGGATGGATGGGTATATGGAAATATGCATCTTTGAGGTCTAATGCAGTCATGTAATCTTGTTTTTATAGTAGTGGAATGACGTCCTGCAACGTTACCATGTGAAAGTGTCCTGACAGGATATATTGATTTAGAGATCAGTGTTCTAGGATGGGCCTGAGAGTGCCATCCTTTTTGGGAATAAGGAAGTATAGCGAGTATACTCCTGTTCCTTGTTGAGAATGTGGGACTAATTCCATTGCTTGTTTTAGTAGTAGCGATTGCACTTCTTGTTGTAGTAGAACATTGTGTTCTGGGGACAGCCTGTGGTAACGTGGAGGATGTTTGGAGGGGTAGAAATCAATTCTAGGCAATAGCCATTTCAGATAATTGACAACACTCAATGGTCTGTGGTGATGTTTTGCCAATGCAAATGAAATTGCTGCAGTCTCCCCCCACAGGAGAGGTGTGGTGTTGAGGGATGGTAAATAAGTCACTGTTTAGATGGTGTAGTGGCCTGTTTTGAGGTTTGGAACTTGCCTCGGTTTCTAAAGTATTGACTTCTGTAAGACCCTCTAAATCCCCCTCTCTGGTATTGTGCTGCTGTTGTCCTTGCTTTGCCTGGGAGGTAGAAGCCTTAGTGGATTGTGGCTTGAATCCTCCTCTAAACTGTTGCCTGCGAAAGGAACCTCTATACAGCGTTGTGAATAATGCTCCCATTGCTTTGGTAGTGTCTGAGTCTTTCCTCAACTTTTCTATGGCCGTATTGACTTCAGGGCCAAACAAATGCTTTTTATCAAAAGGCATGCGAGTACTGCCTGCTGGATTTCTGGTTTAAAACAAGAAAGGCGCAGCCATGTATGTCTTATAGTAATGGCCGTATTGACACTTTTGGCTGCTGTATCTGCAGCACCAAGGGCAGACCGTGTCTGATTATGGCTTATAGCCTGACCCTTCTCTACAATCTGCTGTGACTTTTTCTGCTGTTCCTTTGGGAGGTGCTGTAGGAATTCCTGCATCTCGTCCCAGTGGGCTCTATCATATCTCACTAGCAGGGCTTGTGAGTTTGCAATTATCCATTGGTTGGCCGCCTGTGTGGCCACTCTCTTGCCAGCAGCATCAAATTTCCTACTTTCCTTATCAGGGGGAGGAGCATCCCCTGATGATTGGCTAATAGCCCTCTTTCTAGCCGCACTCACTACCACTGAGTCTGGAGGAACTTGTTGTGTGATATAATCAGGGTCTGTAGGAGCAGGTTTGTATTTTTGTCAATACGCGGAGTAATTATTCTAGCTTTGACCGGCTCACTAAAAATGTATTTTGCATGTTTAACCATAACAGGTAACATAGGAAGACACTGATATCTACAGTGTTTGGAGTATAGAGTGTTAAAAAGGAAATCCTCTTCTAGGGGTTCAGGGTGCATAAGCACCCCATGGTAAACAGCTGCTCTGGAAACAACCTGCGTGTATGCAGTAGTGTCCTCTGGTGGAGAAGGCTTGGAGGGGAGCCCAGGATCCACTGTATCACCATGTGAATACTGCGTATGCGTTGGTGAAGGTAAAGGTGGTGGGCTAGTGGGTGGAGGTGAAAAGGAACGCTGTGGAGACTGAGGGAGAAGTAGGAGCAGGTGCTTGCTTCTCCTTCTGCTTTTACATTTTTGCTGGTGGTTGAGCAGTGTCCAATTGTTCCTGAAAGGCCAGCTTCCATTTGGTTTGCAGAGGAGGTGCAGTAACTGTTCTGCCAGTCTCTGTGGATGTGAATTCTGGATTGTCTCTCATCCATAACCTTAAGGATAGGCTGAATCTCAGTGTCCTCATCAGAAGGTCTATAGGACTGTTCATACAGTGATTTCGAACTCAGAGTTGGCTCGAAAGTCCTTGCTCTTCTGAATAAGAAAAAATTTTTGGTTCAAAGGATGGAAGCTTTCTCGGTCCCGAAAATGGAGTCTGTTGTTTCAGCTTCAAAGCAGGGCTTCGAGGCTTCAACTCGAAGGAGTGACGACGCTTACTTGAGTCAGAGGCAGAACTCTTTACAAATTTACTCGACTCCGATGTAGACGGAGTGGCCTTTTCAGTGCCAAACCCAAAGGTCGGTCGATGATAGTCTTTTTTCGGGTTGAACCATGGCCCTCTGGCAGTGGTATACCCAAGGCCTTGGATGTTTTTTTAGTTTTTTTAATATGTGGGCGAAGGGGCAAACGTACTAATTTGCTGTCCAGCAGAGATAGGCCTATCTTCTTCGGATTCTTGTTCAGTCGGTGTCTCGGATGGAGACCGCTGTCTGCACCTGTTCTTCCTCCATGATGTTGAGATGTTCTGTACTTTGACGCCATTTCCAATCTTCTGGATCTCCGATCACGCAGAGTCTTCTTGGATCGAAACGATGGACAGGCCTCACAATCTTCTTCTTTGTGAACGGGAGAAAGACACAGATTACAAACAAGGTGTTGATCTGTGTAGGGAAATTTAGCGTGGCACCGAGGACAAAATCGAAATGGAGTCCGGGTCATCCGGCTTTGACGCAGTAGGCCCAAACAGGCCTGAGTCAGGCGCACGTGCCCAGAAGGGCGAAATCTAGTTTCCGACTATCGGTTCGAGGCTAGGTGGAAACGCGATCGAAACAATATTGATGATTAAGGGAGTTTTCTAAAGTTTCCGATTTGAAATCTCAGAGCGAGAGGAAACACGTCTGAACCCAACAGTGGAGTCGATGCCCATGCGCAGTATGACCGAGAGAAGGAGTCACTCGATCATGTGACTCCGAAATGACATCGAAGAAAGACAACTTGTAACACTCCAGGCCCAACACTAGATGGCGGAATAATGCATAGCATGTGTATCTGCAGCTACACATGCCATCGAACATATATCTATTTACACACACATAGTTTAACCAAAGATTAAGGTAATGTTAGTTATGTTAAATATTCAGTAACAACGCAATGTTTTATATTTTAAACTCTAAACACCACTAAAATTCATCAGTTATAGTTAGCTCAAGTTACTATAACTTGTGCCCTAAGGTAACTATAATTTGTGCTCCCACGAGTTATCAGCACACAAATAATGCATTTCCTATGAAAACACGATCCTAACTATAACGTGAGCGAGCCAGACAGACAGAGAAAAAAAAATCTTGAAACTGAAGCTCTGGATTCTTTCATTATTTTGAATGGCAAAGTTGAGTTAGCAGTATGAAAACTGCTCTACCAGCCAGCAATTGCAGGCTGACAGCCATGGCCCTCGTGGCGCAAATTGTGCTGCAGTCCACGAGGTACACTTTAACTTACAGGCCCTGGGTACCTAGGGTACTATATACACAAGGGACTTATACGCTAACTTACACCAATTGTGGGTGAACCAATCAGACACGTACTTGTTAAGGGTCAGAGCACTGGCACTAAGGTCTGGTTAGAAGGCCTTAGTACACCTTCACAGTCACAAAACTAGAAACATCAGTCTAAAACTTTAGGGAAGATCATGGAAGAAGAGGCTTCTTCTTACAAGGATGTATCGTTAAGAACACTGTCCTAAAACCAATAGGCAGGTATGTTCCATGGAATCTCACAGATTACCGTACTAGGCAAAGGTTTTTGAGTTGGAGATCCACCCGACTAAACCGTGGGGGATAGAAGATGTGCACTGTGATAATCCTTATTAGGTACACTTGGAGTTTTTTTTTTAGATTGTTTCAACAACTGTTATTTCATAGTACATGATGGTAGCCTTGTGAAACAGCATATGTCCAACACAGCGGGTTGGTTGAAGTGACGAGCCAATGATAAAAAGGTAATAAGCCTTATTGTTTACTACGAAAAGTTACAATAAAGGCAGTAGGACTTGCATATTTATTGTGAAAGGTAGATGTTAATGTCCATAAGCATTGATGTGTGGATTATTATTACTGTGTTTTAAAGCCTGCAGACAGGTATGTTCTTACAATGAGTCTCTCAGATTAATATAGTAGACACATGTTTTGTTACTGGTCACCCCTCGGACAGACTTGGAGATTGAAGATCTGCACTGTGAGAATCTTTGTTAGAACCGCTAGGAGAGGTAGTATTTTGCCTCGCCAGCTGTCATTTTTGCATCCATTAGTAATAGTGACTATATGCCTGATGGTTGCCTTGTGGGAAAGTTTAAGTTCAGTACGGTATGCCTGACTTGGTTGTAGTGATAAGTCAACAATACCGGCTGTAGGCCTGATTGGTGCATCTCAAAAAGTTATGCGAGATGCTATTTGTCTGATCTAAAATTTGCTAATATAAGCTAGACCTACTGACAAAGGCAGTAGGTCTAGCTTATATTTTTACTGTAAAGGCATTTGTAAAAGGAAACTGACCTATAACAGTGGATTTTTATCACACTATTACAGGATGTAGACAGGTATTTTGTTATATGTAATCTCACATATTACCATAGTAGCCAAAGTTTTGGGAATTGGTCACCTACTCTGGCAAACCCGGACAGTAGATGTTCACGGTCATAATTCTCATTAGGCCTTAGTGAGAGGGGCTGCATATGTTTTTGCCAGCTGCAATTCTGTACATTTTGATCATTTGTTTTAACTGTATTGCATGATGGTTGCCAGGTTATGCACCCTTCAGGAGGCCCGTGTTTATGGTGTTAAGCCAACTGTACCAGCTACATACCTTATTGATTCACAGGGAAAAGTTATGTCCGATTCCTTAGGTGTGATCGCTTTATAATGAAAAGTTATGACTAAGAAGGCCTGACTTATTCTGAAAAGCATGAATTAACAGCAGTAGGCTTTTAACAGTGAATTGTTATTGCGTTCTGGTAAAATATGTGGGCTGGTATTTTATTACACTGAACCTTGCAGATTACCACAGCAGGCAAGGGTTTTGGTGACACTTAACCACTCTGACAAAGAGAGGGTATGGAAGATTTTAACTGAGAATCCTTGTTAATCTCTCTTAGGAGAGGTAGTCTTATTTTGTACACTTTTGTAGTTCTATAACTGTATGCCCGATGGTTGGCTTGTGGGAAAGATTAAGTTTAATACAGTAGACCAGAGTTGGTTATGGCGAATAGCAACTGTTAATAGCTATGGGCCTGGTTAGTCCTGTACAAAAATGTATTTCAGATGCAAAAGGTCTGATCTTTTTTTATGAAAATATACAACACAGGAAGCAGGCCAGATTTATTTACTATTTACTATGTAACAAATACTTAATAGCCAATAAGCCCTTAATGGTGAAGTCAGACATTTTGTTCCAAAAAATCTCTCAGATTATCTTTGAAGGGAGGAAAGGCTTTTGTATTGGTTATTTCCTTTGCCAAAGCCCATGCAGTAGAAGATTTGCCCTGTGATTCCTGTAACAATTCTTGCTAGAATTACTTCAGTGGGGCTGACAAGATTAGCTGTCTACCAGAACTTTGTAAAAAAAAAAAAAAAAAAAAAAACAACAACTATATAGATAGATTACTTACTGGCGGTGGCCAGTAGGTATTTATAGTTCGGACCTAGTTTCCATAGGAAGGGTGTTTTGGTAATAACTTTGGCGCCGCTTCACTAAATCTTCAAAACTTCAGTGGGTTCAGTTGCTGTTTTGAAAGGTTTGGGGTGATCCGGCAAGTGGGGGCTGAGAAAAGGAGGGGTCCCAATATGCATTTTCCCCATTTCATTTTTCTTTAGACACACCTACAGCCCAAACCGCTAAATGGAATTACTCCAATTAGGCAGGAAGCTAGATTTGTTGCCAGACTGCTTTTTTGTGATTTGGTGAAAATCGGTTCAGATGTTTTGGAGATATTAAAGGGTAAAAAAAATATAGATGTCTAGGGATGCAGGTCCTCTACGGATCCAACTGTCCCCATGCTAATATCCGACTGGCTGTCAGCACTTCAACAAGGAAGTGTTGGCAGCCATCTTAGGATTCTGTTTCAGCCGATTCCCACAAAAAAAGGGGGGGGTGTGTGTGCAGTGTAGGGTCACCTTGAGCCAATACCTTTGGTCTAGGGGTCTATAAAGAATGGGGTCTGTCACAGACCCCCTGTCCCAGAGACCACCACCTCCCCGGGGCTAACAAATGTTGAAGGGGGTTGCACAACCCCCTTTGTGAAGCCAGTAATGGCCCTGGGGACCGCCACCCCCCAGGGCCGGCTCCTGCTATATCCTGGGGTGCCCACCCTGAGACATAGCTGTTTGCTTTGACTTAGCAGAAGCTTTGACAGCTCCCGCCAAGACAGAGCAAACCCTCTGCTCCAGCGGGAGAGAGCTGTCAAAGTGTTCTTGCCCGCTGGAAGCAGAGGTTTAATCTCTTTCCCTGCATGCAGAGATGCGGGCAGGGAAAGAGATGAAACAATTGCTCTTGCACATAGGGAGCTGCCTGTTCAGCAGCTCCCTGTGTGCAAAAGCAATGCCGGCTCCCGCAGAAGGCGGGAGGCTGGCTGGGACCGTGGGGGACTTGAGGCTCCCCTGCAGTCCCCATTATGTACACTGGGCACACAGAGCACGAAGGTGACATAGCAGGGATCCAGAGCGGCCCAAACCTGCAAGGGCAGGGGGGCTGTGCAGCCCCCTCCCCATTGAATAGTGGTGGGATGGGGTCCCTGGGGCCGAAAATAGATCGGGGAAGGGGGCCGTGCTGCCCTCCCAGACCCCCTGCCCTACAGTACATGGTTCTCCCTTTAAGTTGCTATGAGTATGCAAATGTGCAGAACATCTGGAAGCTGCGCAAGCATGGTCCCGCAATGGCCACTCTTGTCAACACCAGGACAGTGCGCGCTCTACGGGCATCTAGAATGCAAAAACCCAACACTCGCAAGATAATGTAATTTATGTATTGTGATGATATGTTATTGTTTAACCTTTTGCATTGCACAATTCCATCCAAAAGATTCATTTTTAAGGTGCTTATAAATACTGTACATTTACAATGTATTGCTGCAGACATTCAGAGTGTGTTA
The DNA here is from genome assembly GCF_031143425.1 of Pleurodeles waltl. Lineage (NCBI taxonomy): Eukaryota > Metazoa > Chordata > Amphibia > Caudata > Salamandridae > Pleurodeles > Pleurodeles waltl. The sequence continues at coordinate 966,412,320 of NC_090444.1, forward strand.
GGGTGTGGTCCCTTTCCAGGGCCTTCTAGAGACTTTCCCTGCAACATGCCTGGGCGTGGTTCTAGGCTGGGCCAAGACTCTATAAAAGAGAGTCAGCCCAACTTCCAGTGCTCACTATTCAGAGGTCCCGGTGCAGAGCAGCAGCTTCTTCCTGAGCTCCTGTCCCAGCGGCCTATTTGGATTTTCCAGTCTTCTGCACTCGTCTCTCATTGGTGATCACTGTTTCCAGGCGGTAAGACGGTGTTTGGACATTTCACAACACCGTAATTGAGAATTTTCATATTCTTGATTTTAATTCTTAAATGAATAACCGATTACTTGTGTGCTGCCATTTTTTTACATTTGCATGGTAGTTTGCAAATAGGGAGGACGCGCAATTTATTCCATAAAGATTTGACTTCGTTATTACATTGTTGTTCATTGCGCGCTGATATTTCTTGACATTTACATGATGTTTTAAGAGTTGGCAAGACGTGCAACTCGTTTCATGAGCATTTAACTTTGTTGTTCATTGCGCGCGCGCGCTACCTTTTCTTGACATTTACATGGTGGCATTCGAATCGGCGAAACGCGTGATTCACTTCTCGTGAATAATTCATGCTGTTCATTGTGCGCTACCATTTTCTGGCATTTACATGGTGGCATTCGAATCGGCAACACGCGCAATTCTTTCCCTAAGTGCTTTTCATGTTATTCATTGTGCGCTACCATTTCTTGGCATTTGTATGGTGGCATTTGAATCGGCAAGACGCGCAATTCTTTCCTCGTGTATAAATAATGTAAATTACTGTCCGCTACTATTCTAAGACATTTTCTTGGTAGCATTTCAAGTTGACACGTTGCGTGATTTATTCCTTGAATCTACGTTGTGTGATTTCATGGTGCACAATCCTTTATGGTGTTTAATACTCATATAAAAATCTGCAATGTGCGCAATTCACTTCCCAATGTTTTTTCTGAGATGAACACAACAATACCAGAGTTCTAGATGTAATGCTGTGTGTTCCTGATATATATTCTTAAAAGGAGATTCATATGCTTGTTTAGAAATTGCTCAGAGTGTTTCCTGATTCTCATGCTAAAGAGAGTACTCGAATCTGAAAGTCCTATTTAACTTTTCCTGTTTCCTCCTCAGGCATTCGCTCATCTAAAACCTAGTCAGTTTTAGGACTATTCTAGGGTTGTTCATGTTTTTCGGAAAAGACGAAGCTTAGAGTTGTAGCATGGTACTGATTTCATGAGATGTAATTTTGATGTTGTGTTTTAACCTTTTGCTTCCTACAGGTCTCCTTCCCAGCTGTTCCCGTCCTAATCCCCTTTTCCCCACTTGGACTCTCTTAGACTCTGTGATAAATCTAATCAGAGTATTGGAGCTGTCTTGTGGTGGAAGTGTTGGGAATGTGCACAGACCCCGAGGATCTGGTGACTGACAACTTTAATAGTATGCAAATGTCTTCCCCCTTTTGCTAGGAAGACGTACATCTTCTCTAAGGCCCCCCCCCCCCCAGTGTGTTTCCTGTCCGTTTTGATGGTGCGTTCTTGATGCCGAGGAATATAAGGACATCTCCACAAAACAAATAATCACCTACTTCATACAGATACAAGGAAGGACCCTAGTTTTGTAGAGATTTACATCTTTGCAGTCTTGTTGGCCTCTCTATAGGAGGATTCTTGTTATCACAGAATTCTAGAGAAACAGGCAACAGGAACAATCATGTTGCCAAAACGCACACAAGGTCACTGGTGACATTTCCTTGTGCTCCATTACACAGCTGTAGTGTAAAATACATACTGGACATTTAGCCAAGGGAGCAGACAGAACTCCACTTGCTGAGACATTTCATGCAAAGCTGTGGACCTTTGTTGGGATAAAGGGCAGGTGAGGTTCCATTGCAGCAGTCTCACAGACCCACTTACACACTCAAGCACCCAGTCAAAATTCACACAACCACCCACATACACACTCTGATTCACACATACACTTATAGATCCACAGACACTCATCCACTCACAGAGACACTGTCACAGCCAGAGACACCCTCTTCAACAGAGCATGGCCTTCAGCAGTTCGCAGTGTGGGTTTAGGTGGTTATATGGGGTTGGCAGCAGGCCAAGCCCTGCGGCAACCTACGCTACGCAAGGCCGAAGCCTGTGCACGGTGGTGGTTGGAATAACGTATAGTAATAAAAATTACTTTATGTTAAAAAAAAAAAAAAAAAACATGTTTAGGGACTTTATAGATAGGAAAGACAATTTAAAAAAAAACAGAAATTCACTTAAACAACCAAAGGTTACAGAGATGTTATAGTTAGGTTCTGAATTTACTTGCATAAAACCAGAGAAATATAGCAGTTAGAGTTATCTCAAGTAACTATAACTTGCGGACTAACTAACTCACACCCATGCCATGCACTGCTAATTACCCCAGATATTACAGCACTTATGACAACTTGTATAACAAATAAAAATATAAATGAAACATTAGCAGTCAAATTCTTGAAGAGAAAACTGCATGGTGGGGTGCGAGTCATAGATACTTACAGCTGCAGGTAAATTTAGAAATAACCCGTTGAGTTAAAAAAAAAAAAAAAAACGAAAAAAAAAAAACAACCGCCTTTGTCTGACAACCTTTGAGACTGTCGGACTGTATTTACCTGCCATTGGGCTGTCAGTGTCAAGAAGGAAATATTCTTGCTGGCTTACTTTACCTAAATATGCTGTGAATCGGACCTACTAAGATATTTGAATGCATTCAAATGTAAACAAAAAAACACCGGTATTTGGATGGTGATTGCGATAAAGAGTGGTAGAGGTCGGTAATGATCAAACTACGCAACTTTTGAACAACTAGGGCATGGACAATGGAAAGAAACAGAATAATGCGCTATTGCCCTCCTTGAAGAATGTAGGATGAATCCTACATGGCAAGTGTAAACAACTTTGCTTTGAAACCTTTCACGTTAATCAGCAAAGTGAACATTAGTTACCAGATAATGAAAAAAGATACTATGAAGAATACAAAGTTGTTGACGCCAGTCAATGAAGTCTTTTGTTGAAATGCCATTACCAAATTCTGAAAATAGAAAAAAATGATGGCCTCTATCTAATCCGAGGTTATGAGTAAAATAACTGAAACTGGACACAAAATGGCAGTCTGTGCAAAATAGATATTTATAAACGCAAAATCAAAGACTTTAGAGTCTGTGCAGTCTGTTCTATGTCAACCATGGCCATAAACAAACTTTTGAAACAGTAGAGGTGGGCCAGCACAGGAAAAAGGGGAAGAAAGAAGATAATGAGTCAGTGTGGCCCTGGATGCGGTAAAAGTAAAAGCAAAACATGGAAGCAAAGGGAGAGGTGTGTGTCTGTGTGGCGGGGGGGAAGAAAACTAATTATAATGCAAGACAGACAAAATAAGAGAAAAGGAACAAGCATTTGCAATGCGTCTTGCATTTACTCGAATTATTAGCGCTGTAAATTCCTAATCGGACTTTTCTTGCCACTTGAACTGAAAATGAACAGTTGACATAAGCGAGCAGATTCAAAAGTGTCATGGCCAGCATGAGCGCAAAGGAGGGAGACAAAAAAAAAATCAACAAAAAAAATCAAAGTTTGCTCGCAGTCAAACGTATCGACAATCGTGCAATTATCCATGCAACAGGGACAGTCTGCAAGGCTGAAATAAACCACCCCCAGAAGGGACAAACGTTAAGCATTTACCAATGATAAAGGATTCTTGAAAGGCAAGCCCAGGAATGTATGAAAGTGAAGGGTGTGCGGTGGGCTTGGTTAAAAGCCGATAATACTTACAACAGGTCAAAGCACTTGTGCTCTCGGCCTAAAAATGGACCAGTGTGACCGGTCAATGTACAAAAACAAACCTTGGCACAGCCAGCAAGTCTGGCTTTTTGTTAGAACATGTGTGTAATAATAGTTGGGTGACCCCCATTGCCCTAAAAAGAAACCAATGAGTAAATTGCTTAATGGATTTAGTAAGCAGCACCGATTTATAATCAACTAAAGAAACAAAAAAGCAAGTACTACCTAAACAAAGCTGAAAAATCAGAAACCAAAATGTTGTTTCAGCAAAGTAAATATATCAAAGAACACACACAAGCTCAAGTCTGACAAAATTACTCTTTTGGGCTAATCACCAAAGCCTAATGAGAACAACCATGGGACAATGCTACCGTCTATGAAATGCCATCCAATCTATGGTGAACAATGAAAAATGCATGAAAGCCAATGGTTCAAAGGGTCTGACCCAATGTCAACACACTGTAGGTCTTAATGTATTTTTTTTTAAAGAGCTGATGACATAAGGTCCTAATAAACAGCCTTAGCCAGCTTAGCAACTTACAAAATGAGGGAGGAAAGGTGGAGTGGCTAAGAAATGGGAAAGTCACCACTTAGAAGTAAAGCCAGATTAGGAGAGGAGGGCAAAGAAGAGAGACTTTTGGAGAGTCAAGGGAAAATGAAATGCAGGGGCTGGTGTGGAGAAGCAAAAGGGGACCTTTACTTCAAGTACCACTCCGTCTGCAGCACACAACATAAACCATTTTATTTTCTTAAACACAAGTGAAGGTTCATTTCAGATCCGGCTGCTCTACCTTTTACTAAACTAATAGTGACTAATAGACTATTAGTCACTATTATTGTTATAAAAACGAGCAATAAACTAGTTTGTAGTCAGAGCTGGAAATGCCAGTAACTCCTGTGCTCCTGACAATGATTTTGCTACCTCTGAGGTCAGGGGGTCGCAAAGGCAATGCTACAGGTCACAAGGGGCAAGCTAGGGGTTGCGGTTGTATGACAGACCATGCGTGCGTTCAGCGCGCATGCCTTTACAGCGTGAGCAATACAACAAACACATTGTTGCCACTTGTTGCTTTACCACACAATTCGTTACAACAACTTGCCCTAGGGAAGGGCTGGACTGTGGAATCGTATAATATTCTATTCCAACTCCAGTATGTGCAACAGTAAGGAAGGTGTTGGACTTAAAATCCAACACCAGTCCAACAACAGTTTCCCTAAAGCAAGTCGTAACGATTGTGTGGTAAAGGAACACATGATAATGGCGCGTTTGATTGCCTGCGCTGGAAAGGCACTGCATGGTTCCGGCTGCTTGGTAAAGGCAGTTTCTCAGGAGTCGCAGCTGCAACCTCAATAATGACATCCATGAGTCCCACCTAGACAGTCTCGTCGTGTAGCAGCTCGGTCGGCCTGGACCAGGTGTGCCCATCAGCCTCACTCCGGAGCTTGGTGAGGGGCGGTCGGTCCGCGCACGGCAGGACTTCAAGGCAGGGCATGCGGGGACCAAACTCCGGTGTGACAGGCACAGTACTGCCAAGAGAGGTGTTGTACACGGCACGGCTGATAAGGAGTAGAGGCGTTCTGCGGCTGCACTTGAAGTCAGAGAAAACAGAGCACCGCCCGCACCTCAGCAGACTCATGGCATTGCAGGTGGGACACAAGTCACAAGGGCAGGCACGGCGTCGGCAGGTCAGTGACACCGCACTTTTTTTTTTTTTTTCCTCTTGGCACAATGTTTTTCGAGCTGCAATGTCAGGCCAGGAGTTGCACTGCATCCAGTCCCCAAAAGCACAGTACGCCGCACTCTAACTGCACTCAGTCCACTAAGGTGGTCTTTGATGTCCCAGGGCCTTCCAGAGAACCGGGGGCAAGCCAGCAAGCTCTTGGAGACCCTCTGGGCAGTTAGAGAGCCAAGCCCAGTCTGTTCTGCAGAGTAGAAGCAGCAGGCTAGCGCGACATTGCAGGAGCACGGGGTCCTCCCTCCTACATTCCAGAATGCAGCAGAACAAGTTACTTACCTTCGGTAAGGCCTTTTCTGGTGGATACACAAGCTACCTGTGGATTCTTCACCTAATGAATTCTCCCAATGCGCCAGCATTCAACGGAAATTTTCTTCCCAGCTCTGCACGTCGACAAGGACGTAACAACTGCCCGACTCCCACGCGACCCCGTCTGACGTCATTGAGGCAATACGAGGTCCTCGCCGGCGTGCTGTCAGTTTTCACCATTTTTTTACGTGCCTTCAAGGCGAACAGGTGACTACCGACAATACAAACTTTAGATGAATACATCAATCAAATATAAAACATAACATTTAATCAAATATAAACAGCAAAATATAAAATTAAAATTATATATATGTAACATATGTACGTATATATACACATATACCATTTACATATATACACATCCTTATATACATATACACCCTAGGATATCTTGGTAAGACCAACCAGGCAACGGGGAGGCGGGTGGGACCGTGAGGAATCCACATGTAGCTACTGTATCCACCAGAAAAGGCGTTACCAAAGGTAAGTAACTTGTTCTTCTGATGGATACAACTACCTGTGGATTCCTCACCTAATGAATAGAGTCCCAAAGCAGTACTGCACTCGGTGGCGGGTGACTGAATGGTCACACCAAGAAATCCTGCAGCACGGACCGAGCAAAATGGCCATCCCTCCTAACCTCTGAGTCCAAGCAATAATGCTTTGCAAAAGTGTGGAAGGAAGCCCAAGTTGCGGCCTCACAAATAGCCACAGGAACACCTCTAGCCAAAGCCGAAGAGGCTGACTTAGCCCTGGTGGAATGAGCTCTTATTCCAACAGGAGGAACCTTCTTTGCCAAGGAATAACATACTTTTATGCAAAGAATGACCCACCTGGATGGTGCTCTTTTGTGGACAGCCTTGCCCTTCCTCTTCCCCACATAGCCGATGAAGAGCTGATCTTCCACTCGGAACTCTCTCGTGCTCTCAATGTAGAAGCTTAAAGCTCTTTTCGGTCAAGCCGATGCAGTCTCTCCTCCTCTTTTGGATGGGGAGGAGGGTAGAAGGATGAGAGCGTTATATATTGCCCTAAATGGAAGGGTGTAACAACCTTCGGTAGAAAAGCCACTCTGGTCCTCAGCACCACCTTGTCCGCATGAAAAGAAGTGAAAGGGGGCTTAACGCTAAGCGCATGAAGTTCACTCACTTGCCTAGCTAATGTGATGGCTATGAGAAACACGGTTTGTAACACCAAAAACCTTAATGGACATGAATGTAAAGGTTCAAACGGCGAACCCATCAGGAATGTGAACTAAATTCAAATCCCATTGAGGCATAATAAAAGGAGAGGTAGGAAACCAATTAGTAAGACCCTTTAAGACACTTTGTAACTATAGGGGATTTACACAAAGAGGGTTGATCAGGAAGGCACAGAAAGGCCAACAGTGCTGACAAATAGCCCTTAACAGTCACAACTGCACAACCCTTCCGCGCCAAGGATAACGCAAACAAAATATCCGACAAATGGGCACGTAAGGGATCAATTTGGTTCTCTCCACACCAAGCCACAAATTTTGCCCATCTGCCAGCATAGATTGATTTGGTGGAGTGTCACCTTGCCGATAAAATAACGTCCACCACTTCTGGAGGGAGAGAAAGGGAACTCAGATTGCCCCGTTCAATCTCCAGGCATGAAGGTGCAGGCTCTGGAGGTGGGGGTGTCGAACCTGCCCCTGCGACTGCGAGAGGAGGTCTGCCCTGTGAGGGAGACGGAGCGGAGGGCACAGTGAGAGTTGAAGGTCTGAATACCACACCCTTCTTGGCCAATCCGGAGCCATTAAGATGACTTGGGCCTGGTCTTGGCAAATCTTCCTCAGAACCCGAGGAATCAAGGGTTTGGGTTGGGGGGTGGGTGGGGGGGGGCACGTAAAGCAACTGGCCGTACCAAGACATCTGAAACACACCCCCCAACGCTCCTTGCACCGGATACTGGAGGCTGCAGAACGACGGACAGTGCGCATTCTCCAGAGTGGCAAAGAGGTCTAACTGAGGAAATCCCCACATCCGGAAGATGTAAAGGATCAGGTCCGGATGGAGACGCCATTCGTGATTGACTGAGAAGTGCAGACTGAGACTGTCCGCACGTACGTTTAGAACTCCGGCCAGATGGTTTGCTACCAAGCAAATCCGATGGTCCTGAACCCAGGACCAGAGCCGCAGAGCCTCTCTGCAGAGAAGATACGACCCTACTCCTCCCTGCTTGTTTATGTACCACATCGCAGTAGTGTTGTCAGTCAGAACTTGGACCGACTGACCGCAAAGAGAGGGAAGGAAGGCCATGAGAGCCAAACGTACCGCCCGCAATTCCAACAGATTGATATGAAACATCTGTTCCACTGGTGACCAACGACCTTTGATCTCCAGGTCCCCCAGATGAGCTCCCCACCCTAGAGTGGAAGCATCCGTTATCACCGTGGCCACCGGAGGAGGTATTGAAAACGGCCTTCCTTGGTAAAGGTTGCTGTTCACAGCCCACCATCATAGATCTGCTGCAGTGTCTTTGGAGATCTTTATCGACTCCTGGAGATCCCCTCGGTGTTGAAACCACTGCCTGCGGAGGCACCACTGAAGAGTCCTCATGTGCCAGCGTGCATGAGTGACCAACAGAATGCATGAAGCGAGCAGACGAAGGACCTTGAGGACTGGAACGACCGCTCCACTTTGAAACATTGGAATCAATGTCTGAATGTCCTGCATCCGCTGAGGCGGAGGAAAGGGCCGATTCAATGTTGTATCCAGTACTGCCCCTATGAACAGGAGGCATTGAGAGGGCTCCAGGTGAGATTTGGGCACGTTTACCAAAAAGCCCAGGTCGAACAACAACTGGGTTGTCATCTGCAGGTGAAGCAGCACGAGCTCTGGAAACTTGGCTTTGATCATTCGTCCAGGTAAGAGAATACCGCTATCTCCTTCCTCCTGAGATTTGCTGCAACCACCGCCATCACCTTCGTGAAGACCCGAGGCGCGGAAGTAAGACCAAAAGGAAGGACCGCAAACTGATAGTGTTGCGACCCTACCACAAACCGGAGATACATCCTGTGCGACTTGAGAATAGGGATATGGAAGTAAGCATCCTAAAAGGCAACAGACACCATCCAATCTTCTTCGTTCAACGCCAAAAGCACCTGCGCTAGAGTCAGCATTTTGAACTTCTTCTGCTTGAGGAATCAGTTCAAAACCCTCAGGTCCAGGATAGGTCTCACCCGACCATCCTTCTTGGGGATTAGGAAATATCTTGAATAACAACCCTGACCCCTTTCCTGCTCTGGAACAAACTCCACTGCACCTTTCGACAAAAGGACTAGAACTTCCTGTTGCAACAACAGGAGAAGGTCTTCCGTGCAAAAGGAGGGACGGGGAGGGATGGGAGGCGGAAACTCCTGAAAGTGAAGGGCATAACCTTTCTTCACAATATTGAGGACCCAGGAATCCGATGTGATCAACTCCCACAACCGGAGAATATGAAACAACCTCCCCCCTACAGGAGAAGCATGGGATGCAATGGATGGCGGACTAAGGCTGTTTTCCCTGTTGCACCCCCCGGAGGAAGAGGCAGAGGCAGGGTGCTGCTGGGTGGCTCCTCTGGTTCGAACTCTACCCCGCCCTCTATAGGACCTATAGGAAAGAGTAGAAGGTTGTTGGCCTGCTGGCTGGGGTCTCCCCCGAAAGGAAGAGCCTTGTCCAAACCCCCTGAATCTCCTAAACTATCTGAACGTGGTGGTGGCCGAAGCCTGCATGCCTAGGGGCTTGGCGGTAGCCCTGCTCTCCTTGAAGCGTTCTAAGGCAGAGTCAGCTTTAGAGCCAAACAGCTTGTCCCCATCAAACGGCAAGTCTAAAAGGGTCGCTTGCACATCCGATGAAAATCCAGACGATCTCAACCAAGCATGTCTCCTGGTTGCAATGGACGTGCCCATTGCCCTGGCCACCGAATCGGATGTATCCAGCCCAGACTGAATGACCTGAGTCGCTGCCGCTTGCGCATCAGTCAGAAGACCCCACATGTACTGGGGCAAATCAGGCAGCACAGCCTTGGCCGTGTCCATCAGGGCATGGATATACCTGCCCAAGACACAAGTAGCGTTCGCAGACTTCAGGGCCATACTGCACAAAGAAAATGGCAGATTGCTCCATCCTTTTTGATTCCCTGTCCGACGGGGCCACAGGAAAGGATCCAGGAGCTGAGCATGAGGAGCAGGAGGCCTGAACCACCAGACTCTCCGGAGTCAGATGCCTAGAGAGGAAACCTTGGTCACCAGGAGCCACTCTATCTCCTAGCCACTGATCTGCTAACAGCAGTCGAAGACACCGGTTTTCTCCAAACCTCCAGGATCGGTTCTGTGAGAGCCTCGTTAAAAGGAAGGAGTGGTTCCGCAGCAGCCGAAGCAGGATGTAACACATCTGTGAGGATGTTCGTTTTCACCTCAGCTGCGGGTAGCAGGAGATCTAGGAAGTCTGCTGCCTTCCTCACCACTGAGTGGAACGAGGCAGCCTCTTCAGTAAACTCCCCAGGGTAAGCCAAGTCCCACTCTGGGGAAGTATCGATATCGCTTGCAGAGTCCAAACCCTGAAAGTCCCCTAGGGGCTCTGCGATCTCCCCTTCCTCCAGGAGCTGCCTTCAATACTCCTGCAATAACCTCAGAGCCTTCCTTCTCGAGCGCTACCTGGCCTCTATCCTCGGCATCGATAAGGAATTGGCCGACGTCGACGACCTCTGCTGACGCGGATCTTCGGATTCGGCAAACGCCGGATCCACCGGCGCCATGGAAAGGCGAGCCCTCTGCACCGGCTGGAGTCGTGGCGAAGTCAACGGCGCCACCAAATCAGCAGAATCTACTGGCGTCGAAGTTCTCCTCGGCGATGCCAAAGGCATCAGCGCCGGACCAGCACCCTCTCCTCGACAGAAAGGCATGAATGGCGTCAGCTTGTATGGAGCCGTAACGCCCAAACCAAAAGCCAAGGGACCTGAGGCACCAGCCGGTGCACCACCAGGGGCAATGGAGCTGAAGATGTTGTACACAGCATTCAAGAATGCCGCCGGATCCGCACCTGGGGCCGGGAATGCAGGATACCCCTGCGGCGTCGGCGCTGGATCAGGCACCTCTGACTCCGCTGGCGAGGTGCCTGTCTAGTGGGAATGCACAGAGCCCAGCTGTCATCTACCCCAGACGTGTATTCAGGGACAGGCAGAGGCCCAGAATGGTTAAAGTAAGGAAATGCAAACTTTCAAACTTACAATTTAAAATCAGACTTCACCATAGGTTATGATTTTTAAATTGAGAGTCCAGGGACACCAAACTCCATATTTCTAGCTCGTCCTATTTGGAATGTATATTTTAAAAAGGTTTTAAGGCAAATCCCAAAGCTATTCTATGGGAGAGATAGGTCTGGCAGTAGTGAAAAACTAATTTAGCAGTGGACATGTTAAACTTAAAAGGTACATGTCCAACCTTTTATACTCACTGTATGCTGCCATTTGGGGTAACTAGGGCCTAACTTAGGGGTAACTTACATGCTATAAAATGGAAGGTTCGGGCCTGGCAAGTGGGTACACTTGCCACGTCGAAATGGCAATTTAAGACTGCACACACAGGCTCTGCAGTGGCAGGTCTGAGACATGTTTGAGGGGCTACTGTAGTGGGTGGCACAATCCGTGCTGCAGAACAGCTAGTAGTATTTAATTTACAGGCACTAGGCACCTATAGTGCACTTTATTAGGGACTTACAAGAAAACTAAATAAGCCAATTGTGGAGAAGCCAATGTTACCATGCTTTGGAGGGCAAAGCACCTGCACTTTACCACTGCTAAAGTTCCCATATCCCTAAAGGCCAGCAAAAATAGGTCAAAAATACAGGTCAGAGGTCAAAAAGTTGCAGAGACGACAACAATGATGCCATGTCTAACTAATGCCTCAAAACACCACCAAACAAACAAAAATAGGTGTTACATCTTTCTCTGTTCAAGCAGCCAAACTATGGAATTCACAGATAACTATTGTATCTTCAGAAGACTATTCAAGAGCTGGCTCTTTCCTACATAACCACCATACTCAAACAGCAACGGACTGCATATCCCTGTGTATGTAAACATTTTATAATCTGATTATATGTACATATCTAGATGTGTATTTCTTTGTACAAATATGTATAATAACTATTTTATCTTTTAATATATACATACCCTATAGGTCTGTTTAACAAATCTATATATTTTACCTATGGTTAAATGTATGTAAGTGTAGTATATATTTTTATATATATACTTATATTGTGTACATATAGGTATGTACATACATTTGTATATTATTCTACGCTTGATATGTTCATAGATCACTGCATAGTTTTTATAAGTTGTTTGATTAGATGCTTATGAGTCTTTATTTTATCTATCTCAATAGGTAAATATTATCTTAACTATTTATCTACACACAATGAACTACTGAAATATTGGGGAAAGATAAATGTTATTGAAGTACACAAATAAATTAACTTCAAATACTGCAACTCGACAATCTGTGTTTACACAATACAACTTTAACTCTCAATATATTATATTCCTTACACATTTTCCCTTACTATGTAATCCTGTATCTATATATTTACTACTTTAGTCCTATTGTACAAGAGAAAATATTACTCTTCAAAGCTTTACTCTCACCATCACCCTACACCTCTAACATTCAATCCTCTATCTCCACCCTCTGACTCACACCAAACCCATTCTACTATTATCTCTAAAATAACCCTCACAGTCTCTTCCCTTCTCTACTGCTCCTGGCTCACCCCAAACGTCAGTTTACTACTTTGATCTCCCAAACAACCCTACTAAATTCTCCCTCCTTTGATTCATCACAAACCTCATTTTACTACTTTGATCTCCCTAATCCCTCTCTACAGACTTCCATCCTCCACCTCTCCTTTACTCATACCAGATCTCATCTTACTACTATGATCTCCCAATCAACACTTCTAGATTCTTCCCTCATCTACCCCTCCATTATTCTATTCAATCCAAGTAACAGACTCACACGTACTGCGTTCAAATTAACTCATACCTCCCTATTCTAATAATGTACTCATATTTCCCTATACTAATCCACCAATAATCCTTTTGGGTTCCGGAGTAGCATGCAACTCGTCGAAAAGTGCTTCAAGGCCTCGTCAGGGGCAGTAAGCTCTATATACATACAGTTACAAAGGAGGAGAATGATGGCAGTGGAGAAAGTAAAGAAGAATAACTGAAGAGAAAAGATGGCTAATGAAAAGGCATTCTGAGTTTGATTTATTAACTTGATGAATGCCCTACATCTCCAAATGAGAAAACTATTTCACCGGATATATTTCACCATGCTGACTTCGGACTATGATCACAAAGATACATAATGAATACAAAAATTAGCAAATAGAAGTTTGTGAATATGGCACTGATAAGTCTATTTTAAAAAAGAAATTCTGAAAACTGCCACTGCAGGAGAGTGGACTTTTGCGATGGTCTTTATCACAGACATAACAAAGGTCAATTGCAGTGCAAAGAAACAATGAACGTTTTTTTTTTTTCTTTTTTTTAAGACTTTCTTACCCCCCAACCGCTAAACCTGCTATACATCTGTGCCTAGACGTTGGGCCACTGGCACATGTTTGTAGATTATAAACCAGGATAAAATAGAATTTAAGCACCATAGTAGCTTGCGTTGCATTTCACCTTTTTGTACATGTATCTAAGCATGAAGTCCAGCAGAAATGATTTTCCTTTCCGGAAGGCACCAGCCACAGAAACCACCACCACGTTGAGATCCCGTATGTGTTCTTGGAGCAAAATCTGCTCCAATGCCCTCTCATCGAGTTCAAAGTCATGGTCATCTTCATGCGCAAGAACTATCTGCACAGGCCGAGGCGCTTCACAAGCCACAGGTTCGGGGTCACATTCAGTGTCCTCCATAAACACCTCATCTGGAAAAACATAAGAACAGAAAAGTGATTGAAGCACTCAAGAGTTCGCAAATTCTCGCGCAGGCATGCATAAGACAAACTTCTCACAGCACAGATCTGTGAATGCTCCCTCGAGCTACTCAAAACAATGACACTGCAATAACTGCTGCTTGACCTAATCATACTAAAAGTAAAGTTCTCAAGGTCATGTTAGAGCTCAATCTGAGGATGGGAGGTCCGTAGGGAATTTTCCAGTAGATCGTGTCTCTACCAGGAGTGGATGCCATCTACATTGGCAGCTACAGTCAACAACGTCAAACCGTGCCAGGGGCACCTCTGAGATTGTGGGAGACCACTATAGCAGGCCCCTGGACCACATCTGACTGTTGGGACTAGTGCTGGCACTCTATACACATCTCAGGAAGACTAGAGGGACATCTAACCTGAACTGAATCACTGCACCCAGTCGCCCCCCACAGACTGAAATTACCTGGTTTAAGGAGGACTCCTTGCCCTGGACTGGCCAACCCCTTCCCACCACTTGCCTGTGTACTCTCTATTTTTTATCTACTTATCCCTCTCCTGGGCCTTTGAGGGGTTCCACAAGTATAAACCTGTGCTGCCTAGTTATGGTGACCATTTATATGTACGGATGTAGTGGGCTGAGCTCAGTCTGGCTCCCCTCATTGTCACTACCTCTAACAGTTTAAAAACCCTCTCTGCTCAACCTCCTACTGCCTAATAGGCTTAATGTAGTATTTACCCTGTTGGGAGTTGTTAGTGGTTTGGCAGGATGACAGTTTTGTTAACGGTGAGATGTTTTCTCTCCTGAGGTGGAATCAAATGGGAAGGGGCCTCAACAATCCACATCTAGTCCCTGCACCCACTACCCTTTCTACTTGACGTGCACACATTTTGGCTCCTGTAGACTTGCACACCCCAACCTTACATGATCACAGTTGGGACACAGGGTAAGCACACGCTCCTTAGATGGAAGGCATGGGGTGCAGCAAAAAGCAGTATCACATCTGGGAACACCTGGTCCTACGAGGCTAATACAGCCTTTCTTCAAGAAACACAATTAAATAAAACAAAGGCCCAGGCTCTACAGGTGCAAATGGCAGACACAAACCATCAATACAACATACTCCTCTGATGCACAGGGTGCTACTATCTGGGTAGCAGAGAGGAACCCCTTTTCAGATAGAAGACATCTGAGTTGACTCAGAAGGCAGATCTGTACTGGCCAGACGGTGCCTAGATAGGCTGCTGGAGATATTGCGATATATTCACAGTCCAAATACTGATAAACCATGTTAATGCGCCTCTCTCTTCGTTTCTCTTGCCTCTTGAGCTGACCGTGAAAAGATCTTAGACAGGAACTTTAATAATACCTTAGACAAAGAATTAGACCGATCACACCCTCTTCTCCAGGGTACCCTGCCATACGCAACTCAGCAGTACTTGTCAACTGGCTCAGCCATTGGGATCTTATTGACATCCGGCAGACAACTCACCGACAGGCAAAGGAATATTCCTTTTATTCACTAGCCCACAAGCTTCTTGTTCCTCTAGAATGCCTGATTTGTACAACTTCTTTACAAACTATTATCTCAGCAAAAACCTTAAGTGATCATAATCCACTTATGATGCATCTTGCCCGGGGTAGAGTACCCACTCTGATACATACCTGGTGAATGCAGCCATTGTGGCTGGAAGTGCAAAAAGCCATAATATTTTTAGGTGAACACCAGCTCGTCCTCTACCAAAGCAAACTAACAGGAAGTGTACAAAGTGGTCATAGAACGGACTACCCCTATGCACAAAGATAGTATCTAGGGTCGCGCTTTTGACTTGCAACACAGGAAGAGAGATGCCGAACCTCAAAAATAAATTGGCTGCTGCCCCTGATCTCTAATCAGCTTGCACGCAAGAGAGATGACCATGCCTATCTTATGGAGCGGCTACGATGTATCAATGCAACAGCTTATGCGGATAGAAATCATGCTGAAGCCAATCGACCAGTTATTCTGTTAGCCCACTTATGTCACCCTATGACACCTATACACTTTGTCAAAGACATCGGAGTCCGAGCATTTAAACAAAACCACATTAAAGTGACATTTGTGCATCTTTACAAGGACCTGTATGAGGTGGGCCCCACCACTGAGTCCAACAGCTTTACATCAATTTCGAGAGGGCCTAATTGTCTCCTGCACCCCGGAGGGACACCATCACTTGAATCTCTTGTCACTGTCCAAGATCCGTCAGGCAATATAGGCCCTGGCCCAAGGAAAGACACCTAAGCTGAACGGCCTACGAGTGGAGGTTTATGTCACGTATTAGCATCTCCTTGTACCACACATGGAAACACTATCTGCAGAAGCTTTGCATCTGACCTGCCTCCCTCCGACAACATGAGAAGTAATCAGGACTTCCAAACTCAAGCCCAATCGGATCCTACAAACACCCATTATCTATCCTCAATACTGAATATAAGATCCTAAGTAAAATACTGGCCAACCACCTTCTTCCCCCATCTTATGTCACTTATTTATCTGGATAAAAAAGGATTCGTACCCAGACTTAATACCTCCCACAATATACATCATTTGTATCATATCATGGAAAAGGCCCTCCCTAACGTGGCTGGAGGCGATGTGCATCTTCATAGAGCTAAATCAAGTGTTTGATATGCTAAACTGGGATTATGGGTTAGCAATAGTAACATGTTATGGCCTTGGCACACAGATACTGCAATGGATACTCCTTCACCTCAGCCAGGGTCAAGCCAAGCCACCATATCTCTAAAGCATATGCTACTGTCCGTGACAGCAACGATGCCCTCAATCCCCCCCTTCAGTTCGTCCTGAAGAAGAGAGCCTAGCCATCAAACTGTAATAGAGTGGAGGACACTGGGAAATGCCGCTAGAAGACAGACTCCATGCACTCTCTCAATATGTGGATTATATGTTTTATCTATGCTCCTTTAACATCCATCTCAAACCCCTTCACCACGTGCATTCTCTGGC
Source organism: Pleurodeles waltl (assembly GCF_031143425.1). Lineage (NCBI taxonomy): Eukaryota > Metazoa > Chordata > Amphibia > Caudata > Salamandridae > Pleurodeles > Pleurodeles waltl. The sequence continues at coordinate 966,429,141 of NC_090444.1, forward strand.
CTCAAGGTCAACCTTAATAAAACTTTCCTTTTTCAACTACAGCAATGTGTGGTTCCCCAGGACCTTACTTTTGGAGCAGACCATCCCTATGGGGCATCTAAGTCTTGACGATATCTTGGTACCAAAATGTCCTGGAGGACCTACTGGAGGGTAACATAGGCACCATAATACATACAGACAGACAGACAGACCAAGCCCAAGTTGCCTTTTGGAACACCATACCAATCATGATAATAGAGTGCATAGCTCTCTCCAAGATGGTAGTCCTCCTCCACTTGCCCTACCACTTCACAAACCTCCAAGTGATAATCCCTGTTAAGACTTTTCTGGATCTCAGTGCTTTATTACTTGAATTGATATGTGGCACAGGCAGATGTCAGATTGCGTTCCCCAAAGGTTTCCTACCTATTGATCTTGGCAGCCTTGGCGTTCCTGATTATAAGGCCTGTTATTTTGTGGCACAATTACAATGGCCCGCCTACTGGCTCACCTCGCAGGACACCACTTGTCTGACAAGTGAATCGCAGCAGACCAGATATTAAAAAAAAGAAAGAAAAAAAAGTTTTTAAAAAAAAATATGCTGAACTGCATACTGCACTATTTCCGTATGTTAAAGCGTACAAGAAAGCGGTCTCTGCCTATACTGCAGCTCGTCCGCCAATAGCCAACTCGACATGCACCACACCAATCACTTCCCATGCGCTCACTCACTGAAAGCCTGTTGGCCTAACCTCCATGGAAGATTTATTTGGAGATGTCCTCTCAGCAGACGTTCTAACCTTGACAGATCTATGTGGAATCCCAGCAGGCGAGGTCATGACCTATGGCAGGCCACGGCTGGCAATACAGCACACATAGCAAACCCTTCATCACAAACCCCAACACACACCACACTACAGACCCTCCACACAACTGGCCATGGGAGAAAGATGGTAACCTGGCTGTATAGTGGTATCCGGAACCATGCAGTAGCCGCCTTACAAACCCTTAGACATATATGGGCAGAAGAACTTCAAACTGTATTTAATAACAAGGAATGGCAGGCAATTCTACAATATTCCTCTCAAACTCCCCGCAATGCCCATTTTAGCATCATACAAACTTGTAATCTTCAAAGAGCATACATTACTCAGCTGAAGCTACACACATTGTTCCCAATGGCCTCTCCGAACTGCCCCCGATGTCATGGAGCACCAGCGCACCAGACATTCATGCTTTGGTGTTGGGAAATACAAGGTCCCTTCTGGTCTGGTGTACACTCCACACTCACTCTGCTCACAGAGTGACAGTTCCACGTCTTCCCGAACTCGCCCTCCTAGGAGTCTACCCCAGACCTGAGGCAGCTAAATTTACTTACTACCCAATTCCTAGACCTGGTCTTCCTCCGGGTGTGCCAAGCTATCCCCAGGCGCTGGAAATTCTTAACTCCTTTCTCTGTCTTATTGGCTTAATGATCTTCAACACTGTGCGCACATAGAGGGCTCCCCCTTGTTAAGGAGAAATGCAGGTTCCATCTGGTTTAAATCTCCAACTTCAAGGATACCTTACTACTTGTTCATAAACTGATGGTACCTAATGTATATATACTTCCTCCCATCCTTCCTCTCACCACTGCGCCTCCTATACTTGAACCACTGTAACACCATACAGTGCTATATTATCACCCTCCGCACCCACGTTCAGTATCCACTAGATAGCTACACTACACTTCCATTATCACATTGTTTCGTAGTCAATCACAAAGCATCTCCTGTCTCTTGTTGAACTGTTACTGTTTTAACTTTACTGTTAATGTTTTATCTTTTCTGTTTTTATTATATCTGCAAAGCCACTAATATTTATTATTTAGATTTCTTGTTTTTTGTACTCTAAAAAGAAAAAAAAGAAAAATGTTTTTGAAAATAAAATAGAGTCCCTACCAGATAAGGCATTACAGAAGATAGGTGACCATCTGATAGTGACTTCAAGCCGCATATTCTTAACTTAGAATAGATACCCAAGCAATACCTCCCCAGAGGAGGGTCTGCAAAGAGATTTAGATCAGAAAGTATTGGAGAACCAAATGGGCAAAGTGCCCATCACCCCTAAGTGCTTGGTAAATGTATGCAGAAACGCCCACATTGCCGCCCAACACATGTCCAAGGAAGGGAACTCCGCAAGTTAACGCAGTGGTCGCAGTCTTGACTTTGGTGGAATAAGCCCACAAGCCCTCAGGGGGTTGCTTCTTGACCAGTGCGTAACAGATTTTAATGCAGAGCACAATCCATCTTGAGATGGTCCTTTTCTGCATGGTCCTTAGTTTCTCCACCCAGTGGAATCCAATGAAGAGTTGATCCTCCACTCGGAACTCTCTAGCTGGATCAATGTAGAATAACACCTTTTTTGGTTCCAGGTGGTGGCGTCTCTTCTCCTCTTTAAAAGGGTGAGGCGGAGCAAAGAAGGTAGACAGTGTGATGGTCTGGCCTACATAAAGAGGTGTCATCACTTTAGCAGGAAAGAGGCATGTGTTCTCAAAACCAGTTTGTCTAGGGAAAAAAAAAAAGCTGTGAAAGGAGGTTGCAAAAAAAGTGTTTGCAATTAATTAAGCCTGCTGGCTGATGTGATGTCCACTAGAAAAGCTGTTTTAATGGTCAAAGCATAGTGGGCAACTGTTTAAAAGCTCAAAAGGCGAGCACAGCCAGAAGGTCAAAACCAGGTTCAAGTCTCAATAAGGCACGATGAAAGGGTCTGGAGGGAACAGAAGTTGTAATCCTTTTAGAAAACGAGTCACAACAGATGAACTGAACAAGGAGTGCTGATACCACAAGAACATAGATATGGCCAAAAGGTACTCTTTAGCTGAACCCAGAGGAAAGCCTTGCCAGGCTACTGTGAGAACAAACAGAACCTCAGGCAAAGGTGAAGAAAGGGAATCAACATTTTTAGAGGCATGCCAAGCCACAAATTTGTCCTAATTGCAGGCCTATACTGTCCTGATAGAGGGTCGCCTAGATGCAGAATGACACTGCAGACTTCTACTGCGAGGTCAAAAACTCTGCTGCTCAATCTGCATGCATGAAGGCAGAGTGAGTGCGAATTTGGGTGCAGGAACCTGCACTGTTCTTGTAAAAAGTAGAATCCTCTCAATGTGGTAGCCAGATCGGAGGACAGATGCACATGCTCAGGCGTTTTGAATACCATACGTTCGGTGTCCAATCCGGAACCACTGGAATGGTTTGCCAGAGTGGCCCTAGAGTTTGTCTGGAGTGGCCTCCACCCAACTAGGTGAATTTTGAGGCCATTAACTTTTTCTCTGAAGAGCCTTCGGACTGCATGGGTTCGGCAGGTGTTTGAGAGCAGAGATTTCACAGATAAAATGTTGAGTCTTTATGTAATTATACTTACAGATTAATGTGTGAATTAATTAGATATTAGGTTTATGAAAATGTGACTAATTGACATTTTATATAAGGCATATAATTGTCCATGCTAACTTAAGCTGATAGAATTATTTTGTCTTTACAAGAGTGTGTTTCTTAACCAAAACAAATGATAGAAATAAATGTGTATTTAGTGGCCTCTGCTGGACTCCAGTAGAAGCAGATGCAATGTCATTGTGCAATGCAAGCTGTATAAAATGTTTCTAGTGTGTTCTGTAGCTTGACTGAATTCATTGTTTAAAGATATGTTTCTAACTTGAATGTCTTTCCTCTAGGGTAAAGAAATGGTGAAGTAACATATTTTGTAATCGTTCTTCCTGTGACTTCGTATTTTGGTGGAGTGGAAACAAAGGGTCCACAGATGAGGTGGAAGATGAGAAAGTTTAGGATACAAAATGTATTGGTTTAGATTTCGTCAATGGAATAACAACAAATAGAAGAGCTTGGAGTAAACTAATTGGATAATTTTTATAATCAATCAGTTAATGTTCTGATTGGATAAAGCATAAGGTGAGAAAGTTATGACCAATCATTTTCATTGCTTTATGAAGAACTTATGCTAGATGGTTTAGTGTATCCTATTGTCCAAAATTTTAAACCGTTACCCCTGTGGTTATTCCCGTTCCTATCCTGGTGTTGGTGCCTGATGTTGCTGTTCCACTGACGAAGTAGACATTGCTGCTAGCTACTATAGTATTTTGGTAATGTATAAATCATAAATGGTCATTTGTCTTTTGTTTTTCAGGTATCAGCTGCAACTGCTTATTTATTGCTACATATTTTTAATAGCAAACTAGCTAGGTTTTTTCTAAATTTGTGTTACTAAAGCTTTTACATGAAGCTCAACATGCCAATGCTAATTAGGGGTTAGTGAGAAGTTACTCACATGCTTATGATTTGTCTTTGATAATACCTGGTCTTATTATTCAGAGGTATTCGATTTCTCTTGCTCAGATTCTATTGGTATGGTTTTGTGTTATAAGCACTGAGATAATTTGTCTTTTTGCGTTGATTAAACCCAGATATATACGGCGTTCGAATCAGCCTTCATTGTTCCTGCAAATGTATCTATATGTATCATTTGTGTTTGAGAATTATTTTCATGACTTTAGCATTGCTAATATAGGGAAATAAATGATCAACATCTTAATAAACTGAATTAATGAAAAGGTGACTTCCCACATAGTAAATTTATGACAGATCATTGGCAGAATGCTTCAAAAATTATTTATTCAGTTACAAAGAAATTTAGTTCAGAGAGCAAAATTGAAAATAAGGAATGCTTCACTAATCAGTAAGAATAATAATCCAGTCCGGAGAGTTGGAAAAGAGGTCAGGTAGAGTTGTGCGGCAGTATAACAGTTAATTCAGTTACAAGAAAATTTGGTTCAAAAAGCGAAGTTGAAAATAAGGAGTGCTTCACTAATCAGCAAATTTGATAATCCAGTCCGGAGAGGTGGAAAAGAGGTCAAGTAGAGTTGTACGATGGTATAACAGCCAACACGTGTTTCGCCCCTTGAGCGAACATGTGGAATATAACTCAAACCAAAATTGACTTTTTCAAATTTATACGTCAACTCAAACTAAAGTCATTTTTCTCTACATTTTCTTCTCCTTCCTCCCAGCCTTCGCTCTCATTACCCTCCCAAGATCTTTCTGTTCGGGACCTGGAAGACATTGGACTTCTTTGCAACTTAGCAAATACTACTGAACCAGATCTCCCCCTTAGCACATTAGCCGAACAACTCGAGCTTAATACTAACCAGTAACATCCCTCGGGGATGAGACCAAAATCTACTTTTACTCCTTCCCTTCCAGCAGGGAATTCTATAGATCTTTTCGCCTGCACAGTTTTAAAAGACCTTGATAAGGAGTATAAACGTTACTGTGACAAACGCAAATTTCTTCCCTCAAATGTTACTCGTCAACAAAGATTAGCTTTGTCCAATCTAAGAATGAATCCCAATATTATTATCAAGGAAGCAGATAAGGGAGGTAATATCGTTATTCTAAACACCTCAGATTACCTCAAGGAGGCTGATCGTCAATTACACAATACTAAGTGCTATAAACGCTTAGATTCTAATCCCACAGCACATATTCAACAACAACTTTCAGAACTTCTCGATTATTGGTTTTCACGACAATTCATCTCACATCAAGAAAGAACTGCTTTTTGCATGCTTCGAGCTGTCACCCCCCAACTATAATCAAAAACATCCCACAAGGCGAGTACAGAAGAGCCAAACTTAACTGTTCAAAACCCAGCAACTATGACCTGTTCTCTTCACAAATTACTGAGAGACTTTTGATTAGGGGCTACAAACAATTCTCATTGACTACTTCCCATAACAACATGGGTAAAATGGACCGTAACAAGATGATTAACTCAACACGACGTCGTCAAGCAGACACCACTATTCGATTTATCACCCAATTTCACAATGGACATTATTCAATACGAAAACACCTTCGTAAACACTGGCATCTTATTAGTAATAATCCCTCTATTCAACCATTTATTACTCAATATCCACAAATAGGGTTCCGACGGGCCCCTAACCTTCGTGATAAACTCTGTCCTTCCTTTTTTCAACAAACAGTTTCGGAACCTTACTTTCCCAAACCAAAGGGATTTTTTACTTGTACAAAGTGTTCAATATGTAAATTGGGTCTCAATCGAACCACCTCATTGCACATTAATGATCAAGAACTTCTAATCAAGGACTTTATTAATTGTGAAAGCAGAAACGTGGTGTATTTGATATTCTGTCCATGTCAAAAGGCCTATATTGGCAGCACGATCCGCCCCCTAAAACTTCGAATCCAAGAACATTTCCGGAACATTTTGAAACTGGAGACCAAGGCACCTTTAGTGGAGCACTATAAAACTTTCCATCATAATGCACGCTCCTTTAAATTTATTGGAATTGACCGCATCACTCCGTCTCAACGGGGTGGTAACTTACACTTACGTTTACGTCAACAAGAAAGCAGGATGATTATTCAATATGATACAGTGAACAATGGTTTGAACCAGGATCATGAATGGCACTATTGGCTATTGTAAATGATGTACTGTTAATGCAATTTTTGTTGGCTGACAGTTCATAACGCTCTATTCGAGCCACGTTTTCTCCTTCATCTGTTCTATCTGATGGTTTACACTATAACTCTTTAATTTGTCTTTCTTTTCTTTCTTACAATTTCCCCGTTTCTACTGATAATTTTCTTTACTAATGAGTCTTCTTTTATCACATTATCTTATGCCAACCCTGCATGATCTAAATCAAGGTCTATATTGGGCATATTTCCCCTTTTTGATCACCTACTCATCATTTTCATAACAATTATTTTTGTAGACAATCTCCCTGTTCTTTCTCTTTTCTTTCAAATGTCTTTATAATCTTTATTATTTTTGTACCTCTCATCTCACATCTCTCTCCTTTGTTGATTGCACCAGAGGTTAATTTTTCTCACCATTGAATTGTTTAGGTCTGCAGTTCGTATTTTCCTTTTGAGCCTTACTATTACCAGGTAGGGCTTCTACCTGTTCAAATATGGCCGTCATTATTCCCCCTTTTCACTTGTGTTGCTGTACGGAGTGTCCCTTCTCTGTTTCGTTTTCGCGAGGCAGAGAAGGGACGCGTACCTATGTAAATCATGCTCAGCAGCCCGTCGGAGCAAATGCGATTTACCGCGGGACGCCGGCACATTTTCATTAACTTTAAACACCGAACAAGGTAAAAATTCATTCCGCTTTGCTGTACTTCATGCGTCTCCCCTCTCAGGGAGGCTGGATTTTAGTTACAGTGCTACGATGTTAAATATGCTCGCAGTTTGAACGTTAATACATGCTCGCTAGACAAGGCACGTTACTTTGAAGTTCAATTTGAGCCTGTCGTTCCACAATTAGACTTTCTTTGTTATACTAAGATATCTTTGTCTTTTCTCTGTTGTTTAAAATGTATCTCAATTACTATAGATTTCTGTTTAGAGATTTGTCGTTAGACGGTAAACCTGAGCTTTTCAAACACTTTTGCATGTTCTTCATCTGTGTCTTTGATATATATTGGTTTTACTTGATATTTTGTATAATTTATTGTATATAATTCCATGCCTAGATTTCTATCCTCAATTGTGACAATTTAATGTCAGAGGTTTTTTGCATATTGTTCCGAATTGGGTATGTGTGTTTTTTCCATTCTCCTAAGTTTTCTTCTTATTAATACCTATCACAGAATGTCCTTGGTTATTATTTTTTCGTCACGTGTATTTTTCTAATATATATTAACTGCATGTGAGTGCCAGCACACATCCACTTGGACTTACTCTTAGCTCTATTTTCTAATTAGTAGAGCATTACTAATATACTTTTGCGTACCAGAATATTAATAAATAGTAGATTATAAGCACTTGGTTTTTTCACTTCAGTTAGTGGATCTCACTTGAGATTATGGTATGGGGTTTTCTTTTAAATTCACGGGTTCCCCTAAAGGGAGCACAAAATGCTCTGCACAATCTACACTGAAAGCATGCTATCACATTTGACAGCATTTGCCTGACTGTTTGACTTACCTTGTCTATATATATTTTCCTCAGCCTTGAGAAAGCCCTCGCTTACTCGCTCAAGGGGCGAAACACGTGTTGGCTGTTATACCATCGTACAACTCTACTTGACCTCTTTTCCAACTCTCCGGACTGGATTATCAAATTTGCTGATTAGTGAAGCACTCCTTATTTTCAACTTCGCTTTTTGAACCAAATTTTCTTGTAACTGAATTAACTGTTATACTACCGCACAACTCTACCTGACCTCTTTTCCAACTCTCCGGACTGGATTATTATTCTTACTGATTAGTGAAGCATTCCTTATTTTCAATTTTGCTCTCTGAACTAAATTTCTTTGTAACTGAATAAATAATTTTTGAAGCATTCTGCCAATGATCTGTCATAAATTTACTATGTGGGAAGTCACCTTTTCATTAATTCAGGACTGCAACCTTTGGGAGGCTTAGAGTCCAGACCTCCTGAATTTCCCACATCTCGTTTTACCAATTCAGCAATATAAAACAGGCATTTTAAGGAAGTCGTCAAGCTGGACTCTTCTTCTCTGGTATAATCTTAATAAACTGGTGTGGTTATTGTGATTGAACCGATTATTATCTGTTATATGTGATGCTTATTACGTATTTCGAAGGACATTTTCTCAAAACAGATTCGGTTCATCGACCACGTGTGTGAAATCCACTATTCAGTCCAAGGTGACAGAGTATAGCTAGGATTTCTCCACGTTAACAGGTGCCCCCTCATATTCACAGGCATGTCTGCCCTTGGCTGGAACCGATCAGCTCAGCGTGCTATACCACAACCTGCCCTAGAGAGAGTTATGTTATTCCCAGCACCAGCAGCATTGACCCCATCACACCAGACTGAGATACAGAGTTGCATCAGTGTCGCCCTAAATCCAATCTGGCATCGTACAGAACTAGACTGAGTTGGAGCCAGGGCTGCATTGTTTCAACAGGCCTCGTGAGGAGTATGAGTGGGAAGGATCTGAGGAATCGTATGGTTACCAGAACCCCTTTGAAGAGCTCAAGGACAACTGGCATGAGGAACTGGCGGGTGTGGCTGCAGTGGAAGGGGTTTCCTTTGCCATGGTGGTAAGGAGTGCAGCTGAGGTCCTGGAACCCCCACATGTTGGCCTCAGTGGCAGTCAAGGCAAATGTCTTGACATGTGCTTCAGATGGGAGTCGCCACCACAAAACCTCTCCTCCTTTTTAATGAAGCCCTCACAGATGTCCTGCTTGGGGCATGGGCCAAGCCCTGCACAGGGTCTGCTATCCACAGGACAATTTCTTGCTGCCATCTCCTTGCTCCTAGGGACCCATCTTTCCTCTCCCAGCACCCCACCACATAGAGCCTGTTTGTCCAGGTCTCCACCTCAAAAGTTAAACCTGGTGTGTTTCCTACCACACCACCAGATAGGGAATCCAAGAGAATGTTCTCTTCTGCCAGCCTTGCACTGCGGTCGGTGAGCACCATGTGCCTTTTGGGTCGTTACACCACAAAACCCAAACTGTATGGGTGTAAGTGCTGCCCATGGTCTCAGAGGAGGGTGAGTTATGGTGACCCAAGTTAGTGCCGATGGCAGGGATGTAGCAAAGTTCATCATTCTGTGGACTGGATGCGACCAACTTGCTAGGCACAGCAATTGTATAGTCCGTGATTCGGAGATGCCACGTCTGGCTGAGATCTAATGGCTTTTCAGGAGATGTCCAGGCATCCCTTATCGACATGCCCTTAGATGGCACTCACTTCTTCGGCAATAAAGCAGATTCTGTGCTGGAGCCCACAAAGGGCAGCTGAGCATCTGCCCGGTCCCTGGGTCTCTCCATGGCCCCACATCAACCCCATTCTGCCTTTTTCTCCTTCTGTGGCCTCAGTGAGGGCTACCAGTCACATCCACTGCCGCCCAGCCACCAAGGCCCATAAGCTCCCCAGTCCTTTCATAGCTGCGGCTCCCTCAAGCCACGTGGGACACAACCAGAGGTTTACCTAACCCGAAATTCATTCCCCCCAACCAAAGTCTTGTGGGACATAGCCAGGGTTCTACCTAGTCCACCACCAGGACAGCCTCAAAATCTCTTTAGTTTGTCCTCTTGGCATCATGGGCACTCAGTTGGCGGGAGGATCCGGCTTCTCTTGCCTCTTGGATGCTTCAAATTGTTCAGTGGTGGAATTAGTCCCTTACAGAGACACCCCACTACACATGCTACCATCCTCAAACTGGCTGACTGAGGACAATCTCTTCCTGCTCCCCCAGGAAGTACACGCTCTTTTGGCCAAAGGAGCCATCCAGAGAATCCCTACATCAGAAATGGGTCATGGTTGCTATTCCCACTACTTTCTGGTGCCTAAGGAGGATGGAGACCTCTGCCCTGTTTCAGACCTGCGCCCCCCATTTCTTCCAGAAGGAGAAATTCAGGATTTTCACATTAGCTCAGGCTCTGGCCTCCCTGGTTCCTGGACACAGATTGGTAGCACTGGACTTGCAGAGCGTCTATTTCCACATACCTGTCCTGCCTGCCAAGATGTGTTAAACGCGGTTCCAGGTGGGCCACAACATTTTGAGTTCTTGGCGCTCCCTTTTGGCCTCACCATTGCTCCACAGGTGCTCACCAAAGTGGTGGTGGATGCAGCACATCTGCAAAGGTCAGGGGTTCTAGTACTCCCCTCTCGACGTCTGGCTATTAAAGGCGGGCTCACGCCGCGGGTTGACTCCCATCTCCACACTACAGCTGACCACCTGCATTTGCTGGGGTTCAATATCAACGTGCCGAAGTCACACCTGACTCCCTCTTAGACGCTCTCTTTCATCAGAGCTATTCGGGACTAATGCAGTTTTGGGTATATCCTCTGGAGTGACAAATTCAGGATATTCAGGCTATGATTTCATCTGGGAGGTGCCAGACTGCACCCAGAGGCTGGCTGACACGCGTAGGAGCGCAGCCTTGAGTGATGACGATGTTCCTGCACCTCATCCTATGACTTGAAGTGCTCTTTGACTTCACCATGCTGGTCCAACTTTTTGGACTTTTGACTTCTTGTGGGGCTTGCCATACTACGAACGCAATGAAGAGCATTTGGAATGTCTCCGCGGATAGGCCCACGACCTCCCATGAGACTGGGACTTGCAGCGTCAGTCGACTGGTGTCAGGAACCAGGACTTCAATAGCACACTCCCACAGCCCCCCTGGAGTTCATGCTACAGCAGTCCTCACAGGTCCTTGAGTCACACAAAAGGTGATGGGAGGAATGTGTGCAATTTGTCTAACCACTGGTAATTACTCAGTGTAGCATCCCAACCCATCGTTCTTTTGTTGTGTTTCAAGTGGCATGGGTGTGCCCAGACGTGGGTCCCATGTTTACTGTGTCACTGGAACCAAGCTGTACCCAATTGGCAAGTCCATAACTAAAGCAAAATCGGCCCGAGTCGCTTGTTTTCCAGTGCAGGGAAAACCTGGCCTGGCAGTTCCGGCAGGACTGTTCCATGAGGAACAGGGTCAAGACTGATTTTCATATGGCTGGGTTCAAACTGAAGTGGCATGGTGAGCAAAAGAACGATGGATTGGGATGCTATCCCGAGGAACTGGCAGTGGTTAGACAAATTGCAAGCATTCCTCCCATCACCTTTTGTGTTTCACATATCAGAGCATATAAAACTCTAGTGGAAAAAAATAAACCTTAGTCATTAGTGTTGTGTTTTACCTGAAGTGTTGTTTTTAACCTGAGATGCAAACTGGGCACTTTGGAGAGAAATATCAAGCTGTGCAAGAGGTGCATAGCCTGTGTGGGAATTTGGTTTTCTCTGGTAGTAGTTGGTGCTCTACAAACAGAAGCAACAACTCAAAATAACCACAAAGCACGTCACACTGGACATATGTTAGCTATTATTTTAACCAGTTTATTTTAATTTGCTTTGATTGCTCTTTCTACCTAACTGTGTGGAACTATGCTGACTCATTTACAACCCATATTGGTATTTTCCAGTTCTGAGAATATAACCATGAATCACTTTTACAACCATCTAGATTTCTCCAATGCCTAGGAGAAGCAGTAATGAGCTAGAAAGGCAGTTTTGAAAGGTGGCTGGAGGTTGTTGGTGGGCAGGTATCTGTTCCAAAAATGATACCAGCACTGTTCAAACATCATTTGGGGTGGTAGACAGGAGTGTTTAGAATAAATTACCCAGTTCATCCAAGAGATGTGAATGAGGTAGACTGGAAGCTACCAGTAGCTCCCAGGCCCCTTCAGAGTAGCTCATAGCCTAGAGTCACTTTTAAATAAACACAGGTCACTTTTTCCTTTTAAAGTTAAGGGAAGACAGTGTTTATTTTACATTATTATCATCAAGCTGCAGATAGCAGGGCCTAATAAAGAGCAGTGCTGGAGTCAGATTTATGACCCAGGACACAGAGGTGAAGGATTTAAGCACTAAGTTATTTAACTCTTAAATAAAAGTTCTTGCCAACTCAGCATTGGAGGCAAGAACAAAATTATGCTTCTCAATGCTTTTAAATCAGAGAAAATTAAAATTAAAAGTTACCTTGTAATCAAGTTAACTTTCCATTTTAATTTTCTCTATTTTTGTTTCAAAGTGTTGCTTTTATAAACAGCAGGCCTCTTGTTCCCAGAGGCCAGCAGAAAACTATCATATTTATAACTGAAAAATAGTCATTTTTTAAATGGGAGAAATTTAAAGTGCAAACTTTTTTCCACATTATGAACATGTTCGCACTTACATTTTTCTCATTAAAAAAAAAAAATTGTTGTATGTTTGTGTTATACATATGGCAAAAGGTATGTTCTGTGCCACAAGTACATATGACAAAGACTCTTACATACCGATACACATATATCCCATTTATATGCACACATGTTCATACATCCCCAAAGATCCACACTCCCACTGACACACATGACAGCCCTGTCACAGTGTCCCTAGCCAAAGAATTTTGTTCAAACCATAGTATCTGGCTCTATGGACATTAGGCTTAAAGTTAATTAAGCTGGGTTTTGGGGTGTCTGGTAACAACGCACAAGTTGTTTGGCCTTTGGTAGCTCACATTGATTTTCACTGATCAGAAGGAGCTCACGATACAGAAAAAGTTGGGGACCCCTGAGGTAGACTAAAGTCATTGTGGGGGAGAGAGATTCTTTTTACGAGAACACCTAATGGGTGAAAACATAAAAAGGTATGTAAATGTTGTGAGAATGCTGGCAGTACCATGTAGGTTTTATAGATCTCGTGGACTAAATGAGGAAGGCAAGGGAATAGTTCAAATATTTCTATTGAGGCAGCATAAACCATTTAAGATTTCATTTGCATACGTTGTGATAATAACATATTTTACGGACTTCCCAGAGGAAGTCCATGTCAAAATGATAGTAGCGTTATATTGATGATGTTTTGGCACTACAGTGCAAACTGCCATTTAATAAAACTAAACTACAACAACACACCTCCTGAACACTAAGATATGCACCCAAAATCATCAGTTCCGCATTGCTAAGTCCACTAAATCTATAGCGGAAGCGCAAGCAAATTTTCCCACCAAGTGCACTAAGATCTGCCATAATGACCAATTTTCACCAGTGCAATAAACCATGAAGGAGGAAGAGCTGCTTAAACGTGAACATGGAATGCTCCAAAAATGACAATATCGATACACTTGATAAATTCTACAAGACTGTCAAAAGAGAATTGCTAAAGTAACCCATGAGCAACCATTGAAAGCAAAACTATTAAGTTGGTAAAGCCAACAGATCTGGTGTTGACCTTTTGGCTTTGTCAATGTATTTTGTATGGAGCCACAAGAAAGGTCCTATTGCAGAGTTTGGGGAGCTGCTAGGTCCCTCACCTCAGTAAAACAAACATGGTTGGAAAGTCAAAATTTATATATTTTTGTAATACAAAAAAAAGCACACACTGCAAAGTAGTACCTGGCACTGAAGGCAACTACTCATTGTGCAGATTATGCAAGAACAGAATACTGTCACTCACAGTCAGGTAAGCCATTGACTCAAGTTGGCTGAACTTATGCGCGGATACGGTGGGCAGAAGCAAAAATATGAAGGACACTACAGCAAACCAGTGGATGAAGAGGGCTTTCTAAAAGCCCGTTAAAGTGTGTCTTTTTTAAATTTAAAAACAAAAGGTTTTGGCCAACTTCAGACCTAAAAACAATAGACATCTCATTATATGCATTCCCTCTTTCACAACAAAAATATATATCAAAACAAATTTGAAAAAAAAGCAGACTTTTACAAAATAATCCAGAAACCCACACAAAAGAATAAACCAAGCCATTATTTTAGCATACAAAAAAAAATTCAAAATATGAGGCAGATTAATAAAGTCAGAACTAAAATGATGGCAATATCCAACCATTACAGAAATATCTGGCACATAATGCTTAATCCGGGTCAATTGCAACTGTTGAAACAACACATTTGGACCGGTGAACAAATCCTTTTCCCCACCCATTCAATCTGTATTACAGAATCAGTAATTTCCTCAATAAATCTCTATGATTAAAAATCTCTATCAGACAAACTAAAAGAAAGTTTAAAATTGCAGGTTGGAGAGCTCAAAAGAAAGAAACATACGCAACAAACTTGAAATCAGTCCAACAGAAACATCGGGTACAATAGAAACATCAAACCCCATAGATAAAATACCAAATCTGCGAAAAAAACATCCAATCTTACATGGAGGATGCAACAACGAATCCTCTTTCAACGAGAAATATTTTAGGTTAACAATAAAAATAAAAATCCCTGGAACCCAGACAATTAAAGAATATTTAACAGCTGCCATGCTTTTTTGTGACAAGTTTGCAACATACTATTTATTAATCAACTGATAGAAGGCAAAAAACAAAGATCATTTTGAAATCACCTTATTGAATAAAACATATCATGCAAGTCAGAACACAAAACATTCCAAAACCAAGCATGTGATTGAGGATGTTAAAAAAAAAAATAATGCAATGTGAACTAAACGTTTTCCAAAACGGTGGAACTGCTAGTTTTTCGCACAGAACTACAACACCTAGAATAAACTCTGCAATTTAACAGAATGTAATTTTTAAACTGACAACAAGGAAAAGCCACACAGTCCAAAGCTAGCAGCCAGGTAGACAAACGCCATATAATCATTGTGAACTGGTAGGAATGGCAGAACGTGTTTGTGTGTTAGTGCAGATACAATGATGCAATCAGCATTGATGTTCAGATAATGTTGACACTAATTTGAATTTACAAGGAGCTTGCATGTTACAAAATGAGTGCAAAATATTTTCACAGAAATTACATGCAGCTCGACCAGTCTGACTTGACAGGACGGATGTTACAAGAGAACGTGACCAACTTGAAAAAAAGAGCTTTCAGGAATACTACAGAGAGGAGCTTTGAACCCACCCAAATGTTGGTAGCAAGGAGTATGTTTTGACTGGGCAGAAATTGTGTACTTCTGCCCCCCCCCCCCCCACCCTCCCCCCCAAAAAAACGTGCCTCTCTTCCCGGTAGCTGTGATTATTTGGTTTATTCAGCTGCCTGAGCCAGCAACAGTATGGCTATCTGAGCTTCAACTTTCAGAGGCACAAGTGGCACTGTAATGCTCTTCAACTACCTTAGATAACTAAATTTACAATGCAGGGTTTTCAGCAGCAGAACAGATAGAAGGGGGGCAGAGATGAGGCATGTATTGAAGATCCAGCACCAGCCCTTCCCATTATTAACTTTAGAGTGCAGTTTTGTGTTTGAAAGCAGTATGGGATGCAAAGGCTACTCTAATCAACATGTATTTTCAGATCTCGCTTGACAGTGCAACAGCCACCTGACCTAGTATGATCAACAAAACAAGCTTTTCACAGTACTCCTGAGAGATGTGCTTGGGCTCTGTCAACCTGCTAGTTTCCCAGAGTAGAAGATTTGATCGGGCAAAATTTGTGTACTTCCACTAAACTAAAAAAACGTCATTGTATTGCACTTCTTGGCTTGTGGCAAAGCTTATGTACTCTATGCAGCAGGGCTAAGCTTACTGTATATTAAAGAAACTAGAGGTAATTCGTTTTTTACATGGACTCTCACAGTTTACTGTAGAAGGCTAGGGTTTTGGTGTTGGTTATCTTGATTGACAAACCATAGACACAGAAGGTTTGCTCTGTGTGAATCAGCTACTCCCACTAGGAGAAAGAGTATTTTCCTTAGTTAACTGTAATTTTGTATGCCTTTTTAGGTTAAGAGCGCAATCAATTTGACCTGTGAAAAGTACTGTGGGCTTTTAACCACGCCCATCTCACACCCATCACTTTCATTCGTTCCTTGGCTTCCCTTTAAAAAAAATCACTTGATGTCATTGGTAAATACTTTGTTTGTTCTGCCTTGAGGTGTTTGTCACGCCTTGCAGACTGCCACTGTTACATGGATTACTGCACGACTGCCGTTATACTGCAGTGTGGGTGAACTATTTTTTACTTTTGTCTCTCTCCTTCGTGCTGCATGGCAGCCATGGTGCTTGCAGAGCGAACAGGAACAACAGCGTGAACTTGGTCGGCGGTACTAAAGCGCTGGTCACATTGTTCAAAGTTACATAATCAGAGTAATTTCTTGTGGCTCTCCCCTTAAAACACTTGAAATTGGTAAATGCTTTAGGTAAAACAGAAATCCTCAAAGCGAAAGCGGCTGTCCCAGCACAGTAGGAGAGCCAATATTCACTGCACTCAGGAAAACTCGACCCATAATGCTTTGCAGGGCACTACTTTTACACAAAATATTTTTGCTCATAACTCAGCCTGTGGTGATCCTAGGACAATGGCACCACCACCAAAACGTTCACAGCAACATGCTCGGTCTACATCATCCCTGGGTCCCCACACTAGGTAAGTAGGGACCCCAAAATAATAATCCTCCCATCATTCAGTGTCTTTTTAAGCATTCTCATGGCTGGAACTTTTGTTTTACAACTGGGAGTAACTTGTGTTTTAAGGGCCTTGTTTGTAATATTGCTGCTATAGGTCTGCTACCCCTGAAACTATAGAAGGCGCTATGCTCTCTAGAAGCCAAATATATGGTTACACTGCACTATTGTCATTTTCCTTTTGTTTGGTTATGGCTCCTAGAGGCTAACTATATAGTTACATGACCATGTTTCTTACAAATGCTATTTTCGTTGGGTTGTCCTCTAGGGGCTGTTCTAAGCATTACAGTCATATCAACCTACTAAAATATTAGTGGCACAGAAATGTACCACATAATGCCTTGCAGGAAATTACTTTTACAAAACATTTATCATAACTCATTCTGTGGTGGTCCTAGGATAATGGGACCACCTTCAAAACATTGACCACGATGTGCTCTTTCTGCCTACATCATCCCTGCGTCCCCACACTATGTTAGAAGGGACTCCAAAATAATAACCCCTACCACCATTCATGGTATTTTTAAGGTCTCATGCCTGGGACGTTTGTTTTACAGTTGAGAGAAGTTACGTTTTATGGGCCTTGTTTGTAATATTATTGTAATAGGTTTGCTAGCCTAAAAATTGTGTAATCCACTATGTTCTCTAGGGGGCTTAATATATGGTAACACTGCATTGCTTTCCTTCACTGTTTTCATGTGGTTATGCTCTCTAACGGCCGACTGTATGGTTACATGGCCATGTTTCTTCCAAATGATATATTTTGTTATGGTGCCCTCTAGGGGCTGTTTTGAGCATTAAAGCCTATTGCCAAAACTTTATTTCGGATAAAGGTTTATATGATAACTGTATATATTTTAACGTTCTCTCCTCATTAAAATTATGACCAAAATTCAGGCCAATAACATCCTTATTACACCATGAATGTTTGAACACTCTTGATATGTTTGGGTGACCCTTCTAGTTTATTTCTCCTCTTTGGCGGTCTTGTGTCTTTTTTGGGGGAACTGTGTTAGCCAGCCAGCCAGCAACCCTGATTGTAGGGTGGTGAAAGTGGTATTCTAATGGAATCAGCATGGCAGATTTAAATTAGGATGCTAAATGGCATCATTTTCATTTTTGCTGCAGATAGAGGTAAAAGGAAGTGCTTTAGTTATATGCAGGGCCACTGGAATTATGGCAGGAAAAGACAACAATATGAGGCAGGGTTGACCAATTTATGTGGCAAGAAAAGTCAAGTTATGAATTTACAATGACAATAGCTCAAACTCAAGCAAATGCAAGACCTATTGCATGGCAAATGCTTGTTAATTTTAGGACGGTCTGATGGTTGAGGTGGGAAAAGCAAACATTCGATACTGTAGGCCTGAATTTGTTATGATGACAAGCTTTGAACCTGTCTGGTGCTCTGGGAAAATTTACGTAAAATGCCATATATCTGATCTGCTTATTATAAAACATTATGGCAAAGGCTGTTGGTCTACCTTATTTACTGTGAAAAACATTTATTAAAACAATCTGGGGATCCACCTCGATCCAAACCTTTCCCTTATGGGTCAGGTAAAGTATGTTGCAACAACCTGCTTTTTCTTCATAAAGTTGCTCAGGAAGATTTTACCTTTTCTTGTCAATGTGGTCTATCGAACGTTGATCCAGGTGACCACACTTAGTCATCTGGACAACTGCAACTTTATTTCGCGAGCTGGATGGATGCCTTCTAAAGAAGCAGCAGAGGGTATGTAGTACTTTGGATAGGCTGGCTTTGGGCATTCCTCTGACACATCTGAGGCTCTGACATCTCTGCAATGGCTTCCAGGGGAGAGGAGGGTTATTTTCTACTTCCTTTGCCTGGTGTTTATAGCAGTTCACATTCCTTGATGCAGAAGCTCAACCGTTATATTCTATCACTCTGTATGTTCATCAGGAGCTCAATTGTTTGTTGCACCTAGGTGCATAGTCAGTCTGGGGGCAAAGCTTTTTCTGTCAAAGTAGGTAAGCTTTAGAAATGAGCTTCCTTACGGCTCGCCCTTCCATATTCAATTTTAGGAAGGCGTTAAAGTCATGGATTTTCAAGAATCAAGATTCACTCCACTGAAGCCGTGTGTGTTAGTACTAGAGTTTTCTGCTTGGCTGTCTTCTCATTTGCATCTTCCATTTAGAGGCAGGACATCCCTCGGGGTAATCAATGCGCTTTACAAATCCAGTAACATAACTGCAAGCATTTAACAGGCGGCTGTTAACACATTGTGTTACAGGCTACAGACAGGCATTTTGTTACATGTAATCTCACTGTTTTTCATAATAGTGAAGTAATTTGGTGTTTGGCCACCCCCTCTGATAAACCCTAGGTGTTTTCACTGTGATAATTCTTCTGAGGTTCTTCTGAGAGGGGCTGTGTATTGTTTTGCAAGCTGCATGTTTCTATACATTTGTAATTGTATAACTGTGTGCATGACAGTTGCCACTCTATACAATATTACTTCATCTTGGTCAAACAAATCAGTCACAGCTTGGATAATACTACGATATTAATTAATTCATTTCTTCTATTATTGTATCTCTTAATCAATGCTAATCATAACATACAAAAATATCAATTACTTTTCCATCAAATCTAAACATTACTGCAGCCAGTTCATTAACACCCCGCACCATCCCATCCTCTCAAGCAGACCACGTTTTTAGAGTCAAATATCTAATACAAAATTCATTTGAATACAAAAACGCAAAACAACTTGTCATAGGCAGTAATAAAGCCTGCAGGTTTTTTTTTTTCACTTCAGGAAACCTTGCAGATTACCATAATAAGCAGGGGTTTTGGTGTTGGTGACCCACCCAAACAAACCACAGGGATAGACTATTTGTACTATGGTGATCCTTTTTAGGCTCCATTACTAGGGCTTTTATACTGTTAACAACTGCATTTTGCCCGTCTTCATAATTTTACTACAGTAGACCCAATGGCTGCCTTGTGGAAGGCTTATGACCCCCTTAGAAAAAATACCTAAAAACATTAAATACATACATACATACATCCTTTTAGATAAATGTGCATCCATATAGATTGAGGGCCTTTGGGTCAGCTCTGTTCTGGTCCCTCTGAATGCCAACTGCACCCTGCTTCCATCCAGGACATTTTACTGTTTGGGGTTAATGGTTAAGTCCATATCAGTCATTCGTTCTCTTACCCTGTGAATTACTATTTTCTGATCACCTGTGTACATCAAACTAAACATTAATGTGCTTCAGTGTCAGAGCTGGTTGGCCAGTCCTTTAGTTTGTGAGTTTCTCCATTTATAGCTCCCTTCCATCACTTTGCTTCTCATCTTTTTACTTTGTCTAAGTAGATATTACAGCTCTTCAGGTAGTGCTAACAGGTCACTCACTTGCCGCTCATTTCATAAGCAATGCACTGCATTCCAAGTGATCACTTCCACTAAACCATAGGATCACTAAGCAATGCTGTTTATAGCGTATCACTGTGTTAGCATTCCAAGATGGTCAACACATTTATACTAAATGTGGTGGCCGTTCTGGAACTTTACACCAATATGCAACCCCTGCAAGAGGAAAAACTTCTATGTTTAGTTTCATTATTGCATGTATATGTCTGCCATGTTTAGACAGCAGCACTCAGTTTTCTTTTTTCTACTTATATCGGTCTAATTAATTTTGCATATGTTGCTGTGTTTCTGCAAGTTTATTGTGGATGTGTCAAGATGATGAATGGGTGGATGCCTGAGTGCAAAGATGAGTGACAAAGTTCGTAGTTCGTGTATGATGACGTATTGTGTGCCTAAACTCATCAGTGACACAAAAAGTAATCATAAGCGACACCTACTGACAGAGCTTTTTTTTTTTTTTTTTTAAGACTAGGATAGGTTGGGCATTTTCTTCAAGTGAGAGCTCAGCAAGGTAAAATGTGTGACCAATCATGCACAGACGAAAAAAGGGGATCAACAGTGAGGATGAGATATTGGTTACATGCATCAAAGAAGAAAATAATGTGCTGCACAACATATCAGTCTTGCAAACATAACTGAAAGATTAGTGTAGATAGAACTGGAATTGAGATGTGGGTAGATTTATGTACTACTTCGACTTTCATAGACAAGAACCACTTTCATAAGTTGGAAGATGTGGTGTTACTTAGTTCAGAAGAATGTCCTGAAGCATACTGTGGTGTTAAACTGCATTTGATAGGATGTTTTGAAGTTGGTCTGGCATTTATGGGGGCAGAGAGTTTAGGGTACAACTTAGGTGGTGAAGAGAGAAAAAAATCATTTTGGAATGCTGTGAATAAAGGACATTGGGTATCGTTTTGAACCCTAATCACCCTGAGCACGTCCTATTAACTGATTAGATAGGTACTGGGCGGTGGAAGGATCAATTCCTAGTTTTCGCCCATGAAATGGGTGAACTTAAGGGTTTTTCCAATGGCACAATATTAACAAAGGGAGCTACACCTCATGTGTGCAAGATAAGGGGAGTACCGTTTGCACTGAGGGATGCATTGAAAAAATAATTATAACAGTGTGTAGCAGTGGAATAACAAGGCTTATAGCATCATCTGAACAATTAAATTCAGAAGTGGCGGCAAGAAAACAGAGCAGCAACCTTAAATCAACATTGAGTTAAGAGATCCTAAGACGTAAATTTGGATAGAAAGGCACCCCATGCACAAACTAATTTAGATATTTTCTACTTTAAGGAAGGCTCCAGTGTTCACAATGTTAGAACTAACACTTAGCATCAGATTAAGCTACACCCTCAAAGAAAACATATGGCCTCTTATGACGCCAGACAAGGGAAAATGGGTTTTGGCCTGACCTCTACTTCTCCAAGGTATTTTGGTGCTTGATGCCAAAATTATTTGATGGCACAGTACAGGTTATGTACTTCCAGGATGATATCCCAATATGGGGATCAGATAGGGAAGTGCATGACAGGATGTTAAGGAAAGTTGTGAATCTATCACACAAGGCTGGAAATGCAACTTTGCCAAGGAATTGTTTGTTTGAATATTTAGGGCATATCTTCATTTCTGGTGAGAATATCAAACCCAGGTGCATGTTTGTGAAGGCTCTGTAATGTGCTCCATGTCTCCAGAACAAGCAATAGTTCTGGCCATTCCTGGGGATGGCAGATTATGATGCCAAATTTGTCGTTTGCTTTTCTGATGAGTGAAATGGCGCCTTATTAAGGAAAAATGTGAAATTTTAATGGGCTAAAATGTGTGCAAAAATTTAATAAACTAACATTAAGCAGCTGGTCTTGATGCTTGTGGTCTAAGGGACAAAATCACTGTAATTTGACAGGAGTGCCTACTGAGTGGAGCTGTTTTAATGCAGGATACAAAGATAGCTGCATTTTGCTCAGAGGTCCAAAGAGCATGTATTCAGTGATAGAAAAAGAGGCGCTTGACTGCTAGAAGGCAGTAAAATACTTTAAAACTTTTGAGAAAAAAAACTTTTCAAATATGCACCGATCATGAACTGTCAGAGGATTTTTTTTTCCACCAAAAGACAGTGGTAAGGTTATAACATCTATCTAAATTGATATATTATTCACAGGAATTTTAATTAATTTGAGGTACATTAGAGTTGCCAAATCTGAATTCAGAGTGGCTGTCTAACGGCCATTAGATGTCCAGGATGAAGTGATGGAGGAAGAGGAGGACGATTGGTTGTTAGCATCAGCTAAGGGAAGTGGCTGTGGTGCTACAAGCCAACAGCAAAGAAAGCTGGCTTTGACACTAGATGAGTTGGTGACTGAGTGGTGAATAATTTGGAAACGGGAAAGCAGAAACTTGAAAGTAGAAATGTTTTGTGGAATTTCTAAAACAGGTGTTTTCCAGAGTCATCACTGATGAATGAGAAATTTCCTAGCTAACCAGAAGTTTATTCTATTAAGGACACAGAGGCCAGGATTATCCTACCCAGCGCCCTCAAGCATGAACCTCCTTAAGCGGTTGAAGTATTGTACCCCTGACATATTGTCCCTCTTCAGAACTATGCAGCAAGACTGTCATGCGTAAGGGATTGAATCACAAACAATCCCGCGAGTAGCTCCAGGCAGTTGATGTGTAAGTTCAACTTCTCCTCCGTCCATCTGCCACCCATGGAGATCTTAAAGCATCTGGCTCCCCAGCCCTGTCGGATGGCGTCCAATTCTATGATCAAGTCCTGAGAGGATCCAAAGATTGCCTTGCTGTCAACCTCAACAGGAGGTTAGGAGAGCAATATTTTCTCTCTATAGAAAATAATTGGGTGCGTAATGGAGCATTGAACAAGAAAAAAGAAAGGAGGGTTGAAGTTTTCAGCTACGAGAAGGATCATCAAAGTGTACAGTCCTACTGTTGATTTGGAAGGAGGCGAGATGTGGGATACAAGAACATTGTGTAAGCATTTCAAAATTCCTAATGTTAATCCATCTAAAAGGATGTCAGAGCAGAGTGATATGACAAAGGAAACCAGTGACAAAGGGAACGGTGACTACTAAAGAAATTTGAGGACTATGAGGTTAAACAATTCTTGTATATAGTTAAGTACGTGCATAATTGTATATACTTTTCTTTCTTGCTTTGTTTTTCTTGAGAAATGGGATGTGTTGCATTGTAAGGATGCAGAATTTAGAAGGTTGGATGATAGTGTGAGGTTACCGTGTAACGTTCTGGGCTAAGCAGTCACTGCCTGCAGGGGGGAACTGGTGCATAGGAATATTTCTGCTCTACTGGTGAATAAATGCTTACCACCCAACAATCACAGTGAGAACCTTTAGAATTGTCACAGCAGAAAATATTGCTCTCCTAATCCCCTGTTGAGGTTGGCTGTGATGTCAATTGATGAGCAACTAAGTGTTTAGGAAGGGGGGGGGGGGGGTGAAATGGTCACCTACATATAGTTTCCATTGCAGAAAGTATAAGGTGGATAATGGATAAAAGTGATACATGGCAATTTCACACTTTTCACCTTTGTTCTGTGGCTGACACATGACCATAACAGCAGTAATGACTATGCAGTGTTACAAAGAAAAATTTAAATAGGACTTCCAGTGAATGTAGCAGAAAATAAAGTACCCTTCTCAGCCATTTCTGTACCCAACAAAAGGGAAAGGCCCTTTGTGTGGGAATCAACAATGGGGTAAAAATATTAACTAACTGGTGAAGATCCAGAGAGGCTAAGTAACCCCTGGGAGGTGGGAGCAGTGACACAAGTGCTTCAAACGCAGCACTTCTCTAGGTTAATGCTAGGCCTGCCGCCCCCTGCCCCACCCCCCGCAGAAGAAAAATAAAAATTAAAAAACATTGGCAACATGGCACTCCAGGGGTTGCAATAGCAAGCTAAGTGACAGCAAACAACCAAATCACTTTCTAGTCCACCTTCTGGATGTCAGTCTACACCCCCCTGGTCCCCTGCGCCCCCCGTCTTACCAACCCTCCCCCCCCCATCCCTCCCAACGCTCTCCTAGGTTGAAGAGAGAGCACAGTGCGTCATAGGGCCTGATGACTAGGCCAAAAGATGAGGCACCGTAAGAACCAGTGAGAAAAAGCTCCCTGCAGGCAAACAGATGAGAATGTTGCATTACATGTACCACCAAAGATTAGTGAGGTGCAGCCACAGACCTTTTACCTGAGAAACAACCCAAGCAGTAGAGGAAAGTGGGTGCGTGCAGACAAAACAATGCACAGCAGAGCAACTGTGGATGCAAGGGCGCCACTCTGCTGGGCCAGTTCACAAAGCCTGTATCCGAGGGAGTATGTTTTCTGGGGGAAATGTGAGACTGGAGATTGGAGGCGCAAGAGAGAGAGTGAAAGGAGGAAGAGGGTATGAATCTATATTATCACTGGAAAGGCAGCCTAAGAGAATGGAATTTATGCTTGATGTTAGCTGACCACATGTATTTAAAATATGAAACAAAGGCCGAGACTGGGGGGTGCAACTTCACATGACTTGCGTGTTATAGCCCTAAATGCTGATGCACTACCATTTCTAAAAAAAAAAACCCTGGTATGTCTGCCTGAAGTAACGGATACACTGAATATCTTCGGAGATAACAGGTTTTCAACTAAACCAAGAAAAATCATGCCCCTTCCTGCTATTATCGATAACACATAGCCGATTTACAGGAACCCAATACAATGATTAGATGGGGTAGGGAGGCCTTTAAATATTTACGGGTGCAGATGTACCATGCAGGGATAAGGAATTCCTATCGCCCGACGTCCGGGACATCTTGTTTGGGGTCAAGGGCAACAAGTTTGTTTATTTTGTCCTTGGGACAAGTAGGCCCAACCCTCTCTGCAGCACAAACCCTTTGGCTGCCAGTTTACAGAGAGGGGAATTGTGTGTCCAGATGTTAATGCTGTTCGAAGTTGTATTTATGGTTCATTAATTGAAAACCTTCATTATTAGGGTAAGCGCTATAAATAAATGTTTTAAGGTCACACTGCATTACCGAAAGTGGTTCCAAAAAAATAAAAGTATACACGTTTAAAAAGTTTAACAATATGAGGCAAAGTATAATGCTCCCAGAATGCTCTCTGACTAGATGCAAATGTTTGCAGAAGCTTGGAAGCAAGAGTGAGGATTCTTTGCTTTAAAAAAAAATAAAACAAATAAAACAATAAAAAAAGTTCAGAAAAAAAGCACCTAGGGAAAAAAAAGGTATGCTACTATGAAATTTTTAAGTGCTATTTCTTTGAAGCGTCATTTAGTAAAATGTGTGGATCCATGCTAGTATTTCCCAAAAATATTCCTAATGGAAAATCAGTGTAACCATTTTCAATAACATTATGGGAAGCATGAAAATAAACAAGCACTGACAAAGCCAACCGATCCAACATTTGTTTGTGAGTCTTTTAGTTTCGTCAATTCATGTCTTGTGTTGACACGCCTTTTGTAAACACTTTATTGTTGTGGGAGCTGGCAGGCCCTCACCATTGTAACAAACTAGCAAAAACAAAAACAAAAAAGGTTTTGATTTCTAAAAGCACACGTTGCCACTAGTGGCATAACAGAGGCCCCACAGCCCACCTCCAGGGGGCCCTTTCAGCACAGCACCTTCCCTGAGTGAGTGTAAAGAGGGAGCCCCTCCATATTCTTTGCAAAATGGCCCACTCCAGTTTCATTACGCCACTGTAGTTCATGGTACTGAACAAAAAAACTACTTTGTGGGCTAAGATGCTCCTTTTGGAAGAGCAGAATGTGATCACTCACATAAAACTAGCCAATAGAGAGAGAAATAGAAGTTTAATAAAAACAAAATATCTTTAACGCCAGACCTAATTAGGGACCCAATTCCTAAAGAAAGTTACAAACGTGCACCCAAATCTCTGAATTAGTGGCTTTCATGAATTCACAAGATGTATACCAGGAAATCGCACTCCTATGAAATATTTGTGAACTGTATTCTAGCACGGGCAAATATGCATGTGTAGATTTGCTCATGTGAAAACCTGTTGCGCGTTTACAAGTTCACTTTCCCTCCAACCACTTATCCCAACCCTGGAAGAAGTTCTACTTCTGCCATTGTCAGGAGTAGATTTCAAACCTTTCTTATTATGGGAAAAGATTAGAGAAGAGCTGGTGAAAATCCTTAAAACGTGCAAATAATTAGGTTTGCAGACTCAAAGGCATTCCAGCCCTGGAAATATTGCTTACTGCTTTCTCCAGCCCCCGTATGTAGATCTGCGGAAAGGTGGCAAAATAAACTAACTGATACAGTAGGGATTGAAATTGCAAGTATTCAAGACCTACTATGGTAGTAGCCCCGGCATAATCAGAGAGGCTATTATCAGAGCTCTTACAGAATGAGATTGCTGCCATAGTTTGTTGCCACACTACATGGCAACAAAGGGCAAGTAGATATTTTTACAAGACAAGTAGATTTAAGAAGCAACCTGTCCCATGGACAAGTAGATATTTTAATAAATGCCACATGCCTGACCATGAATAACATAACAGTATACGAACACCCAGCAGCAACTACTAGGTTATCAGAACAAAGCGGAAAAGACATTGCAAGTATGGTCAAATGGCATTATTCGTTTTCATGTTATATAAATGTTTTGTACCCAAACTTAACACACTAAGATGCGCGATGGACAGCAGTTAGATAGAACCTTCATTGCAAAATACTTCCAAATAGCCTTTTATCGGTTTTTATCTGAACTGGTACACATTGACCAGAACAGTTTTTCCCATAGTACAAAACCTTTTTGAATATTCATAGGCCATTTCATCTGTTTTATAAACATCCTAAAGAGGGAATATCTACCAGCACCATTTTCCACGGATATTGAAAAAGTGTTTACTAGGGTAGGATTATGGTACTGTACAGGATGGGCTTAGGACTGGAGATACCACACAGATTCACCTACTGTATAACACAGCTACTGGTCGTTAGTATGGGTTAGATCATTTCTATTTCTTGGCCAGTGGAGAATAAGAAGAGTCAAAGATGTCTCCATCAACTCTTCCGTAAACACTAGCAATGGGGCCACTTGCAAGCAATGTCGGCAGTGAGGGGATCAATAGAGGAATACTGGTAGATTGTGGCCTGCATACTGTAAAACCATAAACAGAAGAAATACTATCACATATTCAACACAATGCCAACACTAGTCTTAGACCAACGTGAGAAACGTAAGGAAGTCTGGAGACATACCGGGAATGAGGGAAAATCCTCTTGCTTTCTGCTACAATCCCATAATTATCATTGTTCATGTCCAAATTTATCACAGGGATTTAGATGTTGCCTGGAACATAAGCAAAACCATGACAGCAATTTGGGGATTGATCACATTCTGGAAACGGCTCCCTCTCTGTGAAGAGCAAAGTGGCACTATCCACAATTTTACTACAACTGCATAAAATCGCCTAGCATTTTTTCACAAAAAACTAATCTTCACTTAAACGGATCTGGGGCAAAGACAAGATTAGATTAGAGTTTGCTAACTTCAGCTCTCTAAGAGCAAGAGCGGATTTTGGGCTAACAAATATAAATCTGATTACTTAGTACAAATTGTAGCAAGCACCATGGTGGCTGTCTAGGGCATAAACTGATAAATAAGCTTCCTGCTTTGGAAGGGAGAGAGATCTTAAGGGGAAAATTATTTGATAACATGTTACTCACTTTCAGGCAAGCAAACAATATCTATGTGCGGCAATTTTGACCCAATGCTGACTTCGAGTGAATCAACACACCTTTAACATGAAGTAATGAATCTATTAATCCCTTCCTAGAGGCCAAAAAAGTCCCTCTTCCAAGACATAAAATGGTTATTGTAACACATGCTGGAACTTGTAAGGGATGAATAAAGAAGGGATATAGAAAAAGAAATGAGTTGCCTAGATTGGGCTGCAGTTCCAAGCTTCTCTAATAGATTATCTACAAATTCCATTTTTAAACTACATCAACTTACTTTCTTGCATCATACATACAAATGTGAACACAAAATGTATCCAAGCATGACAGATAATTGTCAGAAAGGAGGAAAGAATGGGTGGTGGCTCCTTTATGTCAAGTCTATCTGACAATACATCTGCCTGGCTGGGAAACGCATATCGTGGGCTTACCAAGAACATGCAGGGGTGTGGAGCCCACCCATGGCTTAATACTGGTTGGCTTTTCGGTCACTCGTTTGCCTGTTTCTTATTCGTGTCCTATCTTGTCATGGTATTTAAATATGCTAGCTATTAACTAACTGACTGTTTGATTTTGCACAGACATTAGCATACCATAAAGGGTGACAGTTTTATTGTGCTTCTATTGTGTGTAACAACTTGAATCAGATAACATGTCAGAACTTAACACAATAAATTGTGAGGCAATCATGAAAATGTATAAAGTTCTGACCAGTGTTGCAATGGAGGCTGTAATGAAAAGTAAAAAAAAAAAATTCACCACTTTTGCAATAGGGACATCAAATGTGAAACTGCTGGATGGGAACCAGTGTTTTATTCGAAGCAGGGGCCGGGAATCCCGAGAAACTGCAAAGATTCCAAGAAAAGAAATGACACAAAGGCAAACATCAAGACTACATAGGGCATTTAGGCACTGACTTTTAGGGAGGGGGTGGCAGTCTGAGACCTGTGACAGATTTACTCTATCCTCAAAAAGATTCCCTGAAGGTTAGTAAATCTAGACGGTTTGACTAAATCATGATGAATATCCAACTCACAACATTGATTGTATTTACCGGGTTCAGGTCTTAAAACCAGCAGTGGCAAAATCTAAATCTTTGGGCACTTGCCAAAGACAAATGTCACAAATACACCGGGATTAAGAATAACACTAAAATACTTGCAGTACCAGAATATAATGAGCGTCAGACAAAAAAAGCTACTGAGAGCGGAGGGCCGGCTCCCTTTTTTGAGCCCCTTTACTGCAAATGCTTTGTCTCTTCTAGGACTGGCGTTAGACGAGACCTTTTGGTTTTCCTTCCTTCCTGAGGTTTCAAGCAGTCCACTTCCTCCACTGGTCTAAGCCATTCAAATTTTCCTCCACCTACTACAGCATGGGGCAGTGGGTCAGCCCACTTCTGCTATTGGCTAACTTTAGTGTGAGTGGCACAGTGGCAGCTGTGTGCCTTTTCAGAAGGAGCACATTGAAAAACAAAGTAGTTTCTTCAAGTGCCAGGGTCTATTATGGCAATATGTTTTTTAGATCAAAACTATTTTTGCATTTAGCCAATTCTTTGTTTTATTGATTTGGCACAACAGCATCACTAACAATAACGTTTTGAAAACAAACAATAAAACAAGCATTGGCAATGCCAAAAGTCTGGTTGCCAAGGCCAGAAACATTTGCCTTTGCCAATGCTCTTTTTAAATGTTGCTATTGCTTTTACTTAGTGCTGTAAGGTTACGCGTGTCAATGCAATCCGAAGTTACCGCAGAGTAACACGTTCCCACAACACAAAGTCCAAACCACCAACTGCATGTCGACTTACTAGATGCAACAAAGACTACACTCATGTAAACATCAATGAAAGATTGTACTGGCGACAAGAAAACACTTAGCAATAGTGCTAAACACAGAAAATAATGCCATTCCTGCAGCCTGATCACAGATACAAAAACTGCATTAAACCATACATAGTCTTCCCTGCCACCACCATAACGCCAACACACCACAGACAAACAAAATAGCAGCAATGATATCACACACAACCAATTCATCACAGTGGGCCATATGGATAGTGATAGGAGGACACAGTGAACACAAAAAGCACATTACTCACTGTTCACAAGACAGTCACACAATCGCTGGAGTCCCACTCGAATGATGTGGTACCGGTCTCATATTAGGAAAACCAATAAAATGCACTGCTCTACACACATTTAAGTAACACTTTAAAGTTAGCCCTACAGGAATTGACATTCTGCAGTAATGGTGTTATATAGGATTATTTTTCAAAACTTGCCACACAATCTACCATCTGCTGAATATTTTCCAAATTTAAACAAAAAGCAGTTAATAAGGTTAAAAGTGATGCCTATGGAATTAATTGCAGCCCGACGCTGCGACAGTGCTCATTTTTCACTTGCTGGCCCCTGTATTAAGAGCTACAAATGAGTATTTTACTCCTATCATGTTAAAAGCCCTAAAGGATGGTGCCCATTGAGAAGCTGGGATGGAGTGAGGGTCATAGCTGATGCCATATATTGTTTACATTAAAGCTCCTATAGTTACAATTATTTCATGTAGTGTTCAGAATTTAAAAAAAAAAAAAAAAAAAAAAATTTGGATCACATTTTAAAAGCTTAAAATCTTGCAATTCCTAAGTGTCATCCAACCAAGACACTTTCACAAGAAATGTACAGTGCTGTGCAGTTTCATGAATGAAGATTATCAATAACAAACAACTGCTCAAGAAACAGACAGTAACCACAGTAAGGAGTCCAGAGAAAGGAATTCTTCAGAATGCTGTTAGCTACTAACTTTGCCACCGTTTGCAGACTCTCCACAAAACTTTGCAGACCTTTCCTTTTTCTACATTGGCTGATGATGTTAAGTTTTGTGGTGATTAATAGAGGTGGTGGGAAAAAAAAAAAAAAAAGGTAAGGTCCCTAAACCCATTTTCCCCAATAACGAATTTTCTATAGACTTTACACACAGATGTAGTGGCAAAATGGCTGAACAGATTTCATGAAATTTGCAGGAACAGATTTTGGTCTGAAAAGGATCCTTTTTGGTTCATGAAAATCCGTTAAGTAGTTCTGTATTGATAAGGGACTAAAACTTAGTGATATATTCAGCTGCAGTATACCACGACACACAGCGATGACAAATATGTCAAAACATTTCTATCCCTACCGCACAGTGCACAGCCATTGGTCATGTGCAGTGGGAGGTTGGGCGCAGGACCTGGCATACAGCCGGGCCCTAGCCCAATCAATACTGTGTGTGGCCTTCATCTGCGTTAAGGAGGTTGGGTGCAGAGTCTGGGCTATGGCCTGGCTTCCAATACTTACTACCCACTGAACCGTGTCCCTCCCCTCCCCCACAATCACTACAGGCACCCATCCAAATTTTTTTTGGAGGGAGGGGTTGAAGGAGGGGGGGGGGGTTCTCTGTAATGATGCAGTACTCCTGTGAATTTTCACACTACCTCTACTCTGCTTCTTTATGTCCCTTATGCTTTTTTTTGCTTTTTTTTTTTTTTGGGACATGGGAACAGAGTCTCAGAGTACTAAAATGATGGGCACAACATTTCTCCTCTACTGAACGTATTTTTACACCAAATCACAGAAGGCACACTTTCTGGATCAAGATCTAGCTTTCTACCAAATTTGGTGTTATTCCGTTCAGCAGTTTTGGCTGTAGCACTTTTCAAATTTCCCACTGGAAATTGCAAGAAAACACACTTTGGTACCTCCATCTTGACCCCTTCAACCCACACCACCTTTTTCCTCAGCCTCCACTAGACTGATCCAACCGAAAAACTTTCCAGGAAGGAGTAGAGGTGAAATCACTTTTCTTTGGACTGTTTTGTGACGATTCATCAAACTGCGCTAGTTATTAACAAATCAAAAACTCAGTCCTAACTTTAACTACACAGGCATGCATGCCCAACTATTAATAGCATCTGCACATCTATTTAGTTACAAAAACTAAATTTGTGACGGTAACATGACTATACCGTTCATAAACATACATTACACTGTCTGGCCAATAGTTGATCCCCAATTGATAAATATATATATTTTTTTAGTTAAACGATCATCAAGGTGGAGTAAATCATATAAGAACACCATAATCGGAGCCGCAGAGCCAATCAAGGCTACCAGAATATTACTGAAAAATAAACTGCACATCATCGCTCACATGTAATCTATTACACCGCCAAGCATTACGTTCCATTACACGATAAATTCCCCCCAAGTGGTCACCACGAGGCACACGGAGACACTTCCCAAGTATTATCAAAACAATAACAACGCCCTTTCAAACACAGACTACATACGGGTAAGTAAGTGATGTAGGAATACTACAATAGACTACTACATCTGCATTTTCAAGAAACTCGCATTGGAACAGCACCTCCCTCCCGTTATGAAGGATAGGATGTGTATCAAAGTGTCGACTCACCCTTTGAGTAAAGCGTTTTGTAAAGAGCTCCAAAGGTACAGCACCCCATACACAGATCGATCATTTATCAGGCTGTTTTCTCAAGCAACAGACCGTCTTTTAGTGACTCGAGGAATGTTTTAAGAAAATAATTATATTTTTTTTAAAAGGAAAAAGGTGTACACGTTGCACGCCCGCGAGGCTACAGTCTTATCCCGATTAAAAGGCTACAAGATCGGATTCCACACAACGCTACGCGAGTTTATGTAGGCAATGCAACAGGTTAAAAGTCCAATATATCTTACAACACTATCTGATAACCACCTTTCATTAGCCACGTGTTTTATGTGTGTTGCAGGGCTTAGTTAGGTGGAAGGAATTATCAGATAAAAAATAACTCGGCAGCCAAGCGATAACAAGTAAGATGATACAATGTAGTGCTTTAGAACAACTATCGTTTTAGCCGAGTTGTAATTATACTCGGCCACAGTTGATCGGTGGGTTAATATAGTGTGTTAGACTCCCTACCAGAATCCAAAAATCAATCACAATACATTCAACTCGTCCAGTTTCTAATAAACCAGCCAATAAAGGCCAAGTAAAATGCCAACTTCGCTATCGGTCAATCACACACAAATTAATAAATGTAAACAATTAGCAAGAACTTTACTGAGATCTCCACGCTCCTTCTTCCCTACATGTGTCACACTGGGCTGGAGAACATCTTGCTCTCCGTAGAAGTCCCGAGGCTTCAATGCAAGAGCGGTGGAGTCGAGATATGGAGGAGCCCTTGTGTTCCTTACATCAGTCTATTCTCTCAGGTTATCTTACAAACATCAACCAGACTCACAGGGGCGGCACAGCACTTGCAGTAAGGTGAGCACTTTTTAAAAGGGTATCAGCTCCTCTCACTGACGATTGAGACATGTGGATATAAGTCAGGGACTTGGCCAAATACAAACCGTAGCAGTCAGGTGCTGGAGATTTGCATTACTTGATCACTGTATTGCATACCTATGCTGTCTGAAGTTAGTTGCTCTTCCTCAGACACGTGATGAACCTACGCCATGGTCATCCTCTGCACCCTCTGCTAGAGAACCCAGTCCGAGACTCTGAAGAGCAACAGGCCCTAAACAAGAATGGTGGAAGAAGAACCTCGGTGCTGAATCCTTTGCAGAAGCTTTCCTTGTAGGAAGGTAGTGGAATCACTGAATAGGTGCTGAAGTCAAGTTGAGAAGAGGTCAGTTATGCTGTGCCACATAGGATGGGCACGAGAGGCTAAGGGTGCAGTGTGTCACTGTAACAGACAGCTTCCAGGAGGCACCCCCATCTGGGAACAACATTACATAGGTTTAGGGAGTTATTGTAAAAATGTGAACCAGTCTAAAAGCAGATAAAGGCTTTCGAAAGTGACGGTCATCTCACCCAGTATACTACATTTGTAAGAAACCTGTGATTACATTTCTGTATAGGAAGGTTTAGGATCAAAAGGTACCGGTCAAGGTGATCAACCTGGCCTCACACTTTTACATACTCAAAATCCAACTGACAACATCCCTCTGAGGGCAGGTGACTTTTTTCAGCGAATACTATAGCTGGATTATTATTTCTGACAAATAAAAGTTGTTGCCTCTTAACAATGGTTTATTACTATCCTGTTTAACTGTGTGCCAACGCTTATTAGACATTTGTGCATTCAAGATAGTGCTGACACATTAGGCTTTAGCAAACTATAATCTTGTTCATGTGTGACCTCGCGATGTTGGAAGGTAAAGTTAGGAATTGGTTGAAATGTCCGTTTATAATGATGGTCAGAGGATTACCACTTAAGAAGGGTTTATTCTGAAAATGTTGTAATTTTTAACAAACAAGTGAAAACCACAAGTTTGTTTTTTCACACAGCTTTACTCTTCCTAGTATGGAGCAAAAGACCAGTTAACTTTGAATAGGTTATCTAAAAAGATGTCATGTTTTATCATATCGAAGGCCACCAATGAATTAAAGAGAACAACTGCACAGACAGTGAACCCTTTCCCTCATAATGGACCCCTACTAAAGGGAGACCCTTTCCAAGCCTAACTCTTCTTACATCTCCTTCCTGTATGGTACCAGTTATGCAACATGTCACTCCACTGTTTTGTTGTTAAGTGTGTTCTATAAACAGATACACTTATGCTCAACGGGACAAGTGTTTAGTCCTCCAGAGAACAACCACCTGCATACGTCAGCCAAAACCGAAGTTGGAACCAATTTTGTCCACATTCCTACATCTCCATTCATTCTTTAGCATCCCATTGCCAGCCACATACTGTTACAACAGGGTAATTGTAGGCTGTGCCAGGAGTTCTACAGAGAACAAAAGGAAAATAAAGAGTCTTTAAAGAAGGATGCAAATCACTCAGTGGTTGGTTAATTTGTAAAACAATAAGTACCAGGGCCCTCGTCAGGAGGACATGGCAGCTTGCACCGTCCATTGCCCCTGCCAGTGCTGCCAATTACAGTACCAACACAACTACTAACCATCACACTCCTACAAGTGTGACAATCAGGACTATTCAAGGCCCCCAAAGCTATAAGAATGGCTTCGGTGGCACACATTAGTGATTTTTAATGTATATTATAATATTAATAAACAGCTGTTTTGCTCATTTGCAAATTTAGCAGACAGTGTCACCATGTGGCAGGCTGTCAAAAGAGCCAGAGCTAAGAATTAAGTGTCAGTGCCAAGCACTGGAAACTACTGGCTTAAGTTAAGAACTCGAACCACTCAAGGTTGGGACAGGTGGGGGCGGTTGTAAAGAGCTAGTGATTCAGGGAGTTGGCAGACTGTTGATAGGCAAAGACAGGCTACGAAAAAATTGGAGCAGTAGGGAATTCGTAAGATTTGTACCCAGTGATGATAGAAAGTGGATAGATAGATAGATAGATATATATATATATATATATATATATATATATATATATATATATATATATATTTTTTTTTTTTTTTAACTCCAGGGCTGCGTGGGACTATTTTTTTTTTTATTGGTATTAAACAACAATACATCCACACTACATCAGCTTCACTTGGTTTTGAGCAAGGATAAGTAGGAATATGCCCCGAGCCATAATCAAAAGGACAATATATGATACTCATACAGCCTAGAACAAAAGTCACAAACCCTAAATCGGAAAATAAATCAAAACCCGGCTGTGCAAGTTCTGGGTGCACTTATATGCACAATTGCCGAGCACAAAACCCAGTTCTCACTGCAGAAAACAAAGCTAACCTGAGGTTGGAGTGAGTGACCAGGGAGAGAACTCCGATGGGCACAGCTGCAGAAGAGGGGAAGTGGTGGAGGTGGGAGAAAAGAGATAAGGGGACGAGGAGTGAAGGGGCAGGGGGGTTCAAGCCAAGATACAGTGGCCAAGTAAAAAAAAAAAAAAAAAAAAAAAAAAAAAAAAAAAAGGAGGGCAGGGGATGGGGCACCCGTGACGTGACGTTCACTGTGGTCAGCTTTAAATCAATTGTAAATTACTGAGAACAAGTAGAAACAGTTGTAATAAACAGTGATCAGGGATCCTGAAGGTTTGGGTCCCATGATTTTTTAATGTGAAGAAAGTTATCATGCATCCACGAGAGTCCAGCTACGTCAAGGGCTTTGAGATAAAGACAGCAATACTTTTCAACTTGGGAATTCATCTAGGCTTATTATATCATTGGGTTTTGCTTTCATCAAAAATGTTGCTATAAAAATTAGAGAAAGCTGGTAACACGACAGCCATGCTTAGATGTTCCAAACTTACCAGACTATAGGCATGGCCAAAACATATGATTGAATACGTTTCTCTTTACAAGCACCCTCAACACACACCATCGCTTACATTGGCGCGCTGGTTTGTTTAAAAGCAGGACTGTGCTGGGAAAGTCAAGCTGCCTACTGAGATTGTCATGGAATTTAACCAGTTGCCTAACTGACAGGGATGAATGGTGGTGCCCTGCCCTCCAATACCCCATTCCTACATAGAGCTGTGACTACATGCTGGCCTAGGTGGCACACTAGTCTAGACTGTAGAGTGCCAAGTGATTACTTGCCAGTGGTGCAACCATGACACTGGGAAACCTAGCTGGCTCTGAGCTGCGGCAACAGATGGAAAAGGGGGAGAAGGGAGTGAAAGTAAACTCATGCGCAAACCACTACAGGCATTAAGTTTCAACATGCAATTTCGCGATCCCGGTGAGTTCCTGTTGCCAAAGCCACCTTCACGGATGACAAATAGTTATTGCAGGCATCAGTGACCAGAGAATCTTTACTCCGGGCAAAGAGGTTCGTAAAGGAGACCACATACTACTGCAAGTCATATCTCCAACATGTTTGCACCCCACTAGCATTATACTAGTTGAGATTTATGTACCAGTAATAACACAATGGCTTACATATGACCACTGCCACAACAGTGTAACAGCATTTGTACTCATTACAAGCAATGCAATAACAGGATACCATTTCCCACTCTTCAACTGAATGGTGTGCGGCAGTGGTTCCCCCCCAGGTCTGTGAAGCCTCCTCAGGGCCTCTGTGACTGCTTAGAAAATTAAATATTAACAAATTAGGTCCCCAGCTTTCAGTAATGATTCAGTAGAGGGGCCCCGGATTCCAATAATGATTCAGTGGGGATCCCCAGTTTCCAGTAATGATAAAGTGGGGGTCCAAAGATGTCAAAAGATTGGGAACCACTGGTGTACTGTAAAGGTTCACTAGTTACTTCGAAAATGTGCAGCTAATTCAGTCTTTAAAGCCATAAACTGCTGCAACATTCCCCTACCAAAGTACCACAGCAACTTGCCCAAATGTGAGTGCAACCTGACCAACTCTAGCCACCAGTTAAGCCTACCGAAAATTAAGCACCATCTGTAGTATTTGATCACAACGCTAATAAGAAAACTAAGTCATTCATGCTGGGAAAGCGAGAAGGACAGCTGTGGTGCAGCTGGTCAGAGCATTTATACCAGCCTGGCATGATATAATAAGCAAACACCACCAGGGTGAACTATCAATGACTAAAGCTATATTACATCGCTTAGAGTTGAGAACAGTAGAATTCATATTTTATCAGGATAATTAGTAGAAATTGCCACATCATTCAGTCTAGCGTCTTGTATAAAGGGCAGACCTTCCTTAAGGGACATTAAAACAATGTTTCCACTGTCATCATCACCCCTTACTTAACAGGAAACAACAGGGAGTAAAATAAAACCCTACTCCCCTCACAACTTTGTTGTCCTCGACAAATAACGGGCTTGTCAGAGTCCTGTATTAAAAGTAGGATTTCTGTGAATTTGTAAGCCTTCATACAGCAGGCTGCCTTTCTTTCGGGCCTTTTTTTTTTTAAACACAATGGTGTCCGGCAGGCTGACAATAAATCAAGAACGTCAGATGTGGCCAGCCATGGGCCCGAACAAGTCTCCTCTATGAACACATTGAACATTTCCTTGCCTCTTGTTTGTGTCGACTAAGGGGGGCTCACCACTCTTACAAGGATCGACCTAACCCTTCATTCTACTCTTGAACTTGTTGTAATGAACGAGCTTCCATGCACTGGGCCGTATTAGGAGGTATGTGGGGCATTTTACCAAAGCATTCGTTCTCTGTTCCACCACATACATCATCCAGGCAGCTGTTCAATTAGGAGTATATTCCATCGTCTGCATCAATGAATCAACTTTTAGGTCAGCTCTCTCTATGCTGGTCTTCAACTCTAGAAACATGCCTGCAAGCAGCTGCTTCATTATGACGCCCTAACCCCAATTGATTGTTCCTCCCACTTCCTCCATCGACTTCTCCAGCCATTTAGAATAGGGAAAAAAAAAAGACAAAATGTACAGAGTATCATTCCTTTTTGACTGCCTGTCACAATTAGGCATTCAGCAATTCTGCAAACAATTAGCCTCATGATCACAGCAACCCATCCACTCTAAAGCTGAGACCGAAAGCAGTAGACTCCCTCACCCCATATCCTGTTGAGAGCTGTCCTATCAAAATTCTGCAACCATCAATTGCACGACCATAGTTCAAGTTGCAAAACTGAGTTTAGACATTAATAATCAGCATTCGACTCTGGGCCAACGAATAAATGCAAAGATCATGAAAACATGCAAGACAGTATTTCTGGCAGAACGTTCTATAAAGTGCCTTGTATAGTTTGCTATTTATCTGTCCCTTGGCAACAGTACTGCCAACAGGCTGTCAGCGTTTTACACTGCAAACATGCTATTTGCACCAGGCTGTAGTGGGCACTGATTGCTTCAAAATGGCCCCTCCGAGTGAATTATAGCTCAGTCTCTGCACCCTTTAAAGCTCATCAACTCTATTAAGTCCCACATTCCTACAGCCAGGCAACACATGCAGCAGACCCGCACAAGCAAACTTATTCAGCCTTCACCGTCACTATCAGTTGCAGGGTCACAGGAGAAGCAACAATGCAATGGGTCTCGGGCTTTCTCGAGTTAGATCTGTTAAAGCTGTAAATTCCTAAGTTGACTTTTCTTGCCACTTAAATTGAAAATGAAAAGCAAAACAGTTGACATTAGTGAGGAGATACAAACAAAAACAGAAGTTTCCTCCCAGCCAAACGTATCGGCAATCGTGCAATTATCCATGTAACAGGGTCGATGTCCAAGGCGGCAACCAAACCGCCCCATGGAGGGTCAAACAAAGCATTTACCAATAATACCAAAGGATTTCAGAAAGGCAAGCCCATGAGGGAGTGATAGTGATGGGTGTGCAGTGGGGGCATGGTTAAAAGCCCACAGATAGATCACAAAAGGTCAGAGTGCTTGCGCACTCGACCAAACACGTGCATGAATATATCTTCTGCGCAGAGGATCAGCCATTCTAGCAAACAAGCACCACAAAAAGGGAAGACTGATTCTCCCTTCAGCCCTGGAGCTAGAATCAGAGTGCAAAGTCGCAAAGGTCACCCAGAGCAAGAAATGTGTTAAGTGTGGCACTCTTGCCTAGGACTGAAGGATAAAGTGCATGGTCCTTACCATTTCCCTGTTTTGCAGTTAAATACTATCTTTATAGCTAAATTTCACATGGATGGCAAAAGCGTTCTCTGAGTAACCTATTCTGGAGTCAGCTGGTCAAAATTAGGTCTATTTCAAGTTGAGAGTATATGCTTTACGGTCAAAACTATCCTTAGCAGTGGTTTGCAAGAAGGAAATAGCAGAAAATGGTTTACCGGGTAGGAAGAAGTCTAAGGCCTGTGTCACGTTCTCTCTCACCAAATTCTGCTTTTTCTTTAGTTATAAAGTGCATATTCTTTATCAAAATTAGGTTTAATTCTATCCTCTTAGTAAGAGTATACCTAGAATCTAGCTTTATAGAAAATGTTCATGGCAAGGTGGTCTTGAAAAAAGGAAGTACTTGAGGAAGAGGATTTTGATATGTACATTTAGCTGCCAGAAAACACTCAAAAGAGCATAGGAAATTACTGATTTGTGGCAGAGTCTACAATGTACTTTGGAAAGTCAGATCCAGAGCAACTGGCTCTGGAAAGAATTAGCAAAATGGGGCGGCTACATCATCTGTCGCAGATGTTTGTGGACAGATATTGGTAACTACAATATAATGGGAAACAAGGAGATGCATGCTGGTTCCTCCTATGGACACCTCAAATACCCAGGACTGATCTAAAGACTGTCAAGTCCTCCTCCGGATGTTTGACAAATTATCAAATTGAATAACAGTGAAACACTATGAAGAATTAAATAATTGTGCTCCGCTCGTGAATCAAGAAGGTTGATAGAATCAGGCTGAGCACGTACTGGATGTTTAGAGTTAACCTTTGGCTTCTGAAATTGAAAAAGATGTGAAAATGTTTTTAATGTGGCCTGAATAGCTACTAATGCAAATCAAGGTGAAAACTTCCAGTACCTGCCCTGTGCTTTTGCCTTTGATTTTTTACTATGCTTTTCAACATGAAGAGGGTCTCGGATAGACTGATACCGGTCTAGATACAGAACATTTAGTAAATTGCTCGCCCTCAACCTCTTTGTTTCCACCTTCACCATTTTTTGATATAGGAGTTGTAAAGGACAACTATGCCTGGCATCAACAGCCCAGTCAATTCTATTGGGGATCAAGTTCGGGTACGATTCCATCAGCCATAGTCACTTGTGAGCGACAAACACTAACAGATTACACCTCTTCTTCCCAATCTACTCATACTGCTGAAAAGTCTCCAGTAATCTCACATTCTTAGGTATCAAATTGATCTGAAAGCTTATCTTCAAGCCAAGGTGAACTAATGTCTAATGAAGTAACAGATCATTAATTTGTACATTCTGCATAAACTCTAATTCATAATGGCACAATTCGGTCCCAGGATTCTACCCAGTACTTGCTTTTCCTCATCTGATCTCCAATAAGCCCACTGTGAAATTCCCCAGAGCAACATCCGGTTAGCTGTGTCTGGGGTTCAAATAACATTGTAGAATTTAATCAGAAGGAGAAACGTGCACTACAAATGTAGGGAAATTTGCTCAAGAACATGTCACGGTCCCCATACACAAGCAGCAAGTCATTATTGATCAGGAAAGCACTGTTAATGGAGGAAATTAAACATATGACAGACACTTTGAGCATTACTTTCCATTAGCTTGCATGCATCCCTCATGGAGTGAGGGAATGTTTTCCATTACGTTCCCTTTGTCTGCTTAGAGTGCTGCACTTCTAATATGATATTAAAGGAGCAAGTCCTGGGGCTGCAAGTGTCGGTGAGCAGTGTACTTTGCTCCTGCACTGGTCGGTTTCTGTACAAAGTAGCATGCAAACAAATACAACCTCTTCTGGGCAGAATGTAAAATAAAGCATCCCTGGGTAGCCACAATATAGAAAGAAAAAAAAAAAAAAAAAACACAAACCTGTAAATATTCTTACTGCATTACAGCACCATAGAAGCGTATTGCAAATCAGTTAATGAATACATTAAGGAGGGTATTTCAGCTAACTATCTGACCTGCATTAGACTAGAATGTGACAAATGTACGTTCAAGGTGTAATATTTAGCACTACGTTTCACACAAAGTATAGGAGGGTGAAGTAACACCAGTCACAACAGGAGCAGCAGTTTCCTGGACATACTGAGGCAGGCATTGACACTAATGGGTATGTGGATAGTGACAGTCACTGCTTTAGATAATAAACAAGTAGAATCTTAAATCAAGTCTGTAACGTCACCATTATATTTCACATTTTAACTAATATTAGTGTCTTGCACACCTGTAGCCATTGCGCGGCTAGCACATGGAAGACTTGATTCGCATTATTAGTTTTTGCCCTGTTCCCCTAGAGCTCCATCTAAAACTTTTGAGAACGAGTCTCAAAGAGCATGCCATTTGAACTTGCAGAGCAGCAATCATAGCATGTTTAAACCATCAGGATCTGCAGTTAAGCTGAAAATTAGTGAGATTCAGGAACAAAGCTTTGTTAAAAACTCCAACTGCATTCACAGGTTTTATAACGGACTATTGTTAACTCCATGATTTATGCCGTATTCACAAATTAATTATAATAATGCTTCTCAGATCTATCTTTTCTTGATGAGTGCTGCTATATTGTATTTATTTTACTATTCAATCTGTGATCAATGCAGTATTTATAAACTGATTAGTTTAACACCTCTTAGACGATCTATCTCTTAATTTATGCCTACCTAATAAATGCTGGTAGTGGTTGGATCACAGGTATTTTACAATCACAGTTGCTTGCTATTTTAATATTAGTAGGATGGAATTTTT
This sequence comes from Pleurodeles waltl, assembly GCF_031143425.1. Taxonomy (NCBI): domain Eukaryota; kingdom Metazoa; phylum Chordata; class Amphibia; order Caudata; family Salamandridae; genus Pleurodeles; species Pleurodeles waltl. The sequence continues at coordinate 966,471,409 of NC_090444.1, forward strand.
TTATGTGGTTATAATGAATTAATTTAAGTAATGTTTTTCTCTTGTCTACATTGTTATGGTTAAAAATAACTGAAACAATAAATAATTATGATGATGAAGATATGACGACATTTTAACTAATACTGGTGGCCCACTCGTTTTAACACGTCATGCTTCTAAAGACAATTTACAAATATATACTCGGGGGGGGCAAAGCTTTTCAAATCCTATCATGTTCTGGTACTACTTACTTGCTGAAAGTGCTTTAAGATGCACCAGTTAGCACTATTTTACCCCAAAACCCACCAGGGAGAAATCGAAAACCAAATATAAAGAGGTGGCCATTGTCAAGTTCTCTCAACAATACACAGACACAGAGTGGGTATGTGAGGAGTTGTTTATTCACCCAAGCCGGACCATTGCCTCACGCCAACTGTCACTTTTTTCAGGGCTCCCTTCAACATTCTATTAGAACCTTCGTGTGCACGGACGGCCCGCTGCCCATGAGCGGCTCTTGGATGTCATAAGCTCACAGAGCCTTAATTTATACCATCACACTTCATCACCTTTTCACATTTCAACAGATGACAGCCTAATTGGCAGAATATGTAAAAGCAATAAACCCAAAAATAAAATAAAAATACATTAATTTCCAGATTCACATAAGTGCAGATCAGTTACAAAATCAAAAAAAATATGCAGAGCATAACTTTTCAGTAACAACATGTAACCAATTTCTTAACGAAGTCCTCCAGATAATCAGGGCTTTTTTTTCCATCCTCACACTTCTCTTTTGTGTACTTTGTTATCTTTGAACAATGCATCAGTCATTCCCTCCATCCTCAAATGCCCCATGAGCTTTCAAATATTCCTTCTTCTCATATGTATTCTTATTTCCCATAGATTTCACCACAACACGGTTTAAGTTCCACACTCTTCCATCGTCTATTTTCACAGCATTTTTAAACAGTTTGATAACTTTGTCTAAGGTGCATAACCTACTGGTGCTTTTATTATCACACAGTCACCAGCCTTAACCATAACCTTTTACAATCGTTTATCATACCTCTGCTTACTCCTCTGCTGTTTCACTATTTCTCCATCCCTCCTTTCCCTGGACACATCACAGTATCAGGTGCCCTGCCTTCAAATAGCCCAAAAGGAACCTTTCCGGTTAATTAATGCGGAGTCATGATGTATGCTGCGATTCTTTCTTGTAGAGTTTGTTTCCAATCAAATCCATTAGCTTTTGCTAATGGAATACTCTTTAAGGGTTGCATTAACTCGCTCAATGGCACCATTGGATGCCATTCTGCACATTGTGTGTACCACCCCATTTTTCTCTAGAAAGAAAAAAACAAAAAACTCACATTTCTTTGAGCAAAAAGGAGGGTCATTATCCGATAGGATCGAGTGGGGGAAACTTTCTCTTTTAAATATTTCATTCAGAATAGTTAAAATACTTGATGCTGAGATATTTAAAACACACTTGACTTCCATTCCAGGTGGATATAAGTTAAGTAACACAATTAAGAATGGCGTATTTTGTTCACCATATAGAGGTCCCATAATATCAAATGAAATGTCATCCCATAGATGTTATGGTAACTTCATCACCACCATTGGTATATTAGTTCGGAGTATCTTATCACTCAAATTGCATTGAACACACCCTCGAACAACTCCTTCTACTGCCACATCCCTGCCAGGCTACCAAAAATTTGATTGTAACCGTTCCTTTGCCTCGACTATCCCCGGATAAACTACATGAGCCACATCTATTATTCTGTCAGTAAGTGAACCTGGTGGTATTAACCTGTCCTTAACAAAATACCTTGATCCTCTTAGTTTTTCTTTTCTTGCATCACAGATTTTTCCTAGGGCACTCTAATTACATTTTGTTTTGTTTAATTCCTTAATGACTGAATTTATCTCATCTTCCACAACTGATGACTTCCATTCATCTTTGAAATCACTCCAGCAGTCACCTCACATAGTTTCATTTCATATTCAAGTCCAAACTCCATTTCACCATCTTCTTCCATCTCCTTATTCATTGGTTCAACTAGTCTGGATAGACAGTCCGCAGGCTGATTTTTTTTTTTTCTTCTCCCTGGCATATATATTCCACTACATAATCAAAATTCTGGAGAGATACTATCCACTTCCTTATCCTTGAGGAAATCGGATCTAAACCTTTCTTTGTGAATACCTCTTTTAGTGGTTTATAATCCATTCGCACTGTGACTGACATTACCCCGACTAAATTCCTAAGTTTATTTAAAGCCCAGTAGATCATTAAGGCGTCTCTCTAAATCACTGAATAGTTTTTTTTGAGAATCTCAAACTTCTGTAGATACAGAAGATTAATGTTGTTTTCCCCTTCTCTATGCTGAAATAGCTTCTAGACCCTTTGCATCACCCGATCCAACCTCAAGGGTTTTTTCCCAGTAAGATCTACACATTACACTGCCTCCTTACCCCTACTGCTTACACAAGATTTCTTCCTCACTCAGCCCCCACAATCTCCTCCCCTGTATCTTCAGCATTTACAGGCTACATAGCTTGACAGCCAATATTTTTCTTTCTTTTCAGTTGAAGTGTTCCACTCTCAATTTCTAATCCTGTTCTTAGTCGCCAGTGTCAAGTTCTCTCAACAATACACAGGACACGAAGTTGGGAAGAGTACAGAGTGGTTTATTCAACCCCACCAGACCTTTGCCTCGCGCCAACTGTCACTTACGTCAAGGCTCTCTTCAACATTCTATTAGAACCTTCCAGCACGCAGGTAGCCTGTGGCTCACAAGCAGCTCTCAGATGTGACGAGCTCACAGAACATCAAACCACAACTATGTTGTCAGATTTTAAACCAATCCCAGTAGCCCATCAAGCTTCAAAATTCATCATTAGATTCTTTTTTCCATAACACTTCCTTGAGGGAGGGGCCAAAACAGCTCTGTGAATTCGGTTTAAATACTTATATTTGTACCAAGATGAGTCACAACACACCAATATGTTAAGATATTGTTTATTAGGCACAGTGCACCCCAAATAAACCCATGCAGAAGAACGCCCAACTCCAGTTATGAAGGGGTCTCTAAATTCACAAAAGTGTAACCAATATTATAGGCTCAATTTGCTCAATAAACCACCACCTGGCATTAATCACAAAAACTGGTTATGAAGAGATCTCGGAATCCCTTATAAATGATCTTATCACTATATATTTGACGTTCCTGGCCCAATTTGCTTGTATTATTCTTGTTCACAGATCCACCAAGTATTTAACACATTTGCTGCAACTCCATTGTTATTAGAACTATTTATGTGAGCAGAAGGTTGGCCTACAGCCAGCATTCAAAGTGGCTTTTTTTTTTTATATATATATTTTCTGGAACAGTTTCAACTACAGAAATTATTGGTCAATCCTTGGACTGTGTATTTGGTGGAGCTTGGCGATTTTTATTTCACTTTGCAAGTGATACCCCACAGACCCTCTTCAAAGCCCTATCCTCCTTTTCTCAAACAAACCGTATGTTGCTGTTTTTCAGTTTGTTTTAGTCATCAGAGGAAGGGTCCTGTAAATTCCCAAAATCCTATATACCAATGATCCACTGCACACATTTGTTCAATAAATTCATCACCTTCACATGGTTTATCTCAGACTAATACATCTCTGAAAGTTCTCAGCAATTTACATTGAAGAAGCTTAAAGAAAGTGATGGAATTTTGGCTCGGGCGAAACTTTAAAGTAGTTTGGCCTCAGGTTAGCACTCCGTCATTTTCTGTGGCTTCTCTAAAATCCATGACCATCTGTATGTTTGTTCAAAAAATGGCTGAAGCCAACGGACAGTGGAATATATTATGAACACTTTATGATCAAAAGAGGTGAAAGATGCATCTAGACACTAGCTAGGGTCCCTGAAGCCGGACATCCAACCTAAATATTTTTACAAATATGTTCATTGAGACCATATCATGAACACAAAACTTAGTGTTTATTTGCTATTTCATTGTATATTCCTATGGACTTGCACACATTTGTTACATCTAGATCAGTGGACTGGCCTAGTTATGGAACTCTGGAAGTGAATTTTCTTCACACGGCTTGGAATTTAAGATGGACTAGAATTAGGCCATTTGCGATAAAGTTATGTCACTTTAAGCGAAAAAAGAAAGGAGGAGGATTGGATATCACTTGAAAGAATGCCAAATTGAACTACTGAAGTTTAGCAAGCCAGTTACAAAACTGGTACAGCTGGCCACGCACAAGGTAGCAACTTCACCTATGCTATATTGCATGGGTGTTTCTGCATCACATATCTAGTTTAGTAATTTGGTCTATGATTATGGTAGAGAAGATACATGTGCATTTGATTTCTGTGAAAATTTAAAAGAACTTTGGGCAATGATAGGCATTTAATGATAACATCCAGCTTGGATGTAGCTGCGATACGGGTGAATATGCAAGATTTATGCAGGGACACTTGCATCATGGATTCCGGCATGAATATGACTACAAGAACTGTGTTTAAAATTAAAGTGTTGAACAATGAGCATGTTATTTGATTAATTTATCCAAATGTGGTTTATTTATTGAATAACCATTTCTACTGTTACAGTTCAGAAAACGAAGACTTGGGTTTGTGTGCACACTATCATGGTGGGTCAAATGGAAGACGAACTTGCTCTCCAGGACAGTTAACTTTTTGTACAACAAAATCGATTCTAAGCAAATGAATAAGTAAACTGCAGCATACGTTCCCTTGTGGGGCCAAGTGGCGTTCATTGTGTTCATTTTGGACTTGCAAAGGTCATGGCTGAGTGAAGAATGAATGCTGTGCAACCAGAACAAACCTTGGCCAAGCCATCAGAGTTGGCAGATGCAATCCAAATAGCTCCTACTCCAAGCCACGATATCAGAAATCATCCATGATAACTAATGTTACCTGCAAAGGACAGAGCAGGAGCCGTGCTGATATTACATGGCTGCATTTGTCACTCAAGTGGGCACCACCACAGGCTGCAGTCCTCCATGCGGGTCTGGACCAGAAGTAGAGGGGGTGCAGCAGCCTGGTCCCATGTGCAGAGACTTGCCTTGTAGGACTGGGCCAGTAGCAGAGTTCATGGTCTGAGAGAACCAGCCACTGAGCAGAAGAGGCAGGCAGTGTGTGCTGGTGTACCTACCTGGGAGGTGAGTCCGACAAAGGAGTCTGTGTGGAAGAACATACATGGGTAGAGCCGGCCATCCTGCCATAACAGACTGTTGGTGTGAATGTCAGGGGCTCCTTACTCTGGGGACTGGCAGAGCATTGCTGGCGTTGAGACAGAGTTGTGCACTTACTTGGTCACCCTGCCCAACACCCCCTCAAAGCAAGAAACCCACGGGGAGGCTTGGATTGCCACCCCCCTTTTCGGGTAGATCCATGAGTGACCCACAGCTGAGCACAGAAGAGGGGGCCATCCTGAAGCACTGATCATGCCACTGCAACACAAGTGCATGGAACTACTACGAAGAATTACAGGCTGCTGCTCACATGCCAACCATTTGTGGTTTAAACCACTGGGAAAGATAAAACTTCGAGTGAACAAGTCACTATTGAGAAATTCACCAAACCCAACGGCCTAGCACATATCATTACCGCCACAAAACAACGAGGGCAAAACATTATCTGACGCTATGTCTACCATATTGCAGGCCATCAAAGACACCCGTCCGTCACTGGGAATGAAAGAAAATTGGTGAAGTGAGCACAGACCTTGCCCTCTTGCAGCAGGATCTCCATAATCTAGTTGAAAGGGTGACAGAGGCGGAGAGCAGGGTTGCTGGGGCAGAAGTCTATGTACGCATCTAACAAGTGGCTCAGCTACTCCACACTACAAAACAACTCATGTACTGTGCAGAGGATGCAAAAGGATGCACCTGGCATTTTAATATCCAGACTGTGGGGATGTAAAGGGGATTAAAAGGCCTTCCCAAACCCAATTCCTCATGACTTATCTCCACTTCTGGATACCTATTGAGGACCTGCCGCATTGCTTCATAGTGGAGCAGGCCTACCGGTCACTAGTGGCTAAACCTCTGCTGGGCACCCACCACAAGACACATTGTTCACTTTCTAAACTACAGGGATTGTGATGCAGTCCTCCAAGTGGCGAGGAGGAAGGGTGTGCCCTCACTTGGGACGGACACCATCATGTTACTTCTGGACTGTAATCTTAAGGTTTAACGTCAACGACGATCCATTACAGAAGTCGAGCATAAACTCGGGGCCATGCAACTTATATACATGTTGCTGTCCATGTTCCCTATGATCTGCAGATGGACAGCAAAGGAAACATTTGCAAATTAGGCTGCGAGTCATTACACAAGGCAGTAGCGGAGGAGTTACGGAGAGTCGTCCCTTTTTCTCGTTCTAAGGTTCGGTAGACATGGACTCTGAAATCATGCATGGCACTCTGAAAGACTCAGAGATCAAGTATGATACAGTAATGTGTTGTTAATTGAGTAGAACCAACTAATTACAGACACTAAAGACAGATTCTCACCCAGAGACATCAGTCATGGACACAGCTTTGAGTCCTTATTCTCATACTGCTTCTGTGGACTAAAGTGGCTACTTATCTGTATCGCAAGGTCTCCCCTCCCTTTTTTTCTGCGATATACCATACCCACTGTCACATGTAATTCTAAAGTTGCCTATTAGTTTGGTCGTATTTAATTTCTTATCCTGGGTACTATGGGTGACAAATGCTTCAGGAAAGGAAGTGTGGGGTCAGGGGAGAACTTTATTACTTCTGGTTTAGATTTGCTTTCAATAGTTTTCAATGGCTACAGAGAACAGTGCAAGGCTACACTCAGCGACTTGTATGCATGAATCAACAACAGAATGCCCTAAACCAGTTTACATACCCTTTTGGAAAGTTAACGGGCTAAACTAAAAATAAAATAAAACGAGAAGCTGTTTTCCATTTCATTAAAAGCCATGCTCCTAATATGTTCCTCCAAGAAACCCATTTATTAGGTTGTAATTGTAAACTTCTTGGATGATGCAGTAGCAAAGTAGATCTTGCAGGGTTTACATCTAGTACATGCAGAGTATTGTTATACTTCATAAGACAACCCCATTCATGGTGAACCCCATTGGGCAACTGTGTTCTTGTCTGGGGCCTTACATATGGTAAATAAAGGACACTCGTCAGAGTCTACTTTCTTCCAGCCCTCCTTGATGGCTCTTTATACTAGCTTACTGCAGCTCTGGCCAACCTAACCTCCAATACTTACAGGCAGTCAGGGAGAAACGTCTAGAAATGTACCACTTAGGAACTGCAGCTATGTCAGACCTACTGGCCTACAGGGGTAGGTATTAGGAACTGCAGCTATGTCAGACCTACTGGCCTACAGGGGTAGGTAAAGGATATGGGACTATCTAACGTAAGGTGCACACACAGGTGTGAAGCTGCCTTCATATTTCACGCAATGGCACGCAACTTGTTAACTAGAGTTGACTATTTCTGCCAAGATCAGTGCTCTTGTGAATCTCACAGATACAGTTACTTACCCAGTGGCTGTCTTATTCCTCACAGTTTCTGCTGAAACTGAGTTAGTCCATGTCAGACCTTCATCAAGAGAAAACACTCGGTCCTAATGGCCTTCCAGCAGATTTCTTCCCAAAATTCTCAACTACTATGAACACCCACTTACAAGTCATCTTTACTGAAGCAGCCCACCATCTATGTCTACCACAGGACTTACGGGGAGCTACAACTGTAGTCCTCCTCAAGCCTGGGAAGCTTACAGATCTATGCACCTCATACCGACCAATCTTCTTCATCAATGTCGAGGTCAAGATCCTTAGTAAGGTACTCGCCAAGTGTCTGGTGCGGGTCATAATATCACTGGTCCACCAGACTAAAATGGTCTTGTGCCAGTTCAAGGCATCAATGAATACAAACAATGCTAGACAGCTATTGAGAACTGAGTGGCCCTCATGCCCTGGTAATGCTGGACTTTGAGAAGGCATTCAACTGCATTGGGTCGTGATTTCTCTTTCAAGTCTTGTGTCACATGGATATGGGTCTGGGTCTGGGCTTCATATCATATAGTTGCAACCGTGGCAGTGAACAGATTTCTTTCAGACCCATTTCCTATTGAACGTGGGGACCAAGCAGGAATGACTTCTGTCCCCTCCCATTTTTGTTTAGGCTGTTGAGACAATGGCCAAACGGATACTCAGGGACACACTGTTTTGGGATTGGAGTGGAACAGTCAGTTAGAAGACAAAGTATCTCTTTACGCGGATAGCAAGCTCCTTTTCATCAAGCACTTTATTTAGTGGGTTCCCATGACTCACAGATACTGTGTCCCTATATGAAAAGGACTCTGGCCTCAAGGTTAGCTGGAGCAAATACACTCAACATCCTTAGCAGGGGAGGGTGAACAGGCACCATGACAACAACAACTTTGGATTTTGAGAACCAGTTTTAAAATATTGTATAGTATTGTCGGTCACCTAGTAGAAAGAAACATGCATCCAATATTTCACAAGGCAGCTGTTGGTGTCCATGGTGGGGGGACTGTGTCACTGGAGGATGCAGAGCCATCCAACGCTGTTGTGGGCACTGCACATGAGGTGTAGGGAGACAGTGTGCTTTACTTTGTAAGGACTGCCACAACTAACCATGCGCTTTCTCCCAACCACCGTCTAAATCCCATTTCCTCAGAAGTTACTTTGTGCAAGGATGGTGTGCAATCCTCTGCTAGGCACACCCCTCACCTACCGGGCTGTATTGTGAACACTGGGCAAGATATAATGGTGCTGCTCATGGCCTCAGACATAGTCCCATGACTCTTTCAATATTTTAATTGTGCTCTGCATGGGGCTTCAATCTCCGCCCTGTAGAAATATAATGTGCATCCATAAGTTGACTCTTAACGGTTAGAGAGGCTGTATACACGGTATACGGGGAGGTGTGTGAGAGGTGTTATGGTGCAGTGAGTGGATTAGGCTTTCCTGTCTCTCACGTGTATTCTTGTAGTAGGGTGATCACGTACCCTGTGCGTATTAGACTACTGGGTATTGCTCATGCAGAACTAGTGGATCGCTCCCTTCCCACATCGAAAGAAAACTCAGAGGAATAATAGCAATGCGTGCACTTATGCAATTCTGTGCACATACTAGAAATAAAAGCTCCTAGTCCATACTATGGAAAATATTCTAAGATATGTTATCAGTACCAGTGCAGTAAAGTTTTCTCCAACCTTTACACTGCTTGAGATATTTGCACAAACCTTTGCATCCTAACCTTACCACACATACACAAATGTACAGTGACAAGAACATACTTAAAGAAATCACGTTCAAAACATTTATTCCCACCCTTTCACCACCGATCGTTTTGAATCATGCAATTCAGTGCATGGTGCGCGCACTAAACCTGTACAAAAACAAAGTAGTGCGCAGTGTAGCCTTTGGATACATTTACAACAGTGGCATCTTGTTCACAAGTCAGACTTACTGATTCGCCTTTAGTTTTGGTGTAGCTTGTGAGCTGGCGATTTATGCAATGGTTTGGTAAACGGCTATATGCACATAGGTACAGGGTGTGTGGTTTTATTCAAGGAGCAGGGAATATCTAGTCAGAGTCCGGATAGAACAGCTTGATGAAAACCATTTCCACAACAAGCTCCGACAAAGTTTAACATGCACTTTGTGTATACAAAGCCCGTGACATTATTCTATTGAATACCTTCTAAACTGTAACACTGTATAGCTAACTCTCAGCTAAACAAATTTTAAATCTACACTGCAAAACCAGCCTGAACAAATTGCATTTTAAAGTATCATAGTCCGTGCCATAGTTCATATCCCTGGGGCTGCATTCACATTCAGTGAATAGCAAATGTTGACTATGTTACACATTCTAGCCAGTTTACCACCAAGAACTAAACTGGTCATTGCCCTTTTGTGAAGCAGCATCAATCACACAAAAAGTGATGGTAGACGTCCTTGCAATAAGTCTAACCCCTGGCAATCGCTTGGGGTGGCATTTCAACCCCTCGTTCTTTTGCTCGCTATGCCAACTCAGGACTCAGCCCTATGCAAATCAGTCTTGACACTGCTTCAATAAGTTGTCCTGAAGTACCAATTTCCACTGGGAGCAATTTCAATCATCTCCAGTGTACAGAACACCTGAATCACCCACATTCACCCCCAACAGACTGGTGTGAGTCGCACAGTGCACTACAAGGATTCATTGAGGAGGGGGGGGGGGGGGGGGGAGGAGTTCTCATCCTCTGTATTTCGTTGCTACCTCAAAATAAATGGGTAAAGCGGCAAATAATAAGACCGTCGTTGATTCAAAGGATTACACTTTTATGATGTTAATCATATGCCAAAACAGTAGTGTAGACATACTGAAAGTCAGATCTTTCCTTAGATGCCCTTTGTCATTCCCAGTGCATGTCGGGACGGGAACGTTATCAGGCTATTTGGTTCCAATCTGACGTTAATGAACTGTTGATTACATGCTCATGGCCAGGGCAACACCAGCAGTAAGAGAGGGCAGGCTGATCTCCAAAAGGTAACTATAGGGTGGTCTTCTCTTAAGAAGGCACAGCCGAGCATCAACTAAATCCGGGATGCCTGTTTCGGAGATTAATGAAAGCAACCCAATAACACTCTAGAGCAAGACTTTGGCAGGGCATGGCAATACTTGTACATGTTGTGCCGAATCTTTTAAGGTCGGGAGAACAGTGTTTCGGTGACAAACAAAAAGGCAAAATTGATGCTGCAACAATATTCACTGAAGGCTGTTTCATGGCTGCACGGTGTTAATTCCCCACCACAAACTTGGGCTTTGAGAGCTGTATTGGGAAAAGGAAAAAAAGCTTGTAGCATAAATCAAATAAATCAGTAAGACACCACCATTTGTATTCACTGCCAGGAAAATAAATTGAAACTAGTTTAGAAACAGTGACTTGAACAGGCACATTTCATGCAACCATATGTAAGCTTTCCCTGCATCCCTGGTGAGCTGCTTCATGAAGAAGGTTAGAGAACACAGCGGTGTGGTTGCTCTTTCACCCATCAGGAGTGGGCCAGGTTAAACTGGCTGGGCATTTCAATTAGCCATTCTGTTTGGCATTACTCATGGAATGCATGGACCAAACAGGTTGTCCTCTGCTCAAGTGCTTTATTCATGACGAGAATCTACAGGCACTTCTCTGTACAATACCCTATTATACAACACAAAAGCCGGGGGCTGTAGATTAGATAAATGATGGCCAACACATAGTTGGTGACGGAACAAGATGGGGATTATGAGCATTACTTGCACGCGAGTACTTGCTTGAATTTTTTTCTGCACAAATGCCAACTGAGCAGCTTTCTAAATGTTAAATGTATAAGCTAGTTGAGGGAGGAATGAATACCGAGTCTGGAACACCTTTTTGGATATCACTTTTCAAATTCAAAAGGGGACGTCTGTCAATTCACTTAGGAACAATTCACAACTGTAAACATGTCTCAGAACTATTGTCATGGACCTCACTCACACTGAAACCCTCCCCTACAGTGCTAGCCTCTCTAGATCATCTTTATATTGTAAGGCGTCAACACCCATTCATAAAAATTAGGCCCTCTAAACAATAATTGACTTGACCTTAAAAGCAACGCTTATTCTGGTTTAGCTATTCTGAAGGATCCCTGTGCCAATTGTAGAGTTCCAAGTAGGCATAATTTGGCACCTACTGAAGAATCCTCATTTGCGGCAGGGATGACGCAAAGCTTTGCCTAATCTCTTTCCCACCAGTAATGAAAAACGCTGGTGAAAAATATAGGACTCTGCTTTTCAGCCTTCAGGAATGCCCAAGACTTGCTTGATTTTGTGTGTGTGCTTTCACCGGTGTATACCAAACCAGCGCAGGTGAGGTCAACGAGGAGTTGGGATAAAAAAAAAAAATTAAGTGCACATCCTACAAAACTGACTGAACATTTGGGAGGAGAAAAAAAAATCGATTAGTTCAGCCAAAAAAGAAAAACACTGCCTGATGGACAGATAACATGGTCTCCGATAGGCAAGTTTTCATGTTTTATTTAGGTTTTCTAATTTTTAAATGTAAATTAAAAAAACACGCATTTGTGAAACCAGGCACAGAGCTATTTTACCTTTTAAGTATGAAAAGAAAAGGTCGTCACATGGAAAGACGGTGATCCCAAATTCATAGCATCAGTGGCTTCACTGCCCACAGCCACGGAGAGAAAGGGCTCCAAGTACAGTAGCTAGAGGCACTTTATGATGAATTGCATGCGTTATACCTGTTCACTTGCCCAGTACACAGCAACGAGCTGTGTTCCTTTTAGAGAATGCTTGAATTACACTAGTATGACATGGCATGCGGGTGCCACCTGAATTTAATATTGCAACACGACCATAATACCCGAATTGTAGAATGCAGATATTTTAGGGGGAAAAAAAAAAAAAAAAAAAAAAAACAACAATAATTGAATGTTTACACCAAATATGCGAGAAAATTTAGTTTCTAGCAACCACGATAGCAATGCAATCCATGGAAAGACCTGTAGATTTACTGATAGCGAAACCAAAAACAATAATCATAAATGTATAACAAAAACAAGCACTGGCAATGCCAATAGATTTCACCTAAAGACAAGCTTCTGTCTTTGGCACTCTTTATACAAGCAGTCTCATTATTGAGATGTGTTGTGTGGGGATTGTGACGACATCACAGGAAGCCCAGCCCAGTCATCCGACGTGCGTGGGAGCTAGGAGCTGTGACTGGCCACATACAGATCCAAACACACACTTCTGCATGTGGCCTGCGAGATGTGCTTTGGGAACTGAACAGATGTCGTAAATAAGGGTGTAAAGTTACACCATGTCAGGCCAGTCTTGTGTTTCACCAACAACAATTTGCAATGTGATATGTAATTTTGTGTGTTACATAACAATTGTGTGCCGATTAATACAAGCATACCAAGTGTTATGTGCTAAAGATAAACTCAAGATTTACAACTGTAAATTTCATAACTTCTCGGTAAATTTGCGATTCCCTCAGCTATGCAAATTCATCTAGCATCTCACATTAAGTATTTTGATTGAAAACACAGCCCTGTTCCTTGTATCAGAGAGCGTACCCAAGTGATTGGAAACAGGAGATGCTGCAGTCAATAGGGCAGCAAGTGCCGTTGCACTGGAGCGCAAAACTGGGAGGGGCCCTACGGACTCTGGGACATGCTTTTTGCTTGCATGAGGGCCCATGACACCCTTGCTACGCGACTGCATAAGTTCGTTCCTATTCCAAAGGTTACATAGCACCGGTAAAAATCAAAATCTTCCAAAGAGTTGTCTGAGCTTGACATTTGAATACAACCAAAATTGCAAAATTAATTTAGTGAAAAGGATTTCGGGACTGCTTTTGTTTTCTGCTTGTGCATGTCTGCTCTTAAATCATGCGCACGCCGTGCAGCTCCTGTCCTCGCCGGCCTGCTCACACCACTGCTGGTAAGAAAGTGAACAAGAAGTATCTCAGAAGCCCTCGGCATGCAGGAGGAGACAAGCCGCCAGCCAACTGATCGTCTTCGTCCAAGCTCCAGAGACAGATGAAGGAAAAGAGGAGGGGGGAGGGAGGAGTACAACCTGGTGACATGAGGATTCCTGCTGACCAATGAGAAGTAAGGAGAGGAGAGTGGCGGGAGAAGCCAACCAATGGTAATTAACGGGAAGGCTGTGGGTGGGTTGTAAGCGGATAGGAGGGCTGCAAGTCCCTTTCCAGATTGTTTTTTCCCCCAAAGACAAAAGACTGTCACAGCGCAGTGCAGGCAAAACCTAAAAAGAGGAGGACTGGTGAAAACTTCAGCTCGAAAATAAATTCTCTCAAGGGGTAATAGGTGAAATTGCTGCACTCACATGTTGCATATTTTCTGCCATTTCCCCTCAAAAGGCCCCCTTCATCAAAGCGCGTTCTCTTTAATTGTTCTACTTTATTACTGTAAACATACTGTAGCAATTGTATGAATAGCTAAAATAAAATACTTCAAATACTTTCTCATTCTGAATTAAGTAACCACCTCATGCTCAAGCACATTTTCTAGCGAAAGCCCTGGTCTGCAATTGGTGTTTTTTATTCCATATTTAAACTGACTATGAAGAACTACTATTGTCATTATGTTCAGGATGTAGAGGGCATACATACGGGTTAGAGTTGGGGATACATTAAAAAAGTAAAATCAATTAAAACATTATAATAATAGTTCATTGTTGATTCAAACTGCAGTTTTCCAGCTTCCACAATTCACTAAGGCAAAAACGGTTTAGTGACAAAGTTGGCCTCGGATTACTACCATCAAATGGCCTACTTTTAACACAAAGACCAAATCCCTGAAGGTTTATTCGTTTGGAAAAGAAGGATTATTCCGTCAGCGACCGCATGGACAGATTTATGTAAACTCATTAGAAAGGACCTCTGAGAAATAAAGAAATCGCTTACGATAGTAACACACGGGGCTACAATGACTACCTCTGAGGCGCTACATTTGGATACCGAGAAAATCCCCAGAGGAAAACTGTTATGAAAGTCAAAAAACAGGACCAGATGTCTAAATTAATTAGCTGATAGACAGTTCCCCAAAAGAACGAGCAAGCTTAGGGCAAACAGTGAAACATCACTAGAGAGTCCACTGGAAAGCAGACCGATCCACATGAGGTGAACCAGCAATAGGAAGCAATCCAAAAGATCCAAGAACGGGCCTGCTAGCGCAAAATAAACTTAAACTCAAACCAGCTGGAAATGTACAGTACACTGCATATCCTAACGAAAACAGCCAATGCTCAATAGTGTACAGAATTCATGTGGAAGTCTTTAACAAAAGTAAACTACAAATGATAGTAAGTTCGACTCTGGCAAAACGAGAAAAATGTAGCTTTAAGCCTGCAGGTTCTATATATATTTTTTTTAAGTTTCACAAAATTCCAAGTAGTGCATTTGGACACGAGTGCAAACTGTACGTTTCCAGGTATACCTGGGACGTTTTTCTAGGTTCGTAGAACACTATATCAAAGAAATGGTTATTTCTAATACATAGATTCCTACCGATACAAGTGTTTATCAGACCATGTCAAACTTGCTGCTTCTATGTACATATAGAGGGGCTATGCCTGCTACTAATAACTATAATAAGTGGCATGCGTATATTTAGGTATATACATAAAGTTAGTTATTTGAACTACAACAAAAAAAAAAAATGTCCAAGATCAATGTGGACAGCAAACCATGTGATAATTGCCACTTCAATGTACATATGGGCATGAATATAGAGGGTTTTAATCAAGCATGCAAACATAATTAGTGAGTTGACTACTAGGAACTCAAACATCCTTCTCAAACTTCCAACCCTCCTATTTAGGTCAAGCACACAAGCCATTTGACCTGTTGTGAGTATTGTGGGCTTTTAACCACGCACACCTCACACCTATCACTTTCACTCGCTTGTGGGCTTGTCTTTCAAAAATCTCTTGATTTCACTGTAAATTGCTTTACGTTTGTCCTGCCTTAGGGCAGTTTTGTTTCCGCCTTGTAGACTGACCCTGTTACATGGATAATTGCACGATTGCCGATATACTTCAGAGTGGGTAAACTGTTTTTTTTCTTCGTGCTCTATGACAGCCATGGCGCGAACAGCGCCAATAGCGAAAATTCCATCAGCGGGATTGGAACGCTGGTCATATTGTTCACACCGTTACCTAATCAGAGTAATTTCTTTTGGCTTTCCCCTTCCCGGTCCATAGCTTTCCCAAAAACACTTATAATTTATAAATGCTATACTAAAAAGCACAGAAATCCTCAATGCGCCTCTTCCAGCACAGCGGGAGAGTTGATAGTACACGATTCACTGCACTTGGGAAAAGTCACTCCATAATGTTTTGCAAGCATTCTTTTTCAATACATCTTTGCCCATACCTCACCTTGTGGTGGTCCTAGGACAATGGGACCACCACCAAAACGTTCAGCATGACACACTCTTCATAGTTAGGTCATCTTTGGGTCCCCTCACTAGGTTAGTGGAGACCCCAAAATAATAACCACGCCCACCATTCAGTTCCTTTTTAAAACTTTCATACGGCTGAACTTTTGTTTTACAGTTTAGAGTAATCTGTCTTTTAAGGGCATTAGTACTGCAATAAGGCCTACTAGGCCTAAAAATGTGTAAGGCACTACACCCACTAGGGGCCAAGTCTATGGTTGCACTGCATTACTTGGTCATTCTTTTTACATGTGATTATGCCCTCTAGGAGCTAATTATATGGTTACATGACCATGTTTCTTACAAATGATATTTTGTGATGTCCTCTAGGGGCGGTTCTTAGCATTACAGTCAACCTACTACAATATTTGCTGCACAGAGTTGTCTCAATGCTTTGCAGGGCATTCTTTACAAAACATTTTTGCTCATAACTTAGCCTGTGATGGTCCTGGGACAATGGGACCACCTTCAAAAAGTTCACAGCAACTTGCTCGGTCTGTCTAGATCCGTGGTACTCAAAGTACGGCCCGCGGGCCGCCAGCGGGCCCACGGACCTAGCTTGGCAGCCCGGACGTCGGAAAACACTATACAACAATGGCCGCCGTAAACATAGAAGAGGGCCGCGGGAGCATGCCCGATAGCGGCTTCTTTGCGCATGCTCCCGCGGCCCTCTTCTATGTTTACGGGTGACATCACAAGCCTGGCCAGTGGCGGGAAGCCAAAGCCCCTTAAAAGTCAGCGCTCGCAGCTAACTTTTACGGTGCTTTTTCGTCCGCTTTCTGCCACCGTCTCCACCCGGTTTTCGCCTGCCGCCCGCCCGCCTGCCTGCTGCCAGAAACTGCCACCTGCACCAGTCTCTGCCCACAAGATATTTAAGGTGAGTGAATGGGACACAGGCCAGGAGGAATGTAATTCTGGATGGGCCAAGTGTGCGTTTGGGAGGGCCATTGTGTCCCCACTGCAGCTTGCCTCAGACATAAGCTATGGTACCCACCGGGCTGCTTTACTTCACGGGCATGCCCAGAGTTTTGTCTCAGGCAGTAGAAAAACTAGAGAAAAATCATTTAAAGGTGGTATTTTTCTCCCTAGCAGTACACAAGTAAGACAGCTATTATTAAAACAATGCACTATAAAATGTAGAGAGGTATAATTTTGTGGGTTTTGTCCAGGTGTCTTTCAATATTGTGCTGGTCAGACCTAAGCAGCAGGTCTATTATTTATTTATTTTTTGTTATAGAGCCAGGTCTGTTGAAAAGGTCTTACAATAATACACTTTTTTTAAATCTGGCCCCTGTCCCGGTGTGGCACTTGAGTATAGCTAAACCTCTTGGAGTGCTTCCCCTTACTGGGTTTCTGTTGTTTCCTCACTCCTAGCTGGTTCTAGTTAAAAGCTGCCTTTTAAAAAAAAATACCTATAACCAGCAGTGGTGGCTCGCGGAAGGGAAAAGGGGCAGGGCAGCAAGTGCAGGGAGGGGGCAGAATATAATCTTTTTTTTTAAAACAAATGTTTGCCGAATGCAGGGTACAGAAGGAGGCACAAACAGATGGTGAGCTCTTCACCTCCACCACAACGCACTCCTTAATTTGTAAATGAAACCGTGCCGGTGCTCAAGTCCCTCCTCTTAAACATGCAGCGGCTGCAATTAAATGTGGGAACATGGAATTTGGAGGCAGCTAATCCTGAAGCTTTTATAGCAGTGCAGCATATTTGAATCGTTTGCATGACCCACCTACCTATGGTTCTCTTTCCCCTTGATTCATGAGGTTTGTGCAATAACACGTGTTGCCTGTTTACAAACTCTTCTTCACAGAAATACATTATTGCTCTTCTAACACCTGAAGTATGTGATGCCCTTTCAGATGGAGTTGTTGGATGTTGTAAAAAAGGATGGGAGGTGAATAATGTGATTACAAAGATAGATGCTTACCACCTTTGCAATTACATTTTGGGTTTGTCTTTGTGCATTTATAGGTAAGGCTTTTTAGACTGGAAATGCCTACATCATGACTACTGACAGTTAATTCAATACTTTGGCCCTTCCATGCCTGGAACGGCTGACAAATGCATCTTACTCATAGCATAAATGAGATTGAGGTATAGTAAATGCATAAGATACTGAAGCATGACTCCTTTATCTGTTTGTACTGCCTTGTATCTGTTAATATACAACAAAGTGACAAAACATTTTGACTTTGCAGTGTAACATTGCCTGTCGCTGGCTCTCTTGCTTCTTTAAAAAAAAAAATCCATGTGTGTGGTAGGTAATGGTTCCAACTGCAAAAACTTCAAGAGCAAAGATACTCCGCTGAGGCTATTATAGAGACTGGTGGTCTAAATCTTCTTTCACTTGTCATGCTATCTTCTGTGCACTGCCTCACTTTGTGACTGACTCTCCCTAAATGCTCCCTGTCCATGACACCTCTGGTTCATTAGCAAGTTCTGTTTTGGGCACATGTGTAACGAAGCATACAGTATTAAGCTGTTACATGATACCATCATTCCCATCAACTTCATAACTGTTCTCAATTACACCAACTGTGATGAAGCCGGTTACTGAAATGCCTGGAATCTCTCTTTGATGTTGCAACCTTCGCTGCGGTCATATGTACCGCTGGTCCCAAAGATATCCTATGTTGAATGCGGGCAAAGATTTCTTGTGACTGACACTGAAACCCAAAGAGTGCACTAATGTAGTCACCTGGTTTACACTGTCCTGGCATTGTTCCATTGATGAGGTATAGGTACATATGTTTGGGCCGTCACCGAGGAAGTACCACCACTACAGCAGGAAACTTGTCTGTTGCGTGTTTCGAGTCTTGAATCCTAATCTATCATCTCTAAAATATGCTGCAGTCCTGTATTAGTTTGGATTTCTGGCATTTCGTGCACAGTTGATTTCTATTGCTGTGTGACCCAGCGCACTGAAAAAAAACAATCTCTAAAAAGGGGTCCGTAATACAATTCATTGGCCTCATTATCACTCTATGATGCCTAGCAAGTTACAAGCATAATTGCAAAAAATACTTTTTCTAACATGGTTCTCTGGGAATTGGCAAAGGCCAGCATGTGTGTTGACAATTGTTTGATCACGGTGTGCATCGTTTCCTTTTACACATCACTTTATATTACTTTAGTGTTGCGCACAGAGGTCTGTAGGGAGACGCAGTGTTGGTCCATTGGTTGTGAGGCGGTGTCGGTCGACCGTGAAGTGGTGTCCATTGGCTGTGAGGGGAAAATCTGATTCCTGACCCTTGATACTCATTGCACAAACTCACAAAATGGCCTACAGTCCAGTTACCAAGCCTTGCAAATGACCCAGATCTATACAGAGTGAACACAGATCATTCCAGGCAGCATGGGAAGAAGAGTACTTGTTTGTTGAATGGCCAAAGGAGAAAGCCACCTGTTTGCTTTGCGAAGAGAAAGTAAATGTTCTTAAGAGATTTAACCTGGAACGGCACTACAAAAAACTTGACACGCAAGTTATACTAAGAACTTCCCATTGCACTCAAAACTGCGTTCAGCAAAAAGTGGCATCGTTAAAGCAAACACTTCTTTTCCAGCAGAAGCTCTTCCTTTGCCAAATGAAGGAATCTGAGCCTGTTACAGAAGCATCATTCAAAAAATGCTACTTGCTTGCCAAACATGAGAAGCCATTCACGGAGGCAGAGCTGGTGAAAAAATGTTTCCTTTCAGCAGCTGAAATTTTGTTTGAAAACTATAGCAACAAATCCAGCATTTTAAAAGAAATCTGTGCATTACAACTATCTGATTCCACTTGTGCACGCAGAATAGAGGCAATGGGTGAAAATGTCCAGGAGCAGGTGATCAAAGCTGTCCGAGAGTCACCGTTCTTCAGCATTGCCATGGATGAGTCCACAGATCTAGGCGATGTGGCCCAGTTATTAGTTTGGGTGAGGTATTTGGACCAATCGCTTCATCCCAAAGAAGAGCTCCGGTGCCTTCTACCACTGCAAGGGCACACAAGAGGAGAAGATACTCTGGACAGTATCTGCAACTACTTTGAAACACATCACATACCACTGGACACTTGTTAGCATCACAACAGATGGCGCTCCTGCTATGGTAGGCCATGGCAGAGGCTTTGCATCTTTGCTTAAAAAGAGGCTCACTGGACAGACTAATAGACTACCACTGAATTATTCATCAGGAATTTTTGTGTGCAAAATTAAAGCATGGAGAACTGAATAACGTCCTAAAACTTGTAGTGAAAATTGTTAATTTTATTCGTGCCAAAGCCCTTAACCATAGACATTTTAAGGCTATGCTGCAGGATTCTGAAGCTGAATATACAGACCTCTTGATGCACACTGACGTGCGATGGCTAAGCAAAGGGAGAGTTCTGGAGCGGTTCATTGCTTTGCTTCCTGAAACTGAACACATTGTAAACAGCAGAGGTCAAACATTTCCAGAACTAAAGGATGTGAAATGGCTTTTAATGCTCCATTTTCTTTCAGATCTATTTGCACACTTCAATGCTCTTAATTTGATGCTGCAAGGTAAACAACAGCTTGTGTGGTCCATGATGAATGGTATTTACTCATTTGAAAGTAAGCTTGTGCTATTCGAAGAACAACTGGATGTTGCTGACTTCACCCACTTTCCAAAACTGTTGGCTGTGACTGAGAGGTTTCCAAATGCACAAGAAATGCTGCCAACGCTAAATCTTGGTGCATGTCTTGAGGACATTTCTAGGGAGATCAAAAGGCGATTTTCTCAATCAAGAACCCTCACCCCTCTGTTCAGGCTGGTTGAAAACCCCTGGATGGTGAGTGCACAAAATCTTGATGCTGTTGAACTTATTGGCGTGAGAAGACCGCAAGCACAAATGGAGCTGATAGACATGCATCACAACTCAGCTCTCAAAGCATCTTTTTTGGGGCAGGCACAGAAGAATTCTGGAACATTGTGCCTTCTGACAAATTTCCTGTTCTTTTTACAGTGGCCCAGAAAATAATTTGTATGTTTGGGTCAACATATGTTTGTGAAAGTTAGTTTTCCACAATGTGACATTTGAAGAGTAAACTCGGAAATAAGCTAACAGACTAACATCTGGATCAGCTCTTAATGTTTGCCGTTTCAGACATACTACCAGATTACAGAACACTAATAAGAGACATGAAGTGCAAAATAAGTTCTTAGTATGTCTTCCTTTGACATACCTATTTTCCGGACTCAGATAAACCTGTGCTGCATTGGGCCTGTGCGGAATATCCTGTTCACAAGGATTACCATGCCATGCCTCTTAAGATTACTACTGTCTGATAATAAAAATGTTTTTCAAAATGTCTTCTTTGTAGGTTTGTAGTTATATCTGGCTTCAAAATGCAGCATTGTCTAGCAATGTTTTGAGAAAGGGGGTGGGTGGTTGTGCCCCCTAGAAGCCCCGCCCACGACCCCGCCCCCACCACCCATTGGCCCTTCAGTGTGGCCCTTGGCCACAAACCATATTGCAATTTTGGCCCCCGAGAAAAGGTTTGTGAGTACCCATGGTCTAAATAATTTCTGGGTCCCCACATTAGATTAGTGGGGACCCCTAAATAATAACCCCTCTCTCCATTCAGTGTCTTTTAACCCCCTCATGGCTGGAACTTTTGTTTTATAGTTGAGTAGTTTGTGTTTTAAGGGTCTTGTTTGTAGTATCATTGCAGTAGGCCTGCTAGCCTAAAAATGTGTATGCCCTCTAGGGGCTAAATATACTGTAATACATTCAGTCATTTTTTTTCCTGTGGTTATGCCCTCTAGGAGTTAACTATATGGTAACATGACCATGTTTCTTACAAATGCTATTTTCATTGTGGTTTCCTCTATGGGCTGTTCTAGGCACTACAATCTATTCCAAATGTTTATTTCTGATAAAGGTTTTTATTGGATTTATATGATAACTGTATAGGTTTTATTTTTCTTTCCTTATTGCAAGGACAGCTTAACATCCCTGTTACACTAGGACTGTTTGAACTCTTGATATGTGGGGTGATCCTTCTAGCTCTGTGGTTCCCAACCTGTGGTCCGGGGACCTCCTCAGGGGGTCCATGACTGCTTAAAAAAATAAATATTAACAGATTAGGTCCCCAGTTTTCAATAAAGAGTCAGTAGGGGGGTGGGGGGCAGGTGGGCTGGATTCCAATAATGATTATGTGGGGGTCCCTGTGTTCCAGTAGTGATAAAGTGGGGGTACACAAGTAAAAAGGTTGGGAACCACTGTTCTAGCTTATTTCTCTCGTTACTCTTCTGTGGCGGTCTTGTTTTGGGAATTGTGTTGGCCAGCCAGTAACTCTGATGGTGGGGTGGTGAAAGTGGTTTACTATTGGAATTAGCATGGACTATTTAAATTAGGATGCTAAATGGCGACATTTTCATTTTTGGCTGCAGATAGAGGAAAAAGGTAAATTAAGTGCTATAGTTATACGCAGGGCCACTGGAATTATGTGGCAGGAAGGGAAAGAAAAGTCCAGTTATGAATTTACAACACCCGTAGCTCTAACTCAGGCAAATGCGAGACCCATTGCATTGCAAATGATTGTTTAGCCATCCCACCCAACTAACAAGCATATACATGCCAACTCTCCGATTCATGCAGGAGTCTACCAATTTCAAGGAGAGTCCTGCCTCCTGATTCTTGCATTTAAAAAAAAAAAAAAGAAAAAAAAAAAAAAAAAACACAATTCCTTGGCAGGGCTACATAAATACATTGACAATTACAATTTGCATTTCTCCACAAAGAAAGCTCCTTGCATTGGATAAAAGTCTTCCACTACCGCCCTGAAACTATGCGTGTGTTCAGCACACTTTCACACCCCTATTGGAAACTTAAAAAGTACTCAAGTTAGAAAGTGGGAACTCTGTGAGAGTCATCATAAATATCCACAAAGTAAAGACTTGTATGTACTTACAGTATCCCCGGAAGCCCACCCACTGGGCACACTCATTTCCTACCATTAGGCTAAAAGTACTGCACCTGAATAAATCCATCAACTTGGTGGGTTTTCTACAATAGCAAGTGAAATTACAAAAATCGTATCCTGTTCACAACATTTAAGTTCAGGAACTTAAATAAAAATTTCCACCATTTACTATCAAGTTGTGGAAATTAAAATTTAAGGACACAGACACTCAATGGTCATCCATGGCCCTCAATGGGTCTCATAGCCCTACAGCAAAGGCAATTCTCGACTGAATCATGGTAAACGCAATCAAGACAAAGATAAATGTCTAATTATTATTCCGAATGAGAACTTCGATTCATTGAAATAAATATCAATGGGCCTGCTCTGTCTTGAGCGATTTTGTCAGTCAACTGTGAGATCAACATAGTCGAAATAGTTAATAATCATATCTACGATGCCCATCTGTTAAGTCTCATTTAAAATAGCAATTTCATCCAAATAACTGGCGCATAAACTTTAAGTTGGAATAATGTGATGATATAAGCCGACCAGCTTCCATCACAAGTCATGTCCACAGCATCAACTATTTCATGCTCTTTGCTTTGCAGAGCGAGGGTGTCAAAATCCAGTGATTTTGCCCAGCAAGAGGACGAATGTTACTGATGCATGTTTTATTTCAATTTCCAAAACACTTGAACTTTCTTCTGTGAGGGAGCGCAGTCTCCTGTGTGTCATTATCACCGACACTTTGTTTTAATAGTGGAGTAAAGATGTCTGATTAGTGCACTGCACAGAGTCCACTACGCCATTTCACAAGTAAACTCTGATTGTAAAGGTCACTGGGCAGTGATAGAGGAAGTTTGCAACAGCTATTTTGTTTACCTTTAAATTGTCTGTAGCATAATATGCCTTTTTAACCAACCTATTTGAAAAGTGCTTCAGATACACATTCGGTAAACTTTGCTTCTCAAAATTATTTCTGAGGGAGTGGGTGGAAGGAAATAAGAAATAAAATAAAAAAACAAGACAGACACCTCTCTTAAATCCTCAAAGGCAGGTTCTGTTAAGTTCACTTATTTGGTGCAATGCAGTCTGGTATTTTCTTTTACTATTGTAGTTATTTTTTTGCAGGGATTATTTGGGATTTCAGGGTTGTCATAGATAAGGCTGGTTAACACCATAATAAAAACAAAGGAGTAGATTATTTTTGCACACTGAAAACTAAACTCCAAGTGGCCACAATCTAAATTATTTAGGGCATGAAAAATACCTCACCCCTTCCACATACCCCACTGCTCCAATCTACCAAATAAATATATCACAGTCAGGAATAATGTGATTGGTTAGTGAGGGCTACATGTCAAAATGAGTACTGCATTGCTAGAAGTATGGGTCCCAAGCAAAATGTGTAGGGGGCATGCTCAAATCAGCAATCCGATCCATGTATCTGAAAGCCTGCCTATTTCAAACCACAGATACTGCTAGTGGGGGGTGGTAAAATCAATATCTTCACCATGTCAAAATGTCATCTCTCAATTGAAGAATTAAAGTTCAAAACTACCCACAAAGCTCCTGCAGCTCAACTGCAACCTCGATCGCACAATATGATCAACTTTGAACTGTTTATAAGAATTCAGATATGATCACATTGTGCATTGATTTGGATTTCTGGGAAGTACATTACAGGTCTGATCTTCACAATCAAGTTGCAAATAGTCGGACGAGATTAAACTATGCCAGCCTTTAGATTCAGCTTCTGATACAGTAGAAAATACAAAACACACACCTCTGCCTCCCTTCCCCTGCACCCCACTGATCAGTCACAAATTTCAAGCGAGACCGAGTGAGCATATTTGATACTGTACAGACTTCAAGGACCTTTGGTTAACCTATGCACAACCAGTAGGGGTGGAAAAAACAGTCACCATGAATATCAGACCAGCTCATGAATTTTCAAACCAAAGTTAAACTAAAACATTTCCAAAAATATTTTACAGTGTGGATGATAGCCTTAAAAGCGACACACAAGATTCACTGGCATCAAGGAGCCAGCTCCATAATTCAATAATATTGCACATTTCTACATCTTGACCACAGAGGAATCAAATCCAGTGGCTTCTCACTCAAATTAAACTGAGCACACAGTAAAGCAGGTTAAAATATTTATTAAGGGGACATAATCTGTAATAAGGAGAAGAAAGACTTACTTTATCGCACATGGATGGCTCAAGTAATGGTGTTTTTCTGTTCCTCCTCCTTTCTGCCTTTGTCTCTTGTACAGTCAAAATATTTGAGCCAGTTCCCAAAAACGTGCACCAATGCCCACCATCTGCACAAATGAAGTACTAGCCCTGCTCTGTGTGTCTGTGTCTGTGTCTGAACTTACTAATCAAAAGGCGGTTCAGTCCCCCTCCTCTTCTTGCATACCCAACGCTGAAGTATTTGGTGTACGCCTGAGACCACTGAAAACGAAGGATTTGTTGGACCATACATTACATGAAAATACTCTTCCCACCCCACCATGGACCTAACCATCAGTAAACAAGAAAGGCAGTGCGTCAGTGGGCAACAAAGTAATTAACTTTTCAAAGTAAATTATTGGTTGTCCCAATTCACTTTCACATGAGAAGAAAATATACAGGGGTTTACCTACTAAAGACCCTGGTGTGGCGGTGGTGCTGCAAATATGTTTCTATACACTTGTTAAAATCCCCTTAAAAGCTAGAGTCTAACCATGTTAAAATGAAATATAATAGAAAACTCAAATGTACGAATTCGACAAGAGAAGGCAGAAAGTAAAAAAAGAATCGAACATTTTGGGCATGTTCCACATTGAAAACAATTACCTCGTTTTAACATTGGGAGATTACAGATTTAACAAAACAAAAAAAACTCAGTACAATAAAAGAGACCTTTAGAAGTTGTACTGTTATCCGAATTCTTACAAAGCTATTTTTGCATTAGGAATAGCAGGCATGTATCTACAAAGCAGGAATGTACATGGAGGTTTGAACACCATGAAACATCTAGTATAGGTTAACCCATGTCAGGCTGAACTGATTTTGTGGCTTATATAGATCTTTAAAAAACGATAAGCATTGTACATTGGCAGCTGAGATGGAGATAAAACCTAGATAAGTTATTATACGTAGCTTAATGCTATGGAACCCTTACTGCTGTGGACGAAACATTAACATTCATTAGAAACATGAGCATAACTCTTTGTTTGCTTTGAGTAGATCCAGCACTAATGGTTCAAAACACCATTCTTCCCAGAAAGTGGTCCCCAAAGACGTCACAGGATATGGATAGCACTTTCAAGGAAAAGGCAGTTTAATATAGGATGGACAGAAAAGATGCTAAATTAGAAAGCAATATGGGTTTCAAACTGAACACCGGTACTTACAAGCTAGTGACAGAACAGCTTTATGAAATCCTTTTTAAGCTTGTAAATAGTTTTCCACTGGACAATCGCACCTGTAGCTATCAGACATTCTGAACTCTGAAAGGCAAGTAAGTGCTCTCCAGGGCTGAAGCGCATTAGGCAACTCCTTCGGTAGACTGATGTCCATCTTCAAGATTTACAGAAGACACTTCGGGTTGTGAATGGGGTGAAATTGATGCTTTTGTCGTCAAAGATGTAGCTTTTCAAGTACTCAACAGTTATAGAACTCAAAGACTAGCACATCAGACATTTTACCTGGAAAATGTTGATGCCCTGCAAGAAACGCACGGTCACACATCTGGCACAGGAAAAGGTACCCGGACTGAGTAGCACTCTTTTAAATGATAGTCCTGCCACCATTTCTTTATACGCTCAAACACAGGCTACTAGATAACCTTATTGTGATTGTTGAGGTGAAAAGACAGTCCGCCTAGTTCAGGATTTGGTCATTCCAGGATAGTGTTATCAACACTGCAACGAAGTACAATCTAGGGAGAATAGTGCTATGCAACATCAGGCTGAATGAAGAGACTGCTCAATTAATGATTGGGAGCGACTGGGCTTTCACCCGCTTAGACAAGGCAGCTATGAGCCCATGAGTGCCAATGGATACGAACATACAATCTATGGTGTCAGATTGACACATGGACTAGTCATGGCAACTGACTCCACAGCTAAGATATGGGTGGTAATCAACAAAGTAGTGGGTTGGAAGGGGAAACTGACTCACCACACCTGGTTTTAAATGTCCTGAAAAGAATTAAGGGGTGGGTTGTTACAGTTCTCTTCAAGTTAAGAGATGCAAGGGACACCAGAGACAAATATATTGTGCAACTTAAACTGATTCCTCACTCAACAGGTAGATTCCACAAGACCGAAAAAGTAAACTATAACCTTTTCAGAGAAAAGGAAAAACTGGCAGGGGGCACTTTTTCTTCTCCTGAGTTTTGCTCTACCAGGTGGGAGAAATCTGGAGTGACAAGCCGGTCAGAAAGTCTCATCTGCAGGTGATGCATACAGAACCCCATGGCTTGCACTGAAATCAATGGCATACACAAACTAGTTAGTTTTTTGTACTATGATTATTATACACCACCGATCCTCTACAAATTATTTGCATTACAAAGAATGCAAATATTACGAATTCAGCAAATATATCTATCTATATGGGTGAAGGTTAGAGAAGCTCCAACGATATTTCTTCAAACATCCCTATTCTATAACTAAACCTGCCTAAACTATAATCAGCTGTTTAACAGCGTGATTGTGTTAATTTATCATAACATGCCATATCATACACACATTTATAAGCAGTGCCAGTCAAATAAGTCAACCTGTTTTCTAGGCCCTCCACTTGCATCGAACACTTCAAATGCACAGTGACCTTACCAGCATACAATCAGGCCTGTACTGTAGCTAACATTTAAAGTACATGCAGAAGCCTTGCTGCGATCATCAGTATACCCACACTGTCAAATGAGTGACACTACAGGACATGTTGCCAGCAGAAAGTAAACGGCTGGTGCAAGGATTATGAGAAGTAGTGGATCATAAACATAAAGCAAACTGGAGCAAGATCTGAAGAGGAAGACGTCATGCTGGGTACAGGACACGAGGCCCCTAATAGACAGATGTTGATAAGATGCAAGGATGCACCAGAGAAAGCATTCAATTACTGTGAGGTTTGTCTAATACAGTTGAAAATACTGCACATATTTTATTAAGCAAGTAACTCAACAGGTTTGGGTGATAAATAATGAAGTATTTTCGATGGGATGAGTCTTAAGCAGAATCTTTACCCATGTGACTGTCAACCTATTCGGTGTTATCGGACTCAACTATTGCTGAAGTTTGCTGAGGCGTTGGGATCGACATTGGACCGGGATGCATATCCTATTACTAGGAGCACTGGGAACACAACAAATTAAAAGGTATCAGAAATGATTTGCCAACAAGGGATAAACAGTAGCACAGAGTGACAGTAATTATGGGGCAGTTCCAATCCACCGACCACTAGCTGTGGCGAAGGTGCTGTATGAAGCATGGTTTGTCCACAAAAAATAATAATAAAAATGGAAAATATCCAGGGTGCATGGTAAGCTAATCATGGATTCGAGGAAGATATTTAAGGGACTATTAAGTAACATTTGGAGAGGAGCACACAAGAGTTTCTAATGTTTTATTAGTTATATAACTACGAGGGTTAAGATCTATAGTTTACGGTAGACAATTCCTTTCATTAAATGACACTATGTTCACACCTCTGGATTATTCGCATTAAACTGATTCACTAAGGAATATCACTGACCGAATTGAGTGTCAGATGACTAACACAATCACCTTCAAGTTTATGTCTTATGCATTTGTTTGCATTATTATTTTAGACATTTCAAGTAAAAAATGAAATGTCTCTAAAATAATGAAAAAAATAAATAAGAACGCAGGACACTGGCACACCCAATTAGTTATTTACCAGTGTGATTCTTGATATATATACTCAAGCGCTGGAGGGTGGGGGTCAGGGAACAAGCACCAGTCTATGAAACTTGAGAAGCTTTCTGGAACAGATAAACCATTGTCAGGGAGAATAAGAGGGCCTGCATGGGCACCTAGAACATGTAGGACAAACGGTGACTAAGAAGAATGCAGAATACCAGCTCAATTTATATTCTTACTATTGGGTCTGAATTCAGTGAAGGCGTACCAATGGGAAGCTTGTCTGCCTTTGGGGAGGTATTTGGGTGCTCAGCTATGCTACCAATTGATGGAGCGGAGGAGAAGGAAAACATCTTGAAGAGTGCTAAGACTCCTATGCAGTTGCCAGACCCACGTCAGCTGGTACAACGTACTCACGATATCCCCACCATATCTTTCTAGAATTCCCACCTTACACGCCAGTCACACACACAACTCTATAGTCTACAGGGTTTCTGAAATTATTTTTGATGCAATTATTAGCTTGGTAGCTGAAGCTGCATTAGGTAGCTAAACGAGATACTAATTTTCATGAATAAAGCCCACTGTGGTATTGTAGTCTCTAACAAACTCAAATCTCTATTACAGAAATGCTTACCCTCAACAGTTACAGAATACCGCCGCTTGTCAGGTGCTTAAGATCAGCTAACTGAACAGTATTACTCATGCTCTCTGCTCTGCGCTGGCATCCAGTTCCTAAACTCATTGCATTTAACTCTTTGTTTGGATACACAAATTCATTAGTCTATGAGTGCTAGATGTGTCAGCTGGAGAGGCGAATTAAGAGTTTCAGTTTTAGGCCCAATTTATAGGATTAATTACCTCCCAGTACTAGATGTAACACTGTTTTTGAGCCTCATGAAAACTGTTACACTTTAATGTTCGCCGACTAATTTTTTTGCCCCGTGCCTCAATATTAAACTATTCACCGTCTGCTTCTCTTATTTCAGTGCTCTAGCACCTCCTACAGGCAACTGAATTCGTGGTGCATTTCCCTAGAACAAACAAAATTAATAAATAAATAAATATGAATGGTGTGAAATGTATGGGCAATAAAGTATGTAAAAAAGAACAATTTCAATAGGTCACAACAGCGGGCTTTAAGAGGCAATTGAGGTAAAGTAGAGTATATGCCGACTTTATGTCCCTAGAGTTCTTCTGCAGCTGCTTTCTATGAAGTGGCGCAAATTTGGGCAAAGGGGATGAGCCTGGGTTATATGGTTTGGGCAGCCAGCCGTTGCTTGGCTGCTCTTGGGGAGGGGAGTTGGGGTTTGCTTGTTTTGAGTATTTCTGCCCATGGTCACTTTTGGGGACACATTATATTTCTGGAATACATCGTGGGGTGGTATGGAGGAGCATGGATTACGTCACTCGATGTACACATTGGTCGATTTGGCTGCCACACATTTCACTCTTAAAATATTATCCTGGGACAACCTGGCCTGGGTTCTATGGCCGAAAGCCATAAAATTCTCTCTTTTATGAAACGCAGGGCGGGAGTTCAAATTGCCTTGCAGCAGGAATCACACCTCACCCAAGTGGAAGTTGAACGTCTTCACAGACGTTGGCAGTTACATGCAACTACATACTCCGCTTTTGCAAGACGGGTAGCAATCTGGGTGCGAGCAGGGGTACCCTTTGAGGCCTCCTCGGGGGATGTTGACAGGAAAGGTTGCTATGTACTGGTGGAGGGATACCTACACGGTAAACCCTTAGTACTAGGAAGTATATATGCCCCTAACCATGACCAGATCCCTTTTCTACACACGGTCTGCCAGTTTGGCACAATTCCTGATGTCCTTTTCCTCATAGAAGAAGACTTTAATGGGGTCCTAGACCCCCTCCTGGACTCCTCAACCCCACCGTTACGAGGCACGGCGACATCTAGGGAGGAGACTGGTATGGCGACCTGGATAACCCAATGGAGCATGATGACCATATGGCGCCTCCATAAGCCCCTTGGTAGAGACTATTCATACTATTCCCACCTCTACCATGTGCACACCAGAATAGACGGCATCCTATGCTCTGCCTCCCTCAGTGGTATGGTTACACATCCAGAATAACTTGGCCAGACTATATCTGATCATAGCTCCCAATTAATCTTCTTACAGACCACAAAGGCTCGCCTGCCTATTCTGACTCGGCGCTTGCACGTCAATATACTTGAAGATGACGTCTTCCGGAAGGCATTGACCGAGTATTTATTATTGAACTCGGGGACAGCATCCAGTCGGGAAACCGGGTGGGAAGACCTAAAAGTTGTACTGCGAGGGCACTGCTTATGGCAAACTTTGGGAATTAGGCAGGACTGAGTAAAGCGACATTACACGCTTACAGGCTAGTCTCCACCAGAGTGACAATGAACTCTATGGCACTTCAGGGGCAAAGACTAGACTGCTAGAGACTCAGGAGCTATACAATTCTGCGCTGGAGCGACTTTGCTGTCACGACTACAAAAAAAAAAAAACACACCACCAGAGCCCTGGAGGAAGAGGGGAGGGTGGGGATGCTGCTGGCTTGGTTGGTCGGGGGACACCAATTAACTGACAGACCACCATGGAGGATGATATACTTTACTCATCCACTCAAATACCGAATTTATGACCTACTACAGGTCCCAATACTGTCCCCTGCAGGTGGATATGTCAGATAAGATGGGGGTCTTTCTGGCTGCTCTCCCCCGGGATTTTCTTTTTGAGACTGTCAGAGATGCATTGGGGCCCAGCTGACGATGGAGGAGGTTAAGGCTGCCATAAAAACTCTGGCATCAGGTAGGACTCCAGGTGCTGACTGTTTACCGCCAGAGTTTTATAAATTGTGTATCAGAGCCTTGACACCGAAGTTAACAGAGATGTATGCCGAGGCCTACGCGAGGATGATCTTACCGGGAAGCCATGGTGGTTCCATTTCATAAGTTGACGCGGGCAGATGTGAAGGTTACAGATTTTCAGCCACAGTCCATGTTAAAATCGGACATTAAGATACTCAGCAAGGCCCTAGCCACTAGACTATTGCATCATGTATATTCTGATACATGGTGACCAAAATGTGTTTATACCTACCAGAGGAACCTCTCATAACTTCCT
The DNA here is from genome assembly GCF_031143425.1 of Pleurodeles waltl. Classification (NCBI taxonomy): domain Eukaryota; kingdom Metazoa; phylum Chordata; class Amphibia; order Caudata; family Salamandridae; genus Pleurodeles; species Pleurodeles waltl. Next base: position 966,503,352 of record NC_090444.1, read on the forward strand.
CAGGCTCTTCTCCTTGCTCTACGACGACACTCATCCCCCAGACCCAACAGCAATGATAGTGCTGGTGGATCTTGAAAAAGCCTTCAACACCGAGAGATGGGATTTCCTGGTGGTCACAATGTCACAAAGTCACAAATGGGACTGGGGAACACTTGGGGCGACTGGGTCAAGTTGCTTTATATGCACCTCACAGCGAAGGTTAAGACAGGTCAGACGATCTCAAGCAGCTACGACATTCACAGAGGTACCCAAGCAGAGGTGTCCGCTGTCCCGCTGCTGTTTGCTATGGCCACTGAGCCTCTGGCGACACAGCTTAGAAAAGTGAGCCAAAAATGGGGAATACACAGGAATGGGCAGTTCCACATAGTCTCCTTATACGTGGTTGACCTTAAATATCTTAGGGATGGGCATCGACCCTGCCTGCATGTGGTTAGTTTGCTGGACGACTTTGGGACCTGTTCTGGACTCCATCTGAACCGCAGGAAGACATACGTTTTTCTGACAGTCTTCGGCATGCCTTGCCCTGACGATGTTACTTGGGCACTTCACTCCTTTTGCTATCCAGATCTACCATGACCAGGGTGACCTATGGGAGGGTAATTTGGGGAAAGAACTTTGAGCGATACAGTCTACTGTCATCTTTTGCGTTTCCCTCACTTGCCCACCATGGTGTGCATCTCCCTCACTAAGATGGTGAAGCTCCCTAGGCTACTCTATTATTTTGCTAATTTACTCATTGCGCTCCCAACCTCTGGGTTTCGCTCGTTGGATGTATTCCTCAGAGAGCTGCTGTGGGATAGCAGTCTTCAGCAGGTGGCCTTGGCCACTCTCCACCTGCCCCCTAACGCAAAAGGGGGGTGGGGGTGCTTGGAGTACCTGTTTTGGAGCTCTATTTTCTTAATGGCCTACATGATGGTTCGGCAGGGCAGATGTACGGGAGATAGCTCCCGACAAGAGCTATCTAAGCTGGGTCAGACTCCTAGTTAAGATACTTAAATCGAGCCTTTGGGGCCTCAAGCCAGGTATATTACTAACAGTGGCCCTCGCCAGTTGACGAAAAACACTTAGGAAAACCAAGACTAAGGTCCCTTATGCGCCGGCAACTCCCCTAGTGGAAATTCCTCATGGCGACTCATACTTTACAATGAGACAGCTTTGTCACTGGACGGACGTAGGAATACAAACGCCGGGTGAGAAGCAGTGTCAGGAAACTATTACTAATAGCATACATACTTGGTAACCACAGTAAAGTCCGTGCAGGGATCTAAGCTATGACATGTACACACCCAAGACATTTACCTCTGTGTAACTGTGTAAGAATCCATTTTGAATTGATCCTTTTCCTTTAACACGTGTAAGTTTGAGCTCTTTCCTCTCTGAACGCACGGTCTATCACATATGTTATCTTATGAATATTTGTTTAAGTAAAATAAGCCTGGCTCCACACCACAGGCTTGCAGCTGGTTTCTTTCCCTAACTGGGGCACGTTACTCATTATAATCATGTGGTCAAAATAACTAACCGACCTCGGCTGTTGTATTTTGGGGAGGGAAAGGCGGATATCTATACAGGGAGTGCAGAATTATTAGGCAAGTTGTATTTTTGAGGATTAATTTTATTATTGAACAACAACCATGTTCTCAATGAACCCAAAAAACTCATTAATATCAAAGCTGAATATTTTTGGAAGTAGTTTTTAGTTTGTTTTTAGTTTTAGCTATGTTAGGGGGATATCTGTGTGTGCAGGTGACTATTACTGTGCATAATTATTAAGCAACTCAACAAAAAAAAAATATATACCCATTTCAATTATTTATTATTACCAGTGAAACCAATATAACATCTCAACATTCACAAATATACATTTCTGACATTCAAAAACAAAAAAAAAAAAAATCAGTGACCAATATAGCCACCTTTCTTTGCAAGGACACTCAAAAGCCTGCCATCCATGGATTCTGTCAGTGTTTTGATCTGTTCACCATCAACATTGCGTGCAGCAGCAACCACAGCCTCCCAGACACTGTTCAGAGAGGTGTACTGTTTTCCCTCCTTGTAAATCTCACATTTGATGATGGACCACAGGTTCTCAATGGGGTTCAGATCAGGTGAACAAGGAGGCCATGTCATTAGATTTCCTTCTTTTATACCCTTTCTTGCCAGCCACGCTGTGGAGTACTTGGACGCGTGTGATGGAGCATTGTCCTGCATGAAAATCATGTTTTTCTTGAAGGATGCAGACTTCTTCCTGTACCACTGCTTGAAGAAGGTGTCTTCCAGGAACTGGCAGTAGGACTGGGAGTTGAGCTTGACTCCATCCTCAACCCAAAAAGGCCCCACAAGCTCATCTTTGATGATACCAGCCCAAACCAGTACTCCACCTCCACCTTGCTGGCGTCTGAGTCGGACTGGAGCTCTCTGCCCTTTACCAATCCAGCCACTGGCCCATCCATCTGGCCCATCAAGACTCACTCTCATTTCATCAGTCCATAAAACCTTAGAAAAATCAGTCTTGAGATATTTCTTGGCCCAGTCTTGACGTTTCAGCTTGTGTGTCTTGTTCAGTGGTGGTCGTCTTTCAGCCTTTCTTACCTTGGCCATGTCTCTGAGTATTGCACACCTTGTGCTTTTGGGCACTCCAGTGATGTTGCAGCTCTGAAATATGGCCAAACTGGTGGCAAGTGGCATCGTGGCAGCTGCACGCTTGACTTTTCTCAGTTCATGGGCAGTTATTTTGCGCCTTGGTTTTTCCACACGCTTCTTGCGACCCTGTTGACTATTTTGAATGAAACGCTTGATTGTTCGATGATCACGCTTCAGAAGCTTTGCAATTTTAAGAGTGCTGCATCCCTCTGCAAGATATCTCACTATTTTTGACTTTTCTGAGCCTGTCAAGTCCTTCTTTTGACCCATTTTGCCAAAGGAAAGGAAGTTGCCTAATAATTATGCACACCTGATATAGGGTGTTGATGTCATTAGACCACACCCCTTCTCATTACAGAGATGCACATCACCTAATATGCTTAATTGGTAGTAGGCTTTCGAGCCTATACAGCTTGGAGTAAGACAACATGCATAAAGAGGATGATGTGGTCAAAATACTCATTTGCCTAATAATTCTGCACTCCCTGTACCTTTGAACCACGCAATCCTTTGAAGGGTCTCAAGAATGTGGGGAGTCAGGCAGCTGCAGAAGGGAGTCGAGGACAAAGCTGGGAATGGAACCAGTGTGTGGAAAACTGATTACCTCCTTAAAATATCTGTATGACGTATATCATTATTTACATACTTTATGTATCCTTTGATGTAGGAGTATAAATATCACTGTTAAACGCTTCATGCTAGCACACTTTACTTCGGGCCAGGGATGCCAGTGGTAAACCTGTCCTCCTTTGCTGCAGCAAAAATAAACAGACCTTTGGTCATTGATTTTTCACTCCGGCTCCCCGTGTCAAAACTCCTTTGTAAATGCATTTGTAAGTATCTACAAATACGTGCATTTGACAATTTGGCACCCGAACAGGGACCTTCCAGTGGATGTCTTCAGTAGTGCTGTCACGAGACGTGCTGCCAGTGGGGGGACGCCGTTCCGGAGGTGTAGATTCCAGGGGCCCCTGCAGAAAGACTTAGTTTCAAAAAGCAGCTGCATCTTATCCACCGGACAGGCCTCTCCCCGCTTTTTCACGATGTCCCAGCGAAGTCCCTGAACATCGGTTTTTATCTTGACTGATTAGTCTGACACGGGCTGCCGGAGAGAAATCCAGGAAAAAGCAGATAGTCAGGTAAGACTGTTCCTCGCTGGCTATTTGTCTGCTTTAACTTGCATTTGAGAGAATAATTGTTTTTGGATAACTTCTCACTTTTGGGAATGATTAGTACTTGGTAAATTTGCATTTGTACAAGGTACCATTTGACAATTTGTGTTACATGTGTTTTGTTAATCTTGAATAGTTTGCCCAGGCCTGGAGCAATTTGTAAGTTGGTAAACATTTGAAAAAGGGTTTCTAAGGTGCATGTTACATTTTGAAATTTTAAAAGGTTAGATATGGGAAATAAAAAATGTTGGCAAGGGCTATGTCTTTGTTTTCGCCGAAATCATGTTCCACGTTTAGATAAAAAACAACCGATCCCAAAGGAGGGAACACCAGGGTGGGACATGTTAAAGGATTATGGTTTAGAGAATAATTTGTATAACAGTATATGGCGCAGATATACTAGACATTGTCCTGACCTCCAGTGGCCGGAGGATGGGTCTTTTGATTTAAAGAAACTAACCTACCTACAGGAATGTTTGTTTCATAAAAAGGCTAGACAACATATGTTTGAGGTATACAGAAAATGGGAAACGGAGGCCACCAAAAGAAAAATTAAGACAGATAAACTGATAGAAAAGGAACAGAGGAGAACCATCATGCAGAAAGCCGCACTGTACCACCATTTCCAAACCCAGAAAAGAATGGAGTCTAAAGATAGAGTCCATAGAGCCCAGGTGGAGGGAAGTTATGTATCAAAGCCAACAGAACCCAAACATGCATTAGAGGAAGATGAGGTATTGCTACAGCTATTAGATAATAGCCCTACTGCACCTCCACCTTACACACACCCTGCAGTAGCCCAACCTATCATGGGGGCACAGCAACAGCAGCAAGGGCAAGGGCACAATTTGGGAAATCCAGGTGCACCACCACAGCAACATGTGCCACAGCAACCACAGCCTCTAGCCCAAGCCACCCCAATAGCCCAAGTCCTAATCCCTCCGCCACCTGCCCCACCACTACCAGCCAGCACTGCAAGGTTACCAATAATGTCCTCTGCCCCTAATACCCCAAATGGACAACGCCGACGGTGTACAGCCGGCTCTCACCCACTTTCACCCGTATGGAGCACACCTATGAAGTCGACTTCGCCCCCTAGTACCCGCTCCGCTATTGGGGAGGGGGAAAACAGGTTATCAAAAATCAGTCAGAGACCTGGATGGCACATCCTATTTACACTCACACCGATATTATGGACACAATACAACAGATGTCACATTTTGGACAGCAATTAGCAATACAGTACATGATTGAAAAATTGGAGCGGGAATGGAATTCTTGTATTAGAGATTCTACCCCTCTCCCTTATGAACAAGAATTACACCAATTATGGCGGGACAGTGTGGCTTGTATGCTTGATAGTAAGGGCATAACTGAGGGAGTACGCATTTGCGTTATAGCCAGAGAAGATGTTCTCAATACATATGACAAGGAGTACCCAATGAGGGAAGTACTCCCTGATCTTCCCACTGCAGCTGCAGTTGCAGCAGCAGCTGCCGCCGGACAACCAGCTGCCGTACCGGTGGCCCAATTTGTCCAGATCCCATGGAAAAGGGAGCTTAGAATTGCTATTTCCACCACCACCATGACACTCAAAGACATTGACTATTTTTTTGGTGTCTTATTGGGCCCTGAAGTATGGCATAAAATTCGAAGAGTAGATGATGCGCCTACTTTGGGAGATACATGGGGGGGTTTAGAAGCACGGGAAGCACAAAAGGCACCAGGATCACTGCCTCATCAGGATATTTTAAATTGACCTAACCGGATATTGACTAAGTTAGAAACTGTTATTCCTCTTCAGACTGTGGATTGGGGAAAACTTGCCACTTATAAACAGAAAATAGGTGAAGATGTCCCAGATTATTTTACTAGAATTGAACAAGCTTTCATAGATTTTAGCGGTCAAGACCTCGCCACCGTAACAGGTGTCACGCTATTTTAATGGCCTTCTACCTGAAATATCACAAAAATTAAAAGTAACAGAAAGTTCGTGGATGACGAAGGGACAGGCAGAGATTTTACAGATGGCACAATATTATGAGAGCAGGTACAAGGAAGAATTAGAAAAGAATGAGAAGTCAGTAAAAGAATTGAAGAAAAAGGTACTATTACAGCAGGCATATCCCCAGCGGGATACAACCCCTCAGCCAAGGGGTGGCTCACCAAGGGGACGGGGAAGGGGTCGAGACCGAGGTGCATCTGCACCACCCCAAGACCGCCGATTGAATATCAACCAATGTGCCTACTGTAAACAAGATGGACATTGGCGTGATACTTGCCCATTACTGGAAGCAAGGCAAAGTATGTCACTTGATAGAGGGAACGCGTCAGGTAATGCACGAGGACGAGGTAGAATTGGTCAGAATTTACAGAATGAGAACCAGGTCCCGCGTAATACTAATATTTTTGACAATGCATTTGAGCGACAATATTATGCTGATGATTCCTTTTCTGAATTTTACAATTATTAGGACAGCCACAGACAGGGCCAGGGGCGAGTAAGTATTCCTGTAGATCAGAATGGTCCCTACATCAATGTAAAAATCGAAGGAGAGGGCCATAAGTTTCTCCTAGATACTGGTGCCACCAGAACATCTATTGCACATTCTGCAGTCCCCGGGGCTCCCCTGTCTGGGCTTCATACCACGTCAATTGGGATTTCTGGGATCCCCGTGGTGAGCCCCATCTCAACACCTATGAGAGTAACTGTAGGACCATTTACAGTACACACGTCACTCTCTAACATCAGGTTGCAATGAAAAAACTTGTTTGCATTAGATTTGTTAAAGAAATTAAATGCAGTTATTCACTGTTCAATGGATGGTGTCTATGTTACTATGGATAGTGTTTCCCCTACTCGGTGCATGTTCTCACAGGAATACGACTTACCCCCAGAGCTAAAGGAAATAGACCCTCTATTATGGGCCAAAGGCAAAAATGATGTATGCATTATGGATATCGACCCTATTGTAATAAAAATCAAACCAGGTGCCCGGTTACCTCGTGTTCCTCAATACAAATTACCTAAAGCAAGCGAAAAAGGGCTCAAGGCAGTCATATCTGATCTTGTGCATGCAGGTGTCATAAAGGAAATAGTGAGCAGCCCCTGTAACAGTCCAATTCTTCCTGTTGTAAAGAAACAAAATGATGCTAATAGATTAGATGGTGAGCAATCAGTTACTGATAACACAGTATATCGATTAGTTATTGATCTTCGAGAAATAAATAAAATAGTCATTCCCCAGTTTCCCATGGTCCCAGACATGAATAGTCTTTTCACCATGATCCCACCCTCTGCGTGTTTTTTCACCGTTCTTGAACTGAAGAATGCTTTTTTTAGTATTCCAATTGCCGAAGAATCCCAATATTTGTTCAGTTTTGCTATCTGTAATAGATCATTTTGTCTGACAAGAGCTCCACAAGGGTTTGTGCAGAGCCCCAGTGTATATATAATCAGTGTCTTAAACGTCAACTAGACCAATTCAATCCACCTTCAGGCTCTGCACTGTTGCAGTACATGGACGATATTTTAATGGCCTCAGATTCCATGACACAATGTAAGACTGATACTGTTGCATTATTACATCATTTAGCATCCGTGGGCCATAAGGTGTCCCTCCCAAAATTGCAGTATTGTAGAGAGGAGGTCACCTATCTAGGACACCTCCTCTCTAAGGAGGGAAGGAGATTACATCCAGACAGAATTAAACTGGTTCATACAATGACTGCACCACGCACCCCTTCTGAAGTCCGAGCATTTTTGGGATTTACATCCTTTTGCAGACAGTGGATTCCAAATTTTTCACTTATAGCAAAACCATTGACTGCTCTGACATTTTCAGATGTGCCCTCTCCTGTACCTTGGACTGACAGATGTGAGGAGGCTTTTCAGGAATTAAAAAAGGCGATGTGCTCTGCTCCTGTATTGGGTAATCCGGATTACAGCAAACCATTTGTTTTATTTGTGCATGAAAAGCATGGCTGTACATTGTCTGTTTTGACACAGGATCAAGGTGGGAGACAACGCCCTTGTGCATATTTCTCTTCCACCTTGGACACTGTGGCGCAAGCTTTGCCTACTTGTCTTAGAGGAGTGGCTTCTGCAGCTGCTGCGGTGAAACAAAGTGAAGGGTTTGTTGGTGGCAATCCGCTCACTGTGATGGTTCCTCATGCAGTTGATATTTTGTTAAACAAGACACAGACGCAGCACCTCACCAGTGCTCGTCTAACGGGTTACGAATTAACATTGTTCAGTCCAAATATTACTTTGAAGCGGTGCAATGTCTCGAACCCAGCTACGTTACTACCCCTCCCTCAGGACAATGTGGAATTTGATCATAATTGCATTTTTGCCACGGAGGAAGAAACCAAGGGACGGGTAGACTTAACAGATACTCCCCTATCTGACCCAAAGGGAGAGCTGTTTGTAGATGGGTCTTGCTTCAAGTAACCAGACGGTACAACCACTGCAGCCTATGCTGTCACCACATTAAAAACAGTGGTTGAATCTCATAGAATCACACAAAATTCGGCACAGGCTGCAGAATTAATTGCCCTCACCAGAGCTTGTGAAATAAGTGAACATCTTAGTGTTAATATCTACACTGATAGCCAATATGCGTTTGGAGTAGCTCATAATTTTGGGCGACTCTGGGCGAATAGAGGCTTTATCACGTCACATGGCACTACCATTCAGCATGGCAACTTGATTTTGACACTTTTGAATGCTCTCAGCCTGCCCCGTCAGGTCGCAATCATTAAGTGTAGTGCCCACAAAATAATTACTGATGATATAGGACGAGGAAATGCTTTTGCAGATTCTACAGCGAAAGCAACAGCACGAGCACCATTTGACAATGCATACGTTGAGGATAGTATCAGGGGGGAGCCCCAGAAAGAAGTATTAGTAAATACCTTGCAGTGTGTGAGAGATATTCAAGCAGAAGCAACAGCAGAGGAAAGGGAACAGTGGGAGAAGAACGGTAGACTAGACAGTGAGGGTTGTTACACAGATGACACAGACAGAAGAAGATGGATGTTACCTAATTGTTGTTATGTACACTATGGTTACTATGGCCCACAGTCCTGCACACATCAGTGCCCAAGGCATCAAGACAACTTTAGACCACGTTTGGAGTAATCCCATGATATCCAAAGCTGCTAATAACCTGGTCAGAAGTTGTATGGTGTGTGCAGTACACAATGCAGGAAAAGGGACCCCCTACGCCCCCTGGCCATTTTGCCCCTCCTGACCTCTCCTTTGAAGTTACAGATGGATTTTATCCACATGGAACCTTGTAACAAACTGAAATACGTGTTAGTGGTAGTATGCATGTTTTCAAAATGGATAGAGGCCTACCCATTAAAAGACAATGGTGCCCTCTCTACCACCAAAATATTACTGAAAGAATACTTTCCTAGATACGCATTGCCAAGATTAGTCTGGAGTGACAATGGCAGTCATTTTGCTAATGAGGTAATGGAGAAGGTCTGTACCGCCCTTAACATCAAACATCGATTTCATGCTGCAAATCACCCACAATCAGCGGGCCTTGTAGAAAGGTATAATTACACTTTGAAGAGCAAAATAGCTAAGATTTGTGCGGAGACCAATTTAAAATGGCCAGATGCTTTGCCCCTAGCATTAATGTCCATCAGGATGACTGCCAGTAGCAAGTCACGATTATCCCCCTATGAAGTTGTCATGGGGAGGCCAGCCAATATCTGGGGGGTACCACGACCAAAGAAGCTTTCTGAAGTGCAATATCCTTTGTTTGTAGACTATTGTAAACAATTGACTAAAGATTTGCGTTTGATCCACCAACAGGTTAAGGCCAGCCTACCGACTCCTCTTGAAGGCCCTGGTCACCCTTTTAAGCCAGGGGATTGGCTTATGACAAAAAACCTTCAAAGAACCAACAGTCTTCAGCACAGGTGGCGGGGGCCAGCCCAGGTACTGCTTGCAACACAGACAGCAGTGAAAGTGGAAGGAAGGAAAAACTGGATACATGCTAGCCATTGTAAGCGTGCACCAATTCCACTGCAATTTACTCCAAACAGCAGAATTACCGTTGTCTCCGGATTACAGAGAAGTAGGGAGACAGGAAACACCTCCACAGGATTCAAGTGCTACCACTTCTGCTCCTGAGGTGACAGCAGCCCAGTGACAAAGGGTTGCTGTTTGAAGATCAACAAACTCATCGATACAATCTGCGTCCTCGCCCACCCAAATGAACAGAATTCGAAAGGTGCGTAAGGTGGTGACCCCTACGAAAAGCTACATTTACATCACCCTGATAGCTCCCAGCCTGGAACTGCAAACCGAGGTCTTTTCTGAATGGCCAAAGAATCCTTTGCTCAGCAGAATACGGCACGCTTGCCTTCATGAAATACAGTTCCCCGCTTTCACCGCCACAGGCATTTCCGATGCCCTTGATGTACCAGCATTAAAACGAGCGATCCTCACTGTTGTTACGCACACTTTGGGCGACGAGGTTATAAATGACTGTGATGACTAAATTTTCAGCATAAACATGAACATGGGTGACTAGCCTGTGCAACGACACCAGAACATTGGTCAGAACAACTGTCTCAACGAGAACACAAGCATAGTGGGATGCAGCTTGTGCAACGCTATTATCTGTGATAAGAAAGTGTGTAAGTGGGGTTAACAGTTCTGTGACTGGTGAGAAAAACCAAGTACCAGTTCTACGGAAGCGGCCAGTCATTAGGGTTGGTGCGGTTTGTAGTCCCAGCGGGAAAGAAGGTGCCTTTTTCTGTTAAATACCCAAGCACACCACCGATCTGGTTGCAATTGCTGGCCTCTGCCCTCACTTTGCTGAGACACTGAAAAAAACTGACGAACTATACTGAAGACGAACTTTGAAGTATTGCGACTTACTCACTGGGAGTTGAGTCTCACCAGGAGTTAAAACTCGACAAGGAGCAGTCAAGGGACCTAGGATCAAGCCAACATCTATCGTCCAGTATTTGAAAAACTTGTTAATGGACCAACTAGTGCAGCCTAACTGCTAGAGTGGGAAGCACGGCGGTGCTGAACCCTAGTGGGTTGTGAACATTGAAGGAAAACTCACTTATTTGTATATATACATATATGATTATTAGTATAGTGATATCAATATTCTGCATTTGCATATTTGGTAATTGTGTGGGTATATTTTGAACACACATAGGTGGTTGAGACGAGTAAAACGGCACCATAGAAAGGTTGTAGGAACAAGGAGGAGAGCAGAATAAAATTATGAAAATATATCCATTTGGCAGGACAAATATCCCTCGAGAGAATAGAGAAGAGTGGCCTTATAACTATTTCTACAAAACAACAATGAAGTACCTAGTGACCCTCATGTTAATATGTATAATGTCCAGTGGTGTTGCATCATTGTTGCAAAATCCTACTTTACATCCATTGATAAAGGTTCATGGAAAGTTAGCGGAGACATTAAGTCTCACTGACTGCTGGATTTGCCGGCACTTGTCTAGACACCCTGAGGACCCTATAGGCCTTTATGAAGTACCAGTATCCCCAAGCGAATATGAAAGAGGGGAAGTGTGTCTTGTACCAAATACCACTTGGAGATGTGACCAACGTGAATATCAATGGTACCCTAGGTGTGTGGTGCTCCCTAATACCCAGGTAGAATACAAGCTTTCCCCGATGCCTGGAGAGAATGCCACACTTAAAATGTTTCCCATATGTTTTGGTTCCTATTTTTACAGACAAAACCCAGAGGCAAAATATATGGGGAAGATCCCACCTGAACAATGTGTTTACACTTTGTTGTTGGATATCAAAACAGGGAATTGGGATCTTGAAGGAGAGGAGAAAATAGACAGAAATTGGACTGCGTTAATTAATGGGACTCAGCGAAATTACACTGTAAATTATTGGAACCTGACGGTGGGAGAAAATGAGGTTCTGGTAGATCCGGAAGGATTGTTATATGATCCCTCCAGGGAACAAGATAGAAATGGGAAAAATTAACCTGTAATATTGTCCCGGGTTTTCCTTGGCCCCCTCTGCACAGCTAGATGTTCTTATGTTGCACCCTGGGCAAATGCATCATTGCTAAATGCAATTTGGGAGGATTACAAGTATTGCCATAGTCCTGAGCAGGACACCCCAGAGGGTGTGGGTTTGCCCCGAATAAAATACAGTATTATAAATTCACAAATCCAGGGAGGCATGTATTTCGTATGTGGAAGAACTGCATATAAAGTACTCCCTCTAAACTGGGAATGGATATGTTCATTGGCATATCTGGCACCCAACATTACTGTGATATCAAATGTATCATCTTCCCAGCCCCTTAACATGGGGAGTTTTGCACATAGGTACAAATGAGGGACACCAATATTGGAGGAACGAAAGAACTGGGTATTTCAAGTACTACATGTTCTTATTCCAGGATTTGGAATTTTCGACTTACAACTGGCAATGATGAACATGTCTGCTGAATGAGCCATTGCATTTAGGGCCATATGTACAAACACATTTTCCCATTGACACAGAATGGGAAAAACCCTTTGGTACATCTGGCCCTTAATGCCACCAGGGAGGCCATAGGAAGTGTACAGCTAGAGATAAACTCTGCAGCCCAATTGGCGATACAAAACCGGCTTGCTCTAGACTTGATTACGGTACAACAAGGAGGAGTATGTGTTTTAATCCAACATCAGTACCAGCAAAAGTGCTGCTATTTTGTCAACAAGTCATCAGAGATAGAATTGGATATTGGGAAAATAAAAGAAGCAGTACAGGTATTTGAAAAGGGGGGCCAATATGAAGGAGGCAATTTGAGTTTATCATGGTTATGGTCTTGGCTTGGGGGGTGGGGCTGGTTGTTTAAAGACATACTTTTTATAATAATAGCTATTATATTAAGCTGTTTGTTAGTACAGTGCTTACCTGCTTTCTGTTCCTGCTTAAAATTGTATAAACTTCCTCCAGTGAAAATACTAGAAACCAATTGAACTAGGATGCAGAGAGAAGAGATAAATTCCCTAATGGCTATTGATCCCACTATTCTCACTACAGATACTGGTTGCTCATACCCATCGGTTGTTTATGTCCCCATGAATGTCAATTTCAAGGAAGTAGGAGTAAAATTCAACATATATGAGGAAATTTAGAACTATTCAAACGTTGATTATGTTCAGGGAGAAAAAAAACCTCAAAAAGGGTTGATTGTAAGAATCCATTTTGAATTGATCCTTTTCCTTTAACACGTGTAAGTTGGAGCTCTTTCCTCTCTGAACGCACTGTATCACATATGTTATCTTATGTATATTTGTTTAAGTAAAATAAGCCTGGCTCCACACCACAGGCTTGCAGCTGGTTTCTTTCCCTAACTGGGGCACGTTACTCATTATAATCATGTGGTCAAAATAACTAACCGACCTCGGCTGTTGTATTTTGGGGAGGGAAAGGCTGATATCTATACCTTGGAACCACGCAATCCTTTGAAGGGTCTCAAGAATGTGGGGAGTCAGGCAGCTGCAGAAGGGAGTCGAGGACAAAGCTGGGAATGGAACCGGTGTGTGGAAAACTGATTACCTCCTTAAAGTATCTGTATGACGTATATCATTATTTACATACTTTATGTATCCTTTGATGTAGGAGTGTAAATATCACTGTTAAACGCTTCATGCTAGCACACTTTACTTCGGGCCAGGGATGCCAGTGGTAAACCTGTCCTCTTTTGCTGCAGCAAAAATAAACAGACCTTTAGTCATTGATTTTTCACCCCGGCTCCCCGTGTCAAAACTCCTTTTTAAATGCATTTGTAAGTATCTACAAATACGTGCATTTGACAACTGTGATCAGCATCTAAGTGCAAAAGTTGGTGAATAAGAGATGTGATCCAACTTTTTTTCTGAAATGCCAATAAAATAAGTGTTAAAAAAAGAAATAAAGATTGGGCAGGAGAAAAGTACAAAGGGAACATTCTATGATGTCAGTTGCTTACGCAGCGATAATAAAATATGAACGTATTTTAGAATAATCACAGAATAACTATTTTTGCAATAGACAGACCATTGGTGCTGAGCTCACCACAGATTTAACCCTCTCAACACTACTGGGCATAACTATTTTTTGTCTGAATTAAACTTATTTCATTGACCCCTAAAAAATAAAAGGCTGTGGCAACCTAGCCAGAACATAGGTGAATGGATCTCTGGATGTCACAAGCATCTTTGCAACAGTGACTTAAACCACTGCTCTCTGTCGGTAATCGTCAGAACAGGAATTGTGGATAAAAAGTGCACTACGGACCATCTCCGTCATCCTCCAGGTGGGAAGGTGGCACATTTCAACTGACAACTAGGTTAACAGAACAGTAATCTCAGGGGAGTTTTCTAGCTACTGGAACATCTGTTATTTCTCAGGGTTCACCACCCAATCTCATATGCCACCCCTGGCCATATAAATGAGACCTAAGTCCCAAAACTTCAGTTGTTAACAGTCTGGCTCCTGAGGATACTAATACTGTGGACAAAATATTGAGGGCCAAAATTTTGCAAGAAATATATCTATTGATTTTGATATCCAACTGTACATCTGTGTACCTAGAAGATACATATATCTTCAAGGTACAAAGATGTGGAGTTAAGAATAGGAAATCTATACTCCCCTATGAGCACCTTTCGATACTTTGTCCCTCGATATTGTGCCCATGAAATTAGTGTGCCACAACAGTCTTGAACTCACTATTATAATCAGTGCTAACTGCCTGAATATTATAAGATCCTGAAATCTCAGGGTCTGCTCAGTATTCAAGATTAGCTGTTTTGCTGGGTGATGTGGCTACCTGGAAAGGCTAAGGGCATTATCCTCAGTCTGAAGGTGTAATGGGATACCGGCACAGGCCACAGCGATTGCCAGTCTTTTGCTGATGTCACCCTCGGGCATTTCAAAGCGCTGCACAAAAAGGTGAGGGAAGGAGAGTATCAGTAAGCAGGAGGCAGGATTTGGAGGATAGATAGCATGTTATGTTACGTGGGTTGGGTTCCTTTATGCCTCCTTCACACTATTCAACTATCTGGCTGTTTTGGAGGGTAAAAATGATTAGGTACAAATATATTAGTTTGACTACCTACAAAGCTCCGACTACATGCATTGACATTTTCAGATTCTGGCATAAGCTTCAACATTGAGTTTTGGGAAGTCCATCTAAGTAAGCGGTGTTAAAGGACAAAATGATGAAAGACAGTTTTAGACGCCTGACAAAAAGGATCAAATAACTTCAGGAGCACACACCAGGCATTCCATCATCCGATTCAAACAGCCACCTCCGGTAAATTTAGTGCTTTGGCAGATCTCCAGATGTTCCACGTTCAATGTTTTCAGTCTCTATTCTATAGAGCGCAACATTTCACATGGATGGTTTATTTTTGGCTCGATCAATATTTCCGATACAGATGAGCCAGTGTAGGTTTGAAAGGGAGGAGGAGGCCGGAGGAGAAACGAGTTGACCGTTAGCAACAGGATAGTGCTCACACTGATCATTACTGTCACGTGGCCTCCATGAGACTAGTAAGATTTGTATTGTATCATAAAAGGTCATGGAGACATTTAACATTTCATTGTTAAAATCTGTGTTTTTTTATGCAGTTCCACAAGTTAGCGTTCAGGAGGGTTGACTAGGCTTTTCATTCTTCCTATGTTGATCCGAAATAAGATAAGCAACACCACCTGTTCGATGCGTTATTAGGTGACAGCAATAACCGATAGTAAATATTATATAAAACACTAATTATTTGATATAATCGTGACGAAGCAATGTGGCGATTATTGTTTTTCGGCAAGTGCCTCATTAACAGGTTTTGTACTTGGCACCTGTCACTTTGTAGGCTACTACTCGGTATAGGATCACAATAAATTAAGAGAATAGTTTCTGCACGCCTTACAACAAGCTGCAGCATCTAGCCAAAGGCGTAGGCTATGCAATCAAGTGTTTTCACGGTTGGAGATTAAAGTCTTAGGAAGTTAGCAGGTGAACCAGATCTGCATAAGTTGGGTTACAATGGTCAAAGCAGGAGCGTAGAAAAGACAGGAGGCTCGTTCTACACCACAAAGGGACAAGAGGATAACGGAAGAAAGGGTGACCATTGGAACATATTTCAAAAGGGGTACTCAGCGGTGACCATTAGCATTAGCAATCTACTAAATTGAGACATTAAGCAGACAAATAAAGTTTAGTTGTGCATCCCCTAACAAGCACTAGCCTTATCGAAGCGATATGGTACTACTGTTTGTCAATGTAAGCTTATTTTACGGATTTGCAAAAGATATCTATTAAAAAGAACACAAAAAAAAACGTGCTTTTACGACAGTATAGAATCTATCCATCCCCCCAAATGCAGAAAAGTGCTTCATTAGATGCAAAGAAATCAATTTAGAACATGCAAGATGCTAAGCTGATATAAATATCTTCTTGTCAGCATCTTTTCAGCATGATTAATATTTGGAGGAATGTCTTTGCAGCCCACCACAAAAATATTGTATATTCAAGTTCTTTATTCCCGATGTTAACTCTGATCACGTTGATGGCGTCCTGAGTACTCTCTGCACACCTCGTAGTACTTGAAAAGCTTCTTCAGGCATGCTTACTGGCATCACACCTGAGATGCCGCAATGTGTTTCAAGGGCAGCGGCAGGTCACACATTTTACAGAGGAGACCAAGAACAGCATTAAAGTCTAGATATTAACAGACAATTTACCTTATCCAACAGAATCATTATAAATTCGATTAGAGAACTTCCAGATCAGGGTCCATAGAATGGATGGAGCGTAGCTTGAAGTTAAAAGCCTTTTTCCTCCAAGCTGTAAGAAGCACCACACCATTTTCTTCGGTAGACATCTACACCAGTGGTTCCAAACCTGTGGTCCGGGGACCCCTGGGGGTCCAGGCCGCCTCCTCAGAGGGTCCGCGACTGCTCAGAAAATTAAATAATATTAACAAATGAGGTCCACAGCTTTCTATAATGACTCATTTGGGGGTGGGGGATCCCCGAATTCCAATAATGATTCAGTGAGGGTCCCCGGGTTCCAGTAATGATAAAATGGGGGTCCATAGAAGTCAAAAGGTTGGGAACCACTGATCTACAGCATACGACATCTGCCCTATAAGATACGTGAAAAAGCCTAGATTAGCTAGGAGCAAACGTGTATACAGGGCTCAGAAAAATCCACTCAACTCCACTTGCATTGGCGAGTCTTATTTGATCGGGTCAAGCTCTTTTTCATACTTAATTGTCCCTTCTGGCAAGTTGACACTGAACAGGTGTTCTGTTCAGCTGAAAAGTGAAGGGGCAATAAAAGATGCCTTTAAATCTTGTTCTTATGTCACATTAGCTCTGTGTTCACAGCAGAGGTCAAAAGTCAGTTTTTCTTACAATTACTTTTCCTTCTGACTGCAGAGTTCCAGGACTTTATAAGACAAACTGTGTGTCCTGCTGCTTAGAATGTAAAATAAAAGGACATAGGGTGTCAGGTGTTTCCTAACACAACATTTAAATGGCTAAATCAACTGTGCAAACATTTCAAAATAGATATCTCAGTAGTTGTAAAAGCCCTTTTTTAGATTCCTATGTGATTTAAAAATATGTTCATAGGATGAAAACAAATCAGAATAATTTACATGTTGATGTGCAAAGGTTATGTTTTCTGAAACCCAATTTTCACAGATTGGTAATAAAACTATATAGTGTATCAGTAAACCTGCAAGTTATTGGAGAGTTTTTTGGACATTTCTTGGAAAGTTACTGTGTGTAGATGACAATATGCTACCACATCATTGTTTAGTAATATATTTATAAAAATTGAGTGTTTAAACAAACTGAGAAACACTCCTGCCCTGATGGCAATGTTGTTAGTAAACTAAAAGAAGTCCTAGGTTATGTGGGCTATACCTCATGTGTATGTGGGCTAGATTCTTGTGATGCATGCGGCAAACTTTAGTCTACTTAATCAAACAAAAGGTTTTTTTGTACTGCAGAAATGCTGAGCTCACATATTTGAAGGTGCAATCATATGTAAGAATTAAAAGGAGACTCTAAACTATTTACCTAGGATCACACAATTTGAGACCAGTTTGTGGGTCAAGTACATTACAGTTAGTTCGAGTAAATTTAAGTTACTGGACCTGCAGGTCTAGTAACATTTTAATGATTTTTTGAGCCCAGGTATAGCCATGAGAACAGCTCATTGGTGGCATACGGTTGCTATACAGGTGTCACTCACCTATCAGGCCATCCTGTCATTTTTCTCACTCCATTCAGGCAACAACTGTGAGATTTATACGCCCATCTCCATTCCTTACTTGAATCGTGTAATCAATACGTCCAAGTCAAGGTGAAGTTCTGGATTAGTTGAAAAAAACAGACAGCTCGCTACTTTCTCAAAAAGAGATGTGAACACGATCGACCTGAACAATATCAGCTTCGTATACAATCTTCCCATCCTAGCAAGAGAGCTGGAAAGGTGGCATACAGTCAGGCTTCACAGTTTGGTGCAGCACAGACAAATCTAAAAATTCTGGATGATATGCTATGCATGCTCTGATGATGATTCCTGCCTCACAGTACCACTCGATCTCATCACTGCATTTGACACAGCAACACTCCCTTTCTGAAAACCCTCAAATGGAAGGGGGAAATCAATGACAGAGTGCTGAGATGAGTCACTTCTTGCAAATCACTCCTACACTGAAAAACTGGCAAACTGTCTCTAGTTACTCACCTGTCCACCAAGGAGTATCCGAAGGTTCAATTTTCACACTGATATTTTACTATCTGAACCCCTCCAGCTTTCAATCCAACTTCTTTCCATTTGTATGCAGGAATGCAGTTATACCTAATGGTTTCCTTGCTGGATGATATAGATGATCTTTCAAAACCCCTTTGTGACATCCAATATTGGAAGTCCTTCCATTTTCTCAAACCGAACAGGGGTGGACTATTTATATCGCCCGATGCCTGAGACAAGTTGACATCTGTTCAGGGCTAGAAAACATTGCCTTTTTTGTCTAACGGACAACCAGACAAATCACAGTAAACAGACGGAGCTGTGAAACTTTATTGCTCTCAGAATACATTTCAAGTCATGCCTGTCGTGCTGCCCCCTCTACTTGCACTCACACCTATGATGCTGATAGAAGTAGTTGACCACAAAAGGGCTTTTATTTACTATTTTATGGGCCCAAATCACTGGTCCTTTCATCTGTCGAACTTGGACACCTTCCCACAATTAATTTTCTCCTACTGACAGAGTTTAAATGATCCTGGCGTTGTTTACAATTATTTCCAGTGCAGAAGTGCCTGAAGGGGCTATGTGTTTATACGAGGGAACTACTGCAGGACAGAAAATACCACCAGAACTCCTTTGCAAGCACTTTTTGTTGACTTTTAAAGAGCTGATAACGCCAATGCTCAAACTGGAGGGCCATAAACTAGCAAGAAGCGGAGGCTTTTAATGTAGCTCAATTTAAAATCAAGTTGATACTCAGATCAGACAGCATAGTAGGAATCTACTGTAAGTGTGTGTAAACAAATCATTTTAAAAATGTGCTTTCTGCTGGTCTGTAAAGGTGATGCAACTCTTTAAACTGATGTAAGCTGCATTTCGTCACTCTTCCATAGCCACCCCCCCTGTCACACAGCATTTACAAATGCAAAAAAAATCTTCTCTTTGGCTACCCGAGTTAGCTGGGGCTTTCAAGCAGCGTACCCGATTAAAATGCACCAACACTGAGTTGATAGTGCGTTGATCTCCAAATCGGTATTTGCCCAAACTGTATTGAAACTAGTGCTAAGTGATGAGAAAACATGGCCTGTGTCCATACTGCCCTGATTTGTGCTAGAATATATCAGGCAATTTCCCATGTTGTGAGCCCTCTTTGTTCCTGCACTCTGGTCTGTGCATGTCCCAAGGCTGTCAATGCTGTGCAGTACTGTGAAGACCTCAGATTTGGTCAACCCTTCACAACAGCAAGGAGGATGTCACAAAGGGGATTCTATTGCTCTTTCTGCTTGAGCTAAGCTCCACTCCATACCAAGATCAGCAATAGATCAATATCACCTGGATTAAAGGAATACATTGTAATATCTGAACTGAAATTGCAGTTAAACGACTAGATGCTACAATTATGGTGATCAACTCCAAGTACTCTGTGCTAGGCAGGCATGGCAATTTGTAAAGCACTGTTATAATAATAAAAAAAAAATACAGAGTTTTAAACAGCCAAGCTAATGAGGGTTACCAACATAGTTACCAACATAGTTCCAGAAAACTTGCCAAAACTGTGCCAGAATTTTATAATAGTTACATACATTAAATATACATGCAAGTAATCTCAATATAACTGATTTGCATAGTCTGATTATCCTGAAAGTCTGGCATGGATCCTGACCTGTCTTCATGGACATCTCTGCCACAATTCCCTTGTTACACTTCTTCTGCAAGCTCCATAAATGGTAGTTTGCTTAAGATAAGTTTGTAAAGGGGATCCTCTGACTGAAAAATGTGTGGCTTCTTCTGCGTCTTTTTACTAAAATGCTGATTTCTTGCAAGCCACTGCCTACGCTCCAATTACTCCTATGGTAGGCACTGTTATGCAGACTTTCAGAGTAAGTCAGTGTACATTAGCTCTACATGATGCTTGTATGACTTACCCTCCCTCCCCCAACAATGTTATGGCTTGTGAGTTTAAGCCTATCAGGAAGACTCACAATTTCTCAATGTGAATGATCATTAACTGCTTCTGTTTAGAACAGCATCAGGAATTGGGCATGATAGATTCTAATGCCTCACATGGGCAGGGGGAGATGTCCCCCACAATGCAAAACTTGTGGAAAAAAGGATTTATGGAAGAATTACTGCTAAACATCGACCCCTGCCATAATATCATGGTACAAGACTAGACTATCGAGGGCCAAAATATTGAAAAGTACATATATTACTTTTCTTAAATCCACATCTGCTGCTGTTAAATTGTGGCCACCACTACCTCCTACCAATTGGTGGTGGATTTAGCACCTGCTGTGCTGGGCCTTATGCATGTATTGTTCCACGTCCTACACTAAGGAGTTTTGATTTTGTCGAGGAGGGTGGGTTCTATCTCATGGTTTGCTGGGTATCACAGTGTAAATGGGGGGAGCAAAGTAGGGGACAATACTTAAGGGAGTTAGAAGCACTACTCACAGCAAGTGTTACACTGTTTGAAAGTTAGTGAAGTGAATGTTTACGCAGACCAAAAATTCTCTACACAAACAAGTCACATGAGATAAATGGGGCCATATCTAGACTATTGACTTTAAAGGTCTAAACGAACACATAAATGTGTGCAATGTCCTACCCTATTTAAAAAGACACTATAGAAGTTGCATTTATACAAGAGACCCATCTATCACATCGAATAGCTGAGGTTCTTTAGAAGTACAAGCTGTTTTTCCCCTTGAGCATCACCCACACTAGGGGGAGTACTGATTTGGATCAGAAAGCATGAAGAAATAAGAGTACTATACTTAGTAACTGCATTGGATGGCAGAAACGTGGTGCTTCATTGTGAATCGTTACAAGGATAGTGTTTGTGCCCATTTATGGTCCAAACTAGGAAAATCCACACTTCTTCCTCTGCGACTTGCAGCAAAATGAACGAGTTACTTACCTTCGGTAACGACTTTTCTGGTGGATACATTAGCTACCTGTGGATTCCTCACCTATTGAATACCCCCATTGCGCCAGCACTCGACGGAAATCTTCTTCCTAGCTTCTGCATGTCGACAGTTGCCCACGCGACGCCGTCTGGCGTCATACAGGCAATAAGAGGTCCTCGCCGACGTGCCGACGTCAGTACCAACATTTTTTACGTGCCTGAGAATAATAGGCCATTGAGATGAAAGAACAATAGAAATATTTAATGATATTCCAAACAAACATCATTCTGAGATTTCAGTCCTTTAAAAAATTTTTTTTTTATATATATATATATATATATATATATATATATATATATATATATATATATATATATATATATATAAAAATATAAACATATGTACAGAATATATACAAGTCCTCATAACCAAGAGGAGCACACTCAAGAACTACTTGGTTAGACCAGACAGGCAACGGGGAGGCGGGTGGGACCGTGAGGAATCCACAGGTAGCTAATGTATCCACCAGAAAAGTCGTTACCGAAGGTAAGTAACTCGTTCTTCTGATGGATACAACTACCTGTGGATTCCTCACCTATTGAATAGAGTCCCAAAGCAGTACCACACTCGGTGGAGGGTGCCTGAATGGTCAAACCAAGAAATCCTGCAGCACAGACCGTGCAAAATGGCCATCCCTTCTGACCTCAGAGTCCAAGCAGTAATGCTTCGCAAAAGTATGAAGGGATGACCAAGTTGCGGCCTTGCAGATGTTGACCACAGGAACACCCCTAGCCAAGGCCGAAGAGGCCGACTTAGCTCTGGTGGAATGAGCTCTTATACCATCAGGGGGTTCCTTCTTTGCTAAAGAGTAACACATTTTAATGCAAAGAACAACCCACCTGGAGAGTGTTCTCTTGTGGACTGCCTTTCCTCTCCTCTTTCCCACGTATCCGATGAAAAGCTGATCCTCCAGCCTGAAATCCTTTGTTCTGTCTATATAAAAGCTTAGCGCCCTCTTTGGGTCCAAGCGGTGGAGTCTCTCTTCTTCCTTTGAGGGATGAGGCGGAGGATAAAACGTGGATAGAGTAGTTGTCTGGGCCAAATGAAAGGGTGAAACAACCTTCGGAAGGAAAGCAGCCTTGGTCCTCAACACCACCTTATCCCCATAAAAAGATGTATAAGGGGGTTTTACAGATAGAGCCTGCAACTCACTCACTCTCCTTGCAGAGGTAATTGCAACCAGGAAAACCGTTTTAAGAACCAATAATCTTATGGGGCAAGAATGCATAGGCTCAAAAGGGGACCCCATTAGGAAAGTTAAAACCAAGGTCAAGTCCCATTGAGGCATAACAAAAGGAGATGGAGGGAATTTATTGATAAGGCCCTTCAAGAATCTAAGCACTATTGGAGATTTAAACAAAGAAGGCTGGTCTGGAAGACAAATAAAGGCTGACAAGGCAGACAAGTAACCCTTAACAGTAGCTACTGCACAACCCCTCTGTGCTAAAGACAAAGCAAAAGATAAGACATCTGACAAATGATCACGTAAGGGATCAATCTGCCTCTCTCCACACCAAACCACAAATTTAGACCACCTATTAGCGTAGATAGATTTAGTGGAGGGTCGCCTGGCTGCTAAGATAACATCCACTACATCAGGCGGGAGAGAAAAGGAACTCAGGTTGTCCCGTTCAATCTCCAGGCATGAAGGTGCAGGCTCTGGAGGTGGGGGTGTAAAACCTGCCCCTGCGACTGCGAGAGGAGATCTGCCCTGAGAGGGAGACGGAGCGGAGGGAACAGTGAGAGTTGGAGAAGGTCCGAGTACCACACCCTCCTTGGCCAATCCGGAGCTATTACGATAACTTGGGCCTGGTCTTGGTGAATTTTCCTCAACACTCGAGGAATCAAGGGTATGGGAGGAAACGCGTGAAGCAACTGGTCGCACCAGGTTATCTGAAACGCGTCCCCCAAAGCTCCTTGTACCGGATACTGGAGGCTGCAGAATAACGGGCAATGCGAGTTCTCCCGGGTGGCAAACAGATCTATCCGAGGAAACCCCCACATCTGGAAGATTAGCCGGACTTGATCTGGATGGAGACGCCACTCGTGATCAGCCGAGAAATGGCGACAGACTGTCCGCACGTACGTTCAAGACTCCGGCCAGATGATTTGCTACCAAGCAAATCTGATGGTCCTTTGCCCAGGACCATAGCAGAAGAGCTTCTCTGCAGAGAAGGTACGACCCTACCCCTCCCTGTTTGTTTACATACCACATCGCGGTGGTGTTGTCCGTCAGGACCTGAACCGACTGACCGCGAAGGGATGGGAGGAAGGCCTTGAGAGCCAGACGTACAGCCCGTAACTCCAACAGATTGATATGAAACACCTGTTCCACTGGAGACCAAAGCCCCTTGATCTCCAGGTCCCCCAGATGATCTCCCCACCCTAGAGTGGAAGCATCCGTTATTACTGTGGCCACAGGCGGAGCTTGCGAAAACGGCCTTCCTCGGGAAAGATTGCCGTCCGCAATCCACCATTTCAAATCCATGGCAGCATCTCTAGAGATTCTCACCGAGCCTTCGAGATCCCCTTTGTGTTGAGACCACTGCCTTCGGAGGCACCACTGAAGAGCCCTCATGTGCCAGCGAGCATGCGTGACCAACAGTATGCAAGAAGCAAACAGACCGAGCAGACGTAGGACCTTGAGGACTGGAATGACCGCTCCACTTTGAAACATTGGAACCAACACCTGAATGTCCTGAACCCGCTGAGGCGGAGGAAAGGCTCGATTCAATGTTGTATCCAGTACTGCACCTATGAACAGGAGGCGCCGAGAAGGCTCTAGGTGAGATTTGGGCACGTTCACCGAAAAGCCAAGGTCGAACAACAACTGGGTTGTCGACTGCAGGTGATGCAACACGAGCTCCAGAGACCTGGCTTTGATTAACCAGTCGTCTAGATAAGGAAATACTGCTATCCACTTCCTTCCGAGCTCTGCCGCAACCACCGACATCACCTTCGTGAAGACTCGAGGTGCTGAAGTAAGACCAAACGGGAGGACCGCAAACTGATAGTGCTGCGACCCCACCACAAAACTGAGATACTTCCTGTGCGACTTGAGTATCGGGATATGAAAGTAAGCATCCTGTAAGTCGACAGACACCATCCAATCTCCATTGTTCAGTGCCAAAAGCACCTGAGCTAGGGTCAGCATCTTGAACTTTTCCTGTTTGAGGAACCAATTCAAGATCCTTAGGTCCAGGATTGGTCTCAACCGACCATCCTTCTTGGGAATCAGGAAGTATCTTGAATAACAACCTTGACCCCTTTCCTGCTCTGGGACCAACTCCACCGCGCCCTTTGAAAGGAGGACTTGAACATCCTGTTCTAACAACAGGAGGTGCTCTTCTGAACAATAAGATGGGCGGGGCAGGATGGGGGGGCGGAAACTCCCGAAAGGGAAGGGTATAGCCGTTTCTCACAATGCTGGTAACCCAGGAGTCTGAAGTTATGACCTCCCACTTGTGGAGAAAACTCAGTAACCTCCCCCCTACAGGAGTGGAGTGAGTGGGAATTGGTGGAAGCCTAAGGCTGCTTCCCCTGCTGCACCCCTCCAGAGAAGAGGAAGAGGCAGAGTGCTGCTGAGTGGCTCCCCTGGTACGGACCCTACCCCTCCCTCTGAAAGATCTATAGGAGAGAGCAGAGGTAGGCTGCTGGAATTTCCCTCGAAAGGAGGAGGAGGAGGAACCACGACCAAATCCTTGAAACCTCCTAAAAAATCTGGAGGAAGCAGAAGAAGTGGCTTGCAAGCCCAGCGACTTGGCCGTGGCCCTGCTCTCTTTGAACCTTTCAAAGGCCGAATCCGCCTTGGCTCCAAAGAGCTTGTCCCCATCAAAAGGAAGGTCCAGTAGGGTCAACTGCACATCCAAGGAAAATCCTGAGTTACGAAGCCAAGCCTGCCTCCTCGTAACTACAGCAGTGCCCATTGCCCTAGCAACCGAGTCAGTTGTATCCAACCCAGATTGGATAACCTAAGTTGCAGCTGCCTGAGCGTCCGATACCAGGCTTAATAGCCCCTGAGGAACCTCCGTATGCGTTGATGCAATCTCGTCCATCAGGGCATAAATGTACCTTCCTAAAATACATGTAGCATTGGTGGACTTCAATGCCATGCTACATGAAGAGAACACCTTTTTGGATGCCATGTCCATCTTCTTGGAGTCTCTATCCGAGGGCACAGCTGGAAAAGACCCAGGAGCAGACCTTGCCGAGCAGGAAGCCTGAACCACCAAGCTTTCAGGTGTTGGATGCCTGGTAAGAAAACCTGGGTCAGCCGGTGCAACCCGATACCTCCTAGCCACAGATCTATTGACAGCTGAAGAAGACACCGGCTTCTTCCAGACTTCCATTATAGGGTCCAGTAGCGCTTCATTGAATGGCAAAAGTGGTTCTGCCGATGTAGAGGCAGGGTGCAACACCTCTGTCAACAAATTCTGCTTGGCTTCAGTCACCGGCAAGGGGAGATTCAGGAAACCAGCTGCCTTCCTGATAACAGAATGAAAAGTGGCCACCTCTTCTGTGTACTCCCCAGGAGATGACAAGTCCCACTCGGGAGAGGTATCTAGGCCACTAGCAGTGTCCAGTCCATGGAGACCCTCACGAGAGTCCTCAATCTCTCCTTCCTCCAGGTTTTGTCTCTGGTACTCCTGCTCTTCAAGGAGGCGGAGAGCAAGCCTCCTCGAGTGCAGCCTCTCCTCTATTCTCGGCGTCGACATGGCGTCAGCGGACATCGAAGAACAACGCCGATCCTCGGATCCGTCCGACGCCGGGTCTACAGGCGCCATAGGCCTCTTCGGCGCCGAACGAGGAACCAGATGGAGTGAAGACTGCCTCAGAGTCGTAGGTCTAGAAGGAGTCACTGGCTGAAACATCGAAGCCGCCGGAGCCGAAGTCTCAGGAGCCACCGGAGCCGATACCGGCACCGAGCCCACGTTCCCCAGAGGGAGAAAGGGAATAAAGGGTGCTGGTCGAAGTGGAGCCAGAGCACCCATGTTGAAGGCCAAAGGGCCCGAAGGACCAGCCGGTCCACCACCTGGAGCCATCTGTTGGAAGATGGAAAACATCGCATTTAAAAATGCGGTACTATCAGCTCCAGGGGCCGCGAAAGCCGGGTACTGGGGTGCCTGGTTTGAAGGCGACACAGACGCCGGTCTCGACGTCTGCAAAGACAGAGAAAACAAATGAGGCTGCGGAACCTCAAACACTGAAGGTGGTTGGCCCGATGACACGGGCGAAGTCGGTGAAGCTGGAGAAGGCAACGGCGTCGACGGCTGGGGAGTGACAGTGGGACTGACTTCCCAAGTCTTCCGACGTCGAGTGGATGGTGACCTTGACCGAGACCTCTCCCTACTCGACCGGCGCCGTGATTCTTGACTACGCCGGGAGTCCCGATGAGACTTCGGTGACGAGGATTTTCGATGACGCCTCTTTTCCTTCTTTTTCGACTTCGCCAGAAAAAGCTTGGCCTCGCGCTCTTTCAGGGCCTTAGGATTCATATGCTGACAACTATCGCACTTGTCAACATCATGATCGGAACTAAGACACCACAAGCAGTCAGAATGTGGGTCCGTTACCGACATTTTGCCCCCACACTCACGGCAGGGCTTGAATCCTGACTTTCTTTGCGACATTGTAATCTCAAAGAAAAAATATATCCCAAAAACACACTGTAACTGTCGAACAGTAACAGTAGCTCCCTCGAAGATAACCGTTTCGAATGGCACGGAAAAAAGGGAACGGACGTCGGCAAGGACCTCTTATTGCCTGTATAACGTCAGACGGCGTCGCGTGGGCAACTGTGACGTCCTCGTCGACGTGCAGAAGCTAGGAAGAAGATTTCCGTCGAGTGCTGGCACAATGGGGGTATTCAATAGGTGAGGAATACACTGGTAGTTGTATCCATCAGAAATTGCTTGATTTCAATGCAGCACAATCAGATTGGCAGGAGGGGTTCAAGTGCATTTTGCACTCAGAACTTGACAGATTCTCCTGGAACAACTAAAAAAATATTATCAGCAGCTTCTCGTAAAATTAACCACATCCAGAAATAGGAGAAGCTTACAGGTGTCAGGAGGCACAGAAACCCCAAGGATTTAACTTTTTATCCTGCGGTATGCACTCTCATGTAGATTATGTCCTGATATCTAGAGAAGCTGTTTCCTCTGTTCCCTCTTGGACACATTTGGCACGCACTCTTTTAGGCCACTCACATATACTAGTCAAGCAAGAAATTTCACAGCGGTGCCCATAATTCCAATGTAACTATGGCAATTACACACAGTCTTTACTGGATACAATATCCCTAATTGAGATAGCAGCAACCATCAAAGAATACATTAGGATTAATGTGGGAACAGTTGACTGATATCAAATTAGATGGGAGGCATTTAAGGCATACATCAGTGGTGTAAGTATAGCTAAGCGCATGGGCATTTTGTGCTTTGTACACAACAGATTACCAGCTAGAAAACCAGACAGGACAGATAGAACAGACACACAAACAGGCAAGAGATGAATAAACACTATACATATGCAAAGCTCCATGAATAATATGATTTGGCAGAAAGAGAAGTTAAACACATCAGCAAACATGTTACAGTTGGAACATACGGGGAGGGTGGACATTCTGGCAGAACTCTTGCCAGACCAATACGTCCCAAATGGACAGAAGGGATTATAATAGGCGTACATTGCTCCTAAACTGAACCACTATATGACTCCCCCTTGATGACTGTAATTTATGCAATACTATGCACTATCCAAAGTAGATCCTCACCTACTGATGATATTGTATTTCTTGAGAACAAACCATGGCATGAAAATATACACAGAAAAAAAAAAAAAAAAAAAACTTTAAACACATTAACAGCTGAGGAGATTAAATAAGTTATTTGAAATATGCAGAGCGGGCAGGTCTAATGAATACATGGAGTCCACTCATGACACTGGATGAGGCCATAATGGAGAATGGATTCCTCCCTTCCACCACGCATAAGGCTTTAATTATGATCATCTCGAACAGGGCTACGGCTGCAAATCTTTGTTCATCATATTAACTACTTTCACTTCTCAACACAGATACAAACATTTCTGCAAAACAAATTAGACCAAACACCTCAGGACCTTTATGCCAGGTTAGGCGTGTTTATATCTGGAAGAAAACAGCTCTTAATTCTTAGAACCTTTTTGGAGGGGATGGGGGGAATAGGGGGGGGGGGGGGGGGGGCAATAATTGCAGAACATACCCAGATATTCAGGTGAAAGATGTTTTTTTAGACATCGAAAATACTTTTGATTCAGGTGGGAATTTATGTTTACAATTCTGAAAAAGTTGGGAGCAGAGACTTGCTTCTCAAATTAGCCATATTGTTGTATTCAATACCCATGCTCCGCATCCACATGAACAATCAAATCACTAAGCCCACATAGATTAGCAGTTCTATCTCACCCCCTTGCTATAGGCACAGGTGGCTGAGCCGTTGGAATGCACAATCAAAGAAAAACATACACAGCTAAGATTTCCAGAATACTGGCTCATACTGTTAGCTTATGTAGATGATCTCCAGACAGATGTCAGAGAGCCCACTATAAATCTTCAACCAATCCTACATGAAATACAATGTTTTGGAGATACATATGGCCTAAAGAAAAAGTAATAAATCCCTTCTCTTTCCACTGACAACACGAAGGTATGTACATCAGAATGCCCCTTGAAATGGACAACTGATTTAGTCTGCTATCTAGGTATAAGAGTCCACGGACAACCCATGATAGTTATTAGCAGCAACCACAAAATTACTTTAAACTCTTGGATAATATAGATGAATGGATTACACTCCCGCTATCATTAATGGGCAGAACTGGCCATTAGGAAGATGATGGTTTTACCAGCTACTGCATTATTATTTTTTAAACATTCCTATTGCCTTCACCCAGAACATGTTTAATAGGTTGTGTCAATTGACAAGACTAGCCTGGGTGGACAAACAACCCCTAATTGGATGGTCCACATTAATTCTTCCATATGTGCAGGGATGGCTTGGCTGCTCCAGACAGATTACCACATTGCTGAGGCCCAATTTGCACATAACTGGATACACATTACACCTGACCTTTCACATTTATGGTTAGAAAGAGATGCTGTAGGCTCTTCAAAGTTAGAGGTAATATTGTTTGAATGCCCTCTTAGGAAATTCAACTGGATATATTTGAGAGATAATACTGTCTATGCAGGGCATTGTTTTTTGAAGTGCTGTGGTGGGGATTTGTTGTACTCTTCAGATGCAATAACTGAAGGGTGTGCCTGTCTTCGGGTATGGTTGAAAAGTGGGACAGGAGTGCAGCTTGATACACTTCAAATAAGAGAGACTAAAGACTTACCAGAAGCCAAATTAAAGATTCTGAACAAAGTCTGAAGACAAAGGTCGAACAGAACAGCATTAGAGGTGTTTATTTTAAGGGGTGGTCTCCGCTCACTAATTCCAAACTTCTCTACTGAACCCATATCTTTACAACTATTGACATATTTAATACACAGCATTAACTCACTACACATGAAGCCGCAGATTCCTTACCTTTGAATTTCCCAGGCATCAGACTAGATCCAAATGTTTTTTTGTAAACTGTACCCCTGCACGCTGGTAGGTGGTGTCGATCAGCTTGGTGCCGGAAGTGTTGTCAGCGTCACCTATATAGGCCCCCCCTCGGCGCACTGACCTCAGTTATATTTTCATGATTTTTCACGCCTGGAGCACGCAACTATGAAGTGCACTGATGTGTCAAAAGTAGGGCCCTAAAAGGGAGAACCCTTAACCCGAGAAATCTTTCCACACATCAGGTAGGATGGGTGAGTCAGTAAGGAAACGGCAGCTAGCTATCGTCTCTACCAGATAAGGCATTACTGAAAGTAAGTAACTTGTTCATCTGATGGAGACGTCTAGCCGCAGATTCCTTACTTTTGAATAGATACCCAAGCAATACCATCCCCGGTGAGAGGCTGGGGACAAATTAGTTAAACTAAGAAGTCTTGCAGGATCACACAGGCAAAATGTCCAACCCAGTGTATCAAACTGTCCAGGCAGTAGTGTTTAGTAAACATGTGCAGGGATTTGCACGTTGCAGTCTGGCAGATGTATAGAACTGGGGCTCCATGTGCTCACAGAATTGGCTCTTGTGGAATGAGTCCACAAGTCCTCAGGGGGTTGCTTCTTGGCTAATCCGTAGCAGATTTTGATGCAGAGATCAACCTATCAGTAGATAGTTCGTTTCTGCACCGAAAGGAGCACACATTAAAAATGTACGAACCAAATGAAGGTCCCACTGAGGCATAATGAAAGGTACAAGACCTTTGCGGAATCTATAATAGGGGACCTAAATAAAGAGGGTTGGTCAAGCAGCCGCAAGAAGGAAGACAGATCAGAAAGATCAGAAAGAAAACCCTTCAGAGTACCCAAAGCACTGCTACGCAAGGGTAAGAACAAAAAGGACATCAGCGAGAGAAGCAGAAAGCAGGTCGATAGACTTATTTATACAATAGAATACAAACTTTTTCCAATCGGCAGGCATATACCGGTCTTGGTAGAGGGAAGCCTGACTGCCAGAATGACATAACAGACTTTGGAAGGAAAGTTGAAAGCCGTCAACTGTCGCCACTCAATCTCCATGCAAAAAAATGAAAAAAAGTTGACAGGCTCAGGTGGAGGACCTTCCCCTGCTGCTGCAACAGAAGATCCTGCTGAAGGGGAACCTGATCAGATAATCAATGTTCAATCGCAGAAGATTGAGATACCAGACTCTCCGTGCCCAGTATGGAGCCACAAGGATGATCTTCTTGAGAACTCTGGAAGGGAGAGGTGTGAGAGGAAAGTCATTCAGGAGGCCTTTTTTTCTACTCGAGAAAAAAAGCATCTCCGAGCGAAAGACCCCACGGACACTCCAGGGTGCAGAACTGCTGACTCTGGGCATTCTCAGAGGAAACAGATCTGATCAAGGCTCTCCCCACTGCCGAAAGACTTTGTGTCACCTCTAGATGGAGACAATTGTGATCCACTAAGCATCAACTGCTTATTTCATCTGCTCTGGCGTTCAGGGAACCTGCCAGATATTGAATTACAACAGATATGCCCTGCTGTTCCAGCCATGTCCAGAAACGCAGAGCCTCTTGACAGAGTCCACAACCCCACCCACCCGGTTTGTTGCAGTACCAAATGGTGGTAGTGTTGGCAGTGAACACCTGTACTAGCCTTCCCTTGACGGAGAGTAGAAAGGCTTTCAATGCCAGTCGGATTGCTTGGAGCTCCAGCAAGCTGATGTGGAGTCTTGATTCCGCCAGACTCAAGGGTCCTCTGATCTCCACCTCTCCCAGGTGGCCACCTCATTCCTACTGTGAAATCTGGTTGGGAGAGGGGTCTGTCTTTGGCCTAATCGAGGTTTGTTAACCATTACTGCAGGTCTTTTGCAGTTCCCTCCGAGATCTGGACCATGTCTCAGAGATACCCATGATGCCGGGCCCACTGGAACTTCAGGTCATACTGCAGAACTTGCATATACCATCTAGCAATTGTTACCAGCAGGATGCAGGAGGCCACGAGGCCCAGCAACCTCAGTCTCATTCTCACTAAAATCCAGGATAGAGGCTTAAACATCAGTATCATAGCCTGAATATCCTGGACTCGCTGCTCTGGAGGATAAGCCCAAAACGGCACTGTCCAGAACAGCTCAGATGGAAGGAAGTGTCTGAGAAGGAGTCGGTGTGACTTTGGAACATTTACAGTGAGCCCCAGCAAATGCGAAGGTCCACTGTAGTCTGAAGGTGGGAGACAACAGCCTGGGGCAAGCCAGCCTTCAACAGTCAGTCTTCTAGTTGGGGAAGACTGGCACCACTGATATCCACAGATGTCCTGCGACCACCACCATCACCTTGGTCAACACCGAAGGGGCACTGGTAAGGCCAAAGGGGAGCAGGGTAAAGCGAAAGTGCTCATGGCCTACCACGAACCGCAGGCAACGTTTGTGGGCAGGCAGGATACGAATACGGAAATTAGCGTCCCACAAGTCCAAGCTACCATCCAGTCTCCTGGGTCTAGGGCTGACAAAAACTGAGCCAACGTAAGCATCTGGAACTTATTGTTGAGGAAGAGATTGAGGACTCGCAAATCTAAAATAGGCCATGGGTTGCAGATAATAGTGGGAATAGCAACCACTTCCTCAGA
The DNA here is from genome assembly GCF_031143425.1 of Pleurodeles waltl. NCBI lineage: Eukaryota > Metazoa > Chordata > Amphibia > Caudata > Salamandridae > Pleurodeles > Pleurodeles waltl. Next base: position 966,536,120 of record NC_090444.1, read on the forward strand.
ACAGACATCGGAACCCTCTGTATGGCCCCTCTTGGCATAGAGAGTCATGACTTTTCTTTGCGGAGAAAGGACAAATGATCCTCCATCAGCTGTTCGTTGGATAAAGGCATAGAGGGAGGATTCAAAGTCGAGGTAGTAGCCCCTCCGAATGATCTGCAAGACCCACCTGTCTGATATTATGGATTAACAGGGGTGGAGATGGCTAATTCTGCTGCCAAGTGGACACTCATAATCTTGTAGGACAAGATTAGGAGGGCTTAGGGGCTGCGGCTGCTGAGGATCAGCAGTGGGGTGGAAATGGTGGCTGTAGCAGGCCTCTGGCTACCTAACCCACAGGGTCCATATGAACCACGCAGAGGCTGGGAAGCTTGTGCAGGCTGGTGACTGGGACAAGGTTGGCGCAGTTGAAAGCTCCTTCCATAGACACGAAAGGCAGACTGTGGATGATGTTGGGCAGCTGAGACGCCCTAGGAATTGAAGCACTCCAGCGCAGAATCTGCCTCGGCTCTGAAGAGACCATTGCCATCAAAGGGCATGTCCATAAAGGAAGCCTGGACATCCCCCTGAAAAGCCAGATGTTCTTAGCCAGGCATGGAGTCGAAGGGCCACTGTTGTGGAAACCGCTCTGCCCAATGAGTTGGTCATGTTTAAACCAAACCTAAAAGGTGAACTTATCTGCATCTCTCCTGTCCTTCATTGCTTGGGAGAGAATGGCCCTGGCCTCCCATGGGCCATGTGTTAGCACTTGTGCAACAGTGTACCACAAATCGTGGGAATAGCGGCCTAATAAGCATGCGTTGTTTACCGACCACAATGCCAAACTGGTAGAAAAAAGAAAAGAAGAAGAAAAAAAAAAAATCTTTCCAAAGCTATCCAGCCTCTTGGATTCCCGGTCCAGGAGAGTGGCAAGGAAAGCGCCACAGGAGGTAGAGGCTTCGCCTACCAAGCTCTCAGGTGAGGTGTTGGGTAAGAAAGTCTGGACCCCCAGGTGTGAGGCGGTGGCAGTGGGCAACTGTCCTATTCAAAAAGAGCCTCTGGGCTAGAAGTGGAGCAGGTTCCCAGTAGGACATCTGTTTGTGCTCCATGGAAAGGGAGCAGGGGTTCGGAAGATGAAGCTCCTGGCTGTAGCACTTACGTCAAGATGTTAGTCTTGACTGCCACCGAAGGCAACTCGAGATCTAGGACATCAGCCGCCCCTTTCACCACCATATGTTGCTCCCTCCTCTGTAGCCATGGTACGGGGATAAAGCATGCCAGCATCTGGACCCGTATCCAGTTCACTGGCATCATCAAACTCCTAACACTAATCCATGCTTTCCTGGCCTTCAAACTTGTATTCTAAAGGGTCCAGCGACCCCTCCCCTTATTCCCCAAAGTCTAGCCATTCAGAATAGGGCTCAGGTGCCGACCTAGGACGCAATGGTCCTGTCAGCACTGGAATGTGCACTGACCGACTCTGTTCCAACTCAGTATTGGATTAGAGGATCCAAATGGGGCTGGCACAGCCAGAAGTATCGGCGTTGGGACTGGCGTCAGAGGTTAGGGGGGAGGTCGCCATGGCATGACTGGCGCCAGTCCAGATCTGTGATTGGATTCACAGGAGCCATCAGAGCCAGGTCCGAAGCCATCAGGATGGAACCTAAAGGGCCCTCTCTGACCCCGCATGGCAGGGGTCGGCCCGCTCAAATATGCAGCGCATGGCCTTATAAAAATCTTGCACCTGAGAGAGGTGGGGTGGTGTCGCTCCACCCCTATGGAAAGCAAGGGAAGGCATGAAGTCAAACCTGGCAACGGCTCTGAAGAAACTTACCTCATCGTGTCGGGCGATGGACGAGGAGAAAACGAAGCACGCTTTGACTTCTTGCACTTCTTATGCCTCTTTCATGGATGTCCCAATGATTGAGTAGGAAGAAGAGGATTTGGGCTTGTGGAGCAGTCCCACGACCTTCCCCTCGATCAGAACCGAGATCTCCTAGGAGTCATGTGATGCGGCATCACCTGTCAACTTGGAGTCGCAGTTGTGTTTGAAACACCACAGACACACTAGGTGTGGATTTAACAGACATGGCGCTTTGACAGGCGCTAAACGCTTTAAGCCCTGTCTTTCCAAAAGATATCCACGACACACTGGGGGGGGGGGGGGGGGGGGGGTAACAGAAGGATAGCTCTTTCCCAAATCAGCACTAACTGGCACAGAAAGAAAAGAACTGACATCAGCATGCCGAGGTGGCGCGTCCTCCATAGGTGACATGGATGTCACTTCCGGCGAGGATGGTGCCAAGCGAATCCCATCCACGCCACCTACAAGCATGAAGGAGTACTGCTCATGAGAAATCTTCCGGAGCCAGATGGAATCCTGGGATATTCAAAAGGTAAGGAGTCTGCGGCTAGAAGTCTATCAGATCTGGAGTATTACACCCATGACACTGGTAAAATCTTGGCAGATTGATCTAGATAATGAAATCTCGGATAAGCAATGGCTATACTGTTCATCAATTAAAAACACAGTACTACAATTCAAGTACAAATAATAAGTACAAATAACGATTCTGTTACACTCCAGTAAGGCTGCACAGTTATCGTTTGAGAGAGGATATTTGCTGTTTACGCCATAGGGACAGGACAGCAAATTTCATGCTTTTAGCATGGAATTGCCTCGGAATACACAATTTATGGGACCATATGTTTACCGGGTTAGGCAAGATGTTAGATATGAATATGATAGTCAATCCTCTTACAACTTTATATGGATATGTAAAGGGAACACCTGTATCAACACAAATATACGCCACTGGCACTACTTCTAGCCAAATTACAAGTTGCATTAACGATGGGGGTAGAGGGCCAACTGCCTATTACTGTTGATTGGATTAAAGACTTGAGGTACTATGTTCGATAATTTTAATATGCTCATTCCAGCTTGCTCTAGACCTTAGGTTATTTGGGAACCACTGCACAAAACATGAACAGTCGTATCGGGATCCATACCTACTGATTGCAATGCGATCATTGCTGACCCAAGTGTTCCCGAGAGTAATTGTTAAATGTCTATTAAGATGCTAGTAAATGACCTATAAACCTACTAAGAATCTTCATGCAAATTATACAGTTTGTGATTATGATGGCGACTGCCTTATAATTGCGATTTCAATATTAAATTTACTACACTTGATAATCTGCCCAATGTGCAAAACCTGTATTCAGCTGTAACTCACAATTAACAACCAAGTCTTGCAGTTCTATGCAAAATCTCCAAAGCACGCTGTTCACCTGCACAGGAAAAAAAATATGGCAGGCGATTATGGTCACTAACTACAACCACCAAATCAACCATCATTCACCAGGATGATTTCTGTAACTAGAAAAAAAACTAAAACTAGGCGTGCAAGCGCTAAAGTATCTGCTGGTGATTAGATCTAATAATAAATTTGAAATCCCATGTTTGTACTGCTAACCTTAGTCTGAATGCTTAGCCATTAAACATAGGAACCCCCATACCCTTTTCACCCTATAGCACCCCAGCGCCTTCACCCAGCATGCTACATGTAAGTGACATCATGACTTTATTCTGGCTAATCTTTACTTTAGTCAAGCAAACCTTTTTATAATAAAAAGGGTGTAGTGCCTCTTGCGCAGCCTTCAAAGAAAGGCAGTGAGAAAATAGCATCAACTGATCAAGTTCTGTGGATCAGATCAGTCTGAAAACAGGCCACTAGTGGGCAATGGTAAAGCTAACACAGGAAGGGGTCAGAGTGGAAACTGAAGCTTTGCTACTCTGCCAAAGTAAATGGAAGGGAGAGAACAAACGTTTATTCCCTCTGCCCATGGAAAACCAACAGTATTTTGAGCAGAGCACCAATGGCAATGTATGTGCAGATTGTCACTCTTTCAGCGAATGACCAAGAGCACAAACTGGAAAGCTCAATTTGGGCAGGAACTCAACTGGATCAAGATGTCTCTATAACACCTTTCATCCCATACAGTCTCCATGTATCCAGCCCACATGAAACACGTCCGTTACAGTAAGCAGCCCAGTTAATCAAAAATGCACACATTTAAACAGTAAACACCAGCAGTTCCTCTCGGACTGCAAAAGTAGTAATGCCACCCTATTGTGTTGTATGCAGGTGCAGTAACCAAGCTAAGCTATAGGCAAAACGTACTCGGTGTGCACTCATTGTGCCAGCAGAGTACTCTATGTGCACAGATAGTCACATACCAGAAAGTCAAATAGGGCGGGACAGTACAGTTGCTAGGGTCATGTAAGAACTTCTGACCCTACTTTTTTTTTACTGTTTCAGTGCTAAGAGTTTAAGAAAGACCAGCAAACCTGCCTAGGAGTAACCAGAACATCAGATGTAATCTGTAGCTAGCAGTGAGGTGCATACCATGCTCTAAGTACACATCATCTCTGAATGGGCAGTTTGACACCAGAGGTCTGTCAGTTGTGTTCCTTCATTTATTTATCAAGATCATGGCCTCCATTCAAGGGTTCTGCTTTACCTACCAAGAGAGTGCAACACTTTAGCAATGGACCCAATCCAATAGCACAAAGGGTAGATGCCTTGTTCCTCCCATTGTCCGCTGGCCAGCTTTCCTTCCCACACCTTCTCCAAAGTGATAGCAGAGAGTAAAAGGTGATCTGTGTCCCCTTCAGGTAGCATCAAGGGTGGCCTTCACTGCACTGCTTGGTGGCATTAGCTTCAGAGAGGTCTCTTTCAGAGGTTCATTCTCCTGCAAGATGGTCATCGTCCTTTTCAGTGAAGTTTTTTTCAACTTTCAAAGTAGTCGATATGGAAATTAGGTCTGCAGAGGTTTTTCTTCTTCCTTGGCATGGAAAACTAAGAAGTATGTGCTACCCCTTCACTGTGCACTCCAATGACTTCCCAAACTTGGTGTGTAGTACTTGGGTCTAGCAGATAACCTACTGTCGCTCTTTATGTTTGGCCTGGCCCTGGAACCTCTTGAAGCATGCATCAGAACAGATCCATTCATCAGAGGACTGAAATGCACAAATGCCTAGGAAGACAAAATACCAATAACACAGATTTTGTTTCACCCTACATAGCCAACCCCAGACAGTTCTGCGGATTCTACAGGTTTTTAGGATCTTTGATAATTACACTATCAACTGACGTAAATCCCAAACATATGCCCTCACTGGAATAACATTTTGCCTCCCCACTGACTGTACACTGCCCTTGAGCTGCGAAGGCTTTGAATTCCTTGCTATCTACATACCACAACACTGTGACAAATTTCTGAAAGAGAATCTATACCGTCTTCCAGACAGATTAAAGCTGTTTTTCAAGCAGGGGTGGGTGCCAGGAAGAGTCCTCTTTAAAGTGATGGCACTGCCCAGAATCTTATACGCCCTATAGAATACCCCATACTGGATACTAGCTATGTTCTTCCGGAAATTAGATGCGGAACTGAGGTTGCTCCTGCAGAGTGGTGCCCACCCCCCAGGGTGTAGCACTCCAAAAACTACAAAGAGGGATACACGAAAGGGGGTGGTTGTGCCCAACATTCATAAGTACTACTGGGCTGCTCAACCAGGACAATAGTGAACTCCTTTGCCTTCACAGCCCAAGATGAGCCAGTACACAGGGCGGAACTCGAGCCCCTCACAACAATGCGTAAGACTGTGGCCAACAAGGCTCCTTCCATATCCCCTGGGATTGCCTCCAGATCTAGAATAACTGGAGGGTGCTAGACAAAGTAATGGTTCAAGTGATGGACTGCCAATGAAATGAAAGGCTAAATGTTTTGTACTCAACATATGGATAGAAGACACAATGTCCAAATAACCACAATGTTGGTTATCACTGGGCCTGGCAGTGGCAAAACGAAACATTGCTAGGTGATGGTGGGTGGGAAGTTTACCAACCCTCACGGAATGGGCACAGGACATGGAATTGTGCATGATGGCTGAAAAAGTAATATAATATACAAAGGAAGAGAATCCCCCCCTCCCTCCCCCCCCCCCCCCCCCCCCCCCAAAAAAAGGGGCGAAAACATGGGGGCCTGCAGAACCTATCGAGCATCTAAGAAAGCGTGCAGTCACTGTCAAATACGAACTTGTATGTGACCGGGTTCCAGGGTAGGTAAGGAGAGGGAGAGGGAGGGAATGCAAGAACTTGCACCCATACCGCTTAGTAGAAACTTAAAATAATAGATCATGACTAGACTCTGCATGTGTCATGGTGAACTTTATTATAGTGTTGATATATAAACTGAAAAACCCAATTAAAAAGTTTTTTTAATGAAAAAAAAAAAAATCGCGCACACACGTACACAGAGGACGAAACACCTGTAATTTTAGAAGCCATAGCTGGGAATTGTGTGTTATTTCTATTTATTTGTACAGACGGATCCCTTTTCCTCAAGCCTGAGAGTGCAAGCAGATTTATTTTAACAACTGCTACGAAAGAGTAACAAAGCCTATTGAATGATTATAAATGAACTGAAAACCCAGTTTGATTAATCATGGCAAAAAATACTGTTCAGGGCAGCCTATCACTTGTGAAATTTGACACTAGGGAAACGATCCTAATGCACAGCCAATTAACTCACACACGTAATCGTATTGCATCTAAAGAAAATGCCATTTGTTATCGTATCCATTTTGTATTCTCATATTACAGTTAGGCCTACACAGTACTCATGCTTCAACACATTTTCATGGTGGCACTAAGAAGTGAGGATTTAAAACATGACTAGGACAGAGTCTGAGAAATATGTATCAATTTTTGTTTTTGTTGTTTTTAAACATCCTCTCCTTCATTTTCATTAGAAAGCTCTGCAACTTCTGAAACTCCCACTGTTTCGGACTCTTTCATGTGTATATTTTCCACTGCTGCTTACAAGACAAAAACGCTTAAAAAGGGGTGAATTGGAGAAGAGGTCAGCAGCTCTGTGGGGGGTGGTCAACATTACAAGCTTGGTCTCTCGGGGAGGTAAAGCACTTTCCCCTTCAAATACTTATTTTTGTTGGTTTTGACGGAATAAACATGTTTTAGACTTCAAGTTGGATTTTAGCCATTGATTTGCTTTTGCAGAAAATGGTGTGTTCGGCCAGTGACTGTCTACTCTTGACCAGAAGTGAGAGGATATCGGGCCTGGAATCCACACAACATGAAGATTTCTTCAGGTGAGTAGGGGGTGGAGGGCAGCCACCACTTGACCCACTATTCTGGTCATGCACTACCAATCCAAGGGGGATAAAAATTTGATATGAAACTGCTTGGAAGCAGCAAAAACTACAGTGGCAGCATTCTGGCAGATGGGCCTCCAGATAATGCCAGTTGGTGGGCAAGACTTTGGAATATCACGGCCATGGAAACATTGCTTGAAATGTCAGAAAAAGGCCGACTTTCAATCACTATGGAACATGCTTTTACAATATTTGATAGAGGGGATGCCACTCAATACTGTATCTCCCACTGCTGAAAGCGCTCAACCTGCTCTAGACAGGAAGACATTCACTTACTTGCGCTGAACAGAGCAAGGGGAAGTTCCTGCATTAAATGCAATGGAGAATGAGTGCTCAGTCTAGAATGAGATGGATTTGACTGTTTAAGTATAAAATCCAACCTACTATGGCTCCTCGTAGGGACTACTATGAACATCTCGACCACCGGCGGTGAGGAAGGCAGGGTTGGGAAGGCGCACAAGATCTTGACATGAGCAACTGTAACGATATCTATCTATGCTGGAACTGCAATAGCTGCACCTGAAACAAGACTACTGTTAATGTGATACCAGCTGGATATGAATGTATGTAGTGATCTCAAAATTCAATTAAAAAATGGGTTAAAAAAAACGGGGTGCATGTACATAATTTGTTAAATACTCCTATGCTCCAGCTGTAAATAACATTTATAAAACGTGGTTTACACCAATGTAACTCATATGAAGTGTCTAACTGAAATGCATTACCAGACCAAGCACTCAGTAAAGCTGCATTGTCCCCCAACAGCGAAGCTACCATGTATGTATTGAAAACTGACGGATTTCCTGTGCCCACTATCAGACCTATATACCTGCTTTGCAGAGTATGCAACAAATGTGGAGAAACAAGCATGGGTCAATCATAATTGTAAAATGGACCCTGACGGAGCGTGGAAGGACAGAATTCAACCACAAAGTCCAACTTCCCAACCAAGCTCATTTGCATCACAACAATGCACATCTAAAGGAGTGGTATGACTTGTGCCGCAGAGACCCACTGGTATCTTCGTTCTTTCCTTTACTGTCCAGAACTGTTGCCACTCCTGTGAGACCTGACAAGTTCACAATACTGGGAAAGTGATTAAGACTGTCCATCCACCCCCTTGGAACCTCTTTGTCCTCTTGCAAATTAATTTTGTTTGGGTACCGATGAGTTCTTTTACTTGCGTGCATGTTTTCATAGTGTGTCAAGACTTGCTCATGTGGAATGCTGAGACAGTAGCTAAAAAGTTAAGGAGATCTCACTTCCCATTCCAAGAGGCCCCTCTGCCAATCCAGTGATCATGGGCCTCACTTTGTTTCCTCTGTAGTTCAGCAAATGTGCAAAGCAATGGGAATTAAATAGTATTTTCATCAAGTCAATCAACCAGAGTACAAAAAAAAAAAAAAAAAAAAACACGAACAAGTTGTATGTATCAACATTATATTTAAAAACAATATAGCTGACATATGCTCAGAAATCCAACTGAAATCACCCGACACACTGCCTATGGCACTATGGTCCATCAAGCCCTTCCATCTCAGAAAAACAAAGCTAAGCACATTTGAGCTTGTGATGGCCAGGACGATGACGCTCCCCTCAAAAAAAAAAAAAAAAAAAAAAAAAAAAAAAAAAAAAAAAAAAAATCACTAGATCCACCCACCAATTTGAATATACAACTGAATGATGATGTGGTCCGAGAGTACTGCAGACAATTGATTACCGGACTTGTTTCCATTCTTAGGCCCAAGACCCCCCTTACCGAAAGTCCAACTGAGGTTCGCCAAGAGGGGAAGCCTCAGTGCTCAAGTAAGTACATCGACTGAAGTACTGATGTCCACTCAGCAGCTGCAGTGGAAGGGTTCCTACCAACTTCTGCTAATCAGACTCCACTGAGAAACACCCAGGGTGCCCTGCGTGGATGAATACAGCCACTGCAAGTATGCAGCTGCATGTCCTAGAGACCACCAGGTGCCAAAGGCGTGCATTCAGTCTCTCACATCACCTAGTTCTCCATATGCACTATCACACCAACCTATCCAAATGTCAAGTAAAGAGCTTGCTGCAACCACCTGTTCACCAACAAGATACAATCGCCCCTTCTCACTGCTACCACCTCAGTCCAAGGAGATCACCTTTCAACTATCTGGTCACTCCACTGGCCCAGCCATCCATCTTTACACCAAGCCTCCTGCATCGGATGAGTGTGTGGTACCTTATCAAAGTTGCGAATTGTCTTCAGAAATAAACTAGGAGTATACAATCAGGTAATGGGCTACCCAAGTAACATTACAAAAAAGACCCAGCCAAAAAGAACTCCCACAGGATGGACGAGGAAACATGATTTTCCTTTCAGAAAAACCCTCACCCACCAGGGTTACCCCTTGGTGGCACCACTCATACCCCTCATTTGTTTCACATCAACGAGACTACATCAGTGCTCCCACGTATCTTGTCGGTCACAGTACGCCCCGTTCTGTAACAGAACAGGAAGAAGCCCAATTATAATGCATACCACCAAGGGGTAACCCTGGTGGGTGAGGGTTTTTCTAAAAGGAAAATCATGTTTCCTCATCCATCCTGTAGGTGTTCCTTTGGCTGGGTCTTTTGTGTAAAATTTCTTGGGCCATGCGGAGGACAGAACCAGCTAGACATCCTCCTTATCCCTCTTTGTTTTTTGTGCATACTGGGCTACCCGACATATGAAAATATTACTAGGCCACAGTAGTTAACTACTGGGTATTCGCACCATAGGTCAAATCAGCCATTTGAATTGATAGACTGGCATGAGGAAATGAGGGCTACAAGGGGGCACTCTACAGGTCCAAATTAGCTTGAACGCACACTAAGACTGTAGCATATCTATGGAGGGAACACCGGCTAACCGAAATGATCCCTCTTTGGTCAAGTGACCTACTTTCAGAAGTGGGCAGGCTGCAATTCTTTGACAAATGGAAACTGATAAACAACAAACGGGCAACGTGTGGCAGGAAGAAGCACCTTTTTCTCCGACAGGCTTGAAAGACCAGTACCAGCTGCAGGGATGTGGAATTCCTATCGCCCGACGCCCGGGACATCTTGTTTGGGGTCAAGGGCAACAAGATTTTATGTTTACTTTGTCCTTGGGACAAGTAGACCCAACCCTCTGCAGCACAAACCCTTTGGCTGCCTGTTTACAGAGAGTGGAACTCTCTGCAGTTGAGGTAATGTGTTTCCAAGAGATAATGCTGTTCGAACTTGTATTTATGGTTCATTATTTGAAAACCTTCATTATTAGGGTGAGTGCTGTAAATAAATGTTTTAATGTCACACTTCACTACTGACGTTGGTTCCAGTACAAAAAAAAAAAAACGTGTATACACATGTTTGAAAAGTTTAGGCTATGAGGCTAAGTATAATGCTCCCAGAATGCTCTCTGATTATATGCAAATGAAGTGTCATTTAGTAAAATGTTTTGATGCATGCTAGTATTTCCCAAAAATATTTCTAATGGAAAATCAGTGTAACCATTTTCAACACGATTATGGGAAGCATGAAAATAAACAAACACTGACAAAGCCAACTGATCTGACATATTTTTTATAAGTCTTTTAGTTTCATCAATGCGTGTCTTGTTTTGACATGGCTTTTGTAACACTTTATTGTTGTGGGAGCTACCAGATCCTCAACATTGTAACAAACACTGGCAAAAAAAAACCAAAACGTTTTTGAACTCTAAAAGCACATGCTGCCACCAGTGGCATAACAAAGGCCCCGCAGCCGCCCTCCAGGGGGCCCCTTCAGCACAGCACCTGCCGTGAGTGAGTCTGGAGAGGGGGCTCCTCCATGTTCTTTGCAAAGGGGCACCCTCCAGTTTCATTACGTCACTGATTGCCACTGTAGTTCCTGACACTGAACAAAACTACTTTGTGTGCCAATATGCTCCTTGTGGAAGAGAAGAATGCGATCACTCACAGTAAAGCCAGCCGAAAGAGAGAGAAATAGAAGTTTAATAAAAACAAAATGTCTTTGTTAACACCAGACCTAATTAGGGACCATGACCCACATGTAGGTAGCTTTTTGCATTTCGCAAACAGCCACTTTCGCTGTTTGCGACGTGCAAAAAGCACATTGCAATGCACAAACCCAGTTTTGCGATTCGGTAACCTGGTTATCGAATCGCAAAACGGGTTTGTGACTCGCAATTAGGAAGGGGTATTCCCTTCCTAATTGCGACTCGCAGTGCAATGTAGGATCGTTTTGCGAATGCGGGCGCAAACCAATCTCAGTTTGCACCCATTTCAAATGGGTGCTAACACTTTCACTCATTGTGAATGTCACTGTAAACATTTTTTCAGAGCAGGCAGTGGTCCTGCGGACCACTGCCTGCTCTGAAAAAAATTAAACGAAAACGTTTCATTTTTCGTTTTTGTAATGCATCTCGTTTTCCTTTAAGGAAAACGGGCTGCATTACAAAAAAAAACAACAAAAAAACTGCTTTATTGAAAAGCAGTCACAGACATGGTGGTCTGCTGTCTCCAGCAGGCCACCATCCCTGTGAGGCCGCCATTCGCAAGGGTGTCGCAAATTGCGAACCACCTCATGATTATTCATGAGGTGAGCATTTGCGAAGCCCTTGCGAATCACAGATGGTGTCAGGGACACCATCCTACATTCGGATTTGCAACTCGCAATTTGCGGGTCACAAATCTGAACCTACCTACATGTGGCCCCAAATTCTTAAAGAAAGTCACAAAAGTGCACCCATGGTATATGTCGTACCCCTATAAATTATTTGTGAACTGTATTTTAGCATGGGTAAATACGCATGTGTAGATTTGCTCATGTGAAAATCTATTGAGCATTTGCAAGTTCATTTTCCCTCCAGCCACTTTCTTCCCAACCCTGGAAGAAGTTCTAATTCTGCCATTGTCAGGAGTAAATGTCCAACCTTTCTTATTATGGGAAAATATTAGAGAGAAGCTGGTGAAAATCTTTAAAACATGCAGGTTAGTAGGTTTGCAGACTCAAAGGCATTCCAGCCCTGGAACTATTGCTTACTGCTTCCTCCAGCCCCAGTATGCAGATCTGCAGAAAGGTGGAAAAATAAGGAAATTGCTACAGTAGGGATTGAAACTGCTAGTAATCAAGCCCTACTATGGTAGTAGCCCTGGCATAATCAGAGAGGCTATTATCAGAGCTCTTACATAATGAGATTGCTGCTATAATTTGGCGCCACACTACATGGCACCAAAGGGACAAGTAGATCTTTTTACAGGACAAGTAGATTTGAGAAGCAACCTGTCCCGTGGACAAGTAGCTGTTTTAATAAATTCCACACCCCTTCAGCTGGCACACACATAGCTATAAAAACCTCCAACTTACACGCACTCTAGCCTCACATATACCGAAGGGTACGTCAAGTGAGGAATCCTCTACATTAGAGCACCGTATCTTATTGGAACAACTTTGTAGCAAGGTTAGCCCCCCTAATATATAAAAGAAATAATAGACAACGCCCTGGACACTCTGCAAGCCCTAAAGGCTAAAGGGGAAGCAGCAATTGGGGAATTTGAAGAGGGTAAATAGGAGGCGGCACTGGGGGCACCATCAAATCCGGTTTCAGACTGGTCCAACTACGATTGCTACATTGCTCCTAGTACTCCCGAACAGCCCTGCATGCCATAGGTAGATGCCCAACAGAGGTTTGCTTAAGGGGTTGCGGGGGGGGGGGGGGGGAGGAGGGACCTTCTTACATGTGATTTGGGACTGCCCACACATACAACAGTACTGGCCAAACATCAGGGACATGCAGGATATCCCATACTGAACACAGTCAAATGTTGTATATTAAATGTTTGGGGTGATGAAGCACCACCGCGGTACACCAAACTACGGTTGTCCCTTAGCCTAACAGGTGCTAAGAGAAATACTGAACATAACTGGGTTCAGATGGACCACCGACAAAAAATCTGGCAACAAGATATGGATTGGACAATTAAACCACAGGGTGCCTCAGAAAGGGGGAAAAGGCATGGTCCTTAAAGAGAACTTACAGAAGACATGGGGATAAGAACGATGTCTCGCATGGTGCTAGTAATAGAATATTGTTTTATACAAGTCCTGCTGTTAAATTCAGCACTTACCTGCACAACATAAGAGTCTTAAACCTTTGTTAACTATTGTGCTGACTTTTGCCTGCTGCAAAGTGTTACTTTATGTTTGTTTGGATTTTCTCTATATAAAACCAACAAAAATATATTTATTTTTAAGTTAAGAATGGCATTTGTGAAGAAGAACTTTATAGCGCCTGTTGCCCACCCCAAAAACCTCCATTTCATACAAAATCTGCAAGTTGGAAGGTTACCGACAAGTTTTGAATCTTATCTTGCTGGAACTGCATTCACCTGCCCACTGACTGAAGGAGATCTGCCAATAATTCCTGTGCAGCTCAGGAAAGATGAAACATGATCAGACATGTATTTTCATGGGTATAGAAGCCCATTTCATTATCCAAGAAATATCTCATTAGAACATTCTGGTCTCCACTTGCCCGATGATCATGGAGTTCGCCATTTTTTTTTTTAGCTGTCTTTCCTCATGAATATTTTATGGACAAAGTGGTTATTGGTGCATCATGCCCCACCCGATCACATTGATTTTTCTATTCAGAAAATACTTTTCAAGATAGACAATGGCAGCATCTTTGCTGGCCACAGTGAGTGCAACACTGTTCTTGTTTTGCTTCCTGACCATGTCCCCCCTATAACTTTAGACTTCTCACTGGAGTAATTTACACCAGCTACAATCTGGATGCGAATACAACAGGTATTTTGTATCTGGTAACAAAATTTACCCAAGGGTATCTAGAGACCCACAGGCACCTGTACATTTCCTATGTGAGCCCTGCTATTTATCACACTTCTAATGAATTCCCTCTTTGATACAGACAGTGGAGCTTCATTTCTGAAACTTCTTCTTCATTCTTTCCCCAGGTACGGGGTCAGACAGGTAATGTGCGAAGTTAAGGTAAGTGCTCAGGTAGTACAAGTGACCATTAATTGGGGAGGGTCCTATATGGTCTGTAGGACTGCATACTTCCCGTTTAGTGCAATACATAGACCAGCATTAGGAACTGGTACATATTTTAATCTGTAGAATTTCAACAATGTAGTTAGTCCTGAAGAAAGTCTGCTGACCCCGAGTGGCACTTGATAGGCTGAAACACGTTGACTCTATTGAATTATAGGCATTAGGGGTCATTGCACCCTTTATACATCAAACTGTTTTCACCTATGCTAAATGATCTTAATAATAAACAAGACTTAGGATCCTGAAGGCTTTTCTAGCTTGCACATAGGTTTTAGTAAGAGCTCCACTAATGAACTGCATTGAGCCCAATTACTTACACTAGGGGCAGTGGGTGAGTATCCAATGATGGAGCATTGCACTGGTGGTACTAGTGGGTGAGGATCCTATTAATATATTCAGGTGATGCAACAGTTGTACCATTTTACCTGGGTGCAGATCTCTTTCTGCGTTGGTATATACCGAGATCATCGATTTGGAAACTCTTATAACATTTAGAGTTTGCTAGCTGCATGGCTCCCATCTCGAGTAAGAGGTTCAGTGCAGAATTCAGAAATGTTAGAGGCACATAGGCTTTGTGGCAAGGCTTCCTTTCCACTGTATATTTCTAACATTTATCTGCTTCACGTTATAACATTGCATGACCATTGCCTTTGGCTATATATTAATAATACATTGAATTCCAAAGTCATCCCAACTCTCTTTTTTTTGGTTTTACTTACCATATCACTAGAGGTTACTTGATGTTTATCATGTACACAAAATGTCTTCTCAAATAAGAACATGTACAAGAGTGGATTCTTCTATAGCCAATAGTAGTAATGAAATGCCTTTAGGTCGTTGGGAGATTAAAGAGCATGGAGCCAATGCAGAAAAATGGGCCAGACTGGGGTCACTTAAGGAGATACCTTCTGTAAGGTGCCTGGAAGCTGCACATGTGAAAAAATTTAGTCAAGTGAAAGAAACAAAAACAATGCCTGGATCATACCTTAGTGCTTGCTATTTGTAAACAGAAACATAATTCATGAATATGGCTGTAATTTTAACAATCCGGTAATATGAAAAAGGTTGCAGAGTTGGCAAGGTTGTTACGGAAACTAAACACAAAAAGCTAATGTGAGAAAACAATTCAGCTTTCGATCAGTTATATTATGTTGATCTATGCAATTAAATACTAAAGTAAAATGTAGACAGATAGTTTACATTTACAAGATGCTTCATCTCAAGACGTAGGCAGCATTAATCAGATTGCATGAACCCTCCATTATCTGCAGACAAAGTCCACTTAACATGCATTAGGGCTGGACTCCGGGAATTAATACATTTTGCACTCAAACTGGCCACTCCGCTTTGAGAAATATTAGCTTTCCACGGAAATGTAAAATTCTCTTAAGGGTTCAAACAATAATTACATTTCCCCAACATTTATTCTACGATTTGGAATCTTAACACCCATGTGGTCAAGTTATAAACGCGTTCATCTATTTTTAGTCATCCACTGCACACCTGCATCGTACGTGTCACCCAAGAACGTGATTTCGCCACTGCAGCTACATTTACATAGAACTCACAAAGTGTTTTTTCTATCTGGTTGTACGCTACGGGAAAGTAGGTCAGAGTAAACGAAGAGCCAAATGCTCACCAATGAAATTAGAGCAAGGAGCTGCCAGAGCAACACTGCCTTGCCATGTTTCAGATCCCAAGAACCTCGCGTTCAAATCTGTATCTGGAACAGTAGCTGTACAGCTTTAACACTTAACTCCGAGCTCAAGACAATACACTAGACAACATAATGGTCCAAACATGAAAGCCACGAATGCCCTACACCTCATGTATAGCGTTGTCATCTTAAATACAGGGTATACCGCGAAGTGATATGCTCCATTATGGACACACCCTGTTTGACAGTGTTGCACGTGCGGTGCAACAAATATAAACACATTTTCATACAAAATCGCCAGATAGCCAATTTCCAAATTCTAGAGCAAATAGATGCACAAGTTAGATACTAAGTATAATATGCCATATGCGGACAGTTTAGATTATAGAGGACAAACAGTCACGGTAACCGAAAAAGACACTTTAAAAAAAAAAAAAAAAACTGCAATTCCATTTTTTTCCTTCTCTTGAAAACTTCCATATAGCCTGTCTAATGAGAAACGGTAAGACATTTTTGCTATGAATAAAAGAAAATATTATATATTTAGTAATAGTTCAAGAAACACCAACAGAAAAATCCTGGTTATCTCGGAATGCTAAGAAAAATAACTTAAGAAAATCTGGTTATACTTAAACTATATCTACACCTTTTCCCCTCAAACTGTCTGCTTACTAAAGAAAGGTGGAAATGAAGTTAAGTTGTATGGCACTAGTTCTCAAGAGTCGATTGACAGCCACAATCCAACACCAGCCAAGTAAACAAAAAAAAAAGCCTCTCAATCTTGTAGTTGTACTGCCCATGACCTCAAAAAGAGACATCATTAATGACTCGTTAGGCACCCAGTGGACTTCATGAATTTGTACTAACCATAGGCATTGATTGGTGCATGCTATAATCTGGGGATGGAGGAATGTCCTTTGGCCTTCTACAAAACAGGCCTACATCACTGCTTTAGAATCATATATCCAATGTGATTAGTTTAATAAAGTCAGATGCCAGTCATAAAGAGCTTGCCCCGAATCCTCCCCGACAAGGCATATCAATTCGAGGTCTAAAATGATACATATAACAAAAAAAATACACACACTTTACCTATCACTTATACCGTTGGTCTCCCTCATTCTAAACACTACTACTTTTGGTACGCGGACACCGGGAGACAATAACTCGCACAGGATCACTTAATTTTCGACATGTGCTAAAGGAAGGACTAGAAATAATTTTTGATTTTACAACGCACAACATATGCACATTTCATAATTGTAAACTATAATGGTTTGCCACCCCATTATGCCGTACTTTCCCTAAATGTATACTAATGTTTAATTAATAATCTGCGTCATTAATTTAGGAACTATAAAATGCATATTCCTCAACATATGGCCAAGAATCTGACAAGACTTCATGGACGCTGCATTCCAAGCAGATCAGGGACTGGTAGAACACAGATATTAAGCAATACACATGTACATCAGTAAGCAACTAAATAACTCCCGAGATACTATTAAAGCATATTCTGATTGCATTTTTGTAGAGCGCAAGACCGGATAAGAAGCCTTGGTATCCCTCAATTCAACCAAGAGGCAATCTATCCTCCATAACATATTAACGTGCTGTAGCAAGAAGACAGGTGTTGGACATGACAGGTGTTAGAAAGGACAGGCACGGGACGGCAACGAAAAGTCGACTGGCATTTGCCCCTCATGGGGGTCAGGGAAGCTCAGGAAGGAGAGGGCAGGGAAGAGCGGACGAAATGACAGTTGGGAGAATGGAGAGCGAGGAGATGGTGAAAAGAACAAAAAAAAGGAGAAAGGGCGCGACCTAGAACAGGTGTAAATCAAAAGTCCACACGCGCGCGCTCT
Source organism: Pleurodeles waltl (assembly GCF_031143425.1). Taxonomy (NCBI): domain Eukaryota; kingdom Metazoa; phylum Chordata; class Amphibia; order Caudata; family Salamandridae; genus Pleurodeles; species Pleurodeles waltl. The sequence continues at coordinate 966,553,923 of NC_090444.1, forward strand.
CTCACTTCCCGCGCCCCTTTCTTATTGACGGACAGTACCCTCACGCTAATCGTAGTCGTTGAAGGGTCAGGAGCGCGCGCACTGCGTTCCGTCCAGAGGGGTATCAAAAAGCCCCAGTGCTCCTGCATCTGGGGCAGACACTGATCACCCCCAAAAAGTAGAGCGATAGTCGCGCCCTCGGCAGGGGCTCACCTCACCTTCTGGCTGAAATTTGTCCATCAAATGATTGGCCTGGACACCCCGGTGGCCTGAGCCCGAGCGGTGCCTCAGTGCGCTGCCCTCCGCCATCTTTCTTTTTCTGTTTTAAAATTAAACTCCTCACACTGACGTCAGAAGTAGGCCGTCCCCTGCTCCCGGAGCCTTACGGAGCGCCGCACTGCTGCCTCCGCTGTTTCAAGTCGCTGGGTCCAGTTGCCCGCCGGCTCCAACACCTTCACCTTGACCTGATGCCAGGACGGTGTCCGCGCGGGAACGTGTAGGAGCGGATTGATGGAGAAGATAGAGGCACCCTAATTCTGATTTGTTGGGATGCGAGTTTGAGTTCGGAATGCTATTTCGCCTTATCTATATAAACGATCCAGTGATTGCCTTTGAGAGAGGTAGTTTATATAATCTATATTAACATGAAACATTTATATATTAATGTATAACGATGGTACATAGAAAACAATAATAGCGGTTTTGCTTAAACGTACACTTGAATTGTGATTACAGTGTGTGGCCACCAATGTACACGCAAATTAATAATTATGAGAAAATTGTTCATGTTATGATTAATTAAGTTTATATTAACATTTATGATATTGCATTTATATTGAAAATCTTATAGGCCTTAAGTTAGCGTGAGCTGTGGGTTTTTAGCTGCCCTGCTCTCATAATAAATGTATTTTTCTGTTTTTCCAATGTGCTGACTCGCAAAGGGCCATGACCCTGCAAATGTTCTTTTTCTTCAACTTGGAAGATGAATGTATCTATGTAATTCCGTTCCCAAGTGCATATTTGGTGCCTTAGTTTAAGTTTTGTATACAAATTGAAACAAATGTAGATTTATGAAATGTACAAGGACATTTAGACCAATGGACAATGGATCTCCTGACCCGAGAAAACGTGCCAAGGTATGAAGTAACACCGGACGTGCCACCTCCGAAGACGTCAATTGTGAAGACCAATCAAAGTGTTATGAATAATTGTGGGGTGACAATTGGGATTACCTAATGTTTAATTTGATAGGTTAAAGATAGTGGGGTATAGTAAATGTCCAATAGAATTTTGAGGGAATGCACTACGAAAAAGGGATAAAAACCCATGTTACAGAAGAGTCAGAAGAACTAGGTAGGGAATGCTATTGATTTTATCCAGAAACTCTGTAACTCTGGTGACTTTGAGACTTATTAAAACCATCCTCACCCATAGACTGCCCATTTTTTTATACTTCTCCTCCTTATGAGGGAAGTGTCCCCTATGCCTTTAGTTGGGTTCAGAATGATGGCGTTTTGACTGATGTCCTGAAGACGAAGACTGATCCTGTGGGCTGACCTAATCCTTGGAGGGTAATTATGACAATGAAATTGTAATTTGTCTGTTTGCTTTTCCTTTCTAGGTACCAACTGCTCATTTTGATAGAGACCATAGTTAGATGTTTTCCAAATTGGTGTTCTAAATTGTTTTGCATGAAGCCCAACATGCTAATGCTAATCAGTGGCTAGGACAGGAGTTCACCTAATACTGACGCAAATAGACAAACGACTGACATTACACTATGCTGAACTGACACGTATATGACATCTGCTGTATTCTGATCTATGTTTACGCCGTGCTATGTTCTGATGTTTGTGATTCTTGCATTAATGAAATCTTATCCCAGTTGCCATATCGTGACTATGTTATTATGCTTCTTGGTATTGAGATTAACCCTTTTGCTCGTAGATTGTAACCAATAGGGAATAAAACACATAAAAATTCTATCATAACATGTGGTTATTCCTGACTGAAAGGTCCTGGTTGCATCGTCTATTTGATTAATGTCTTTAACCAAAGTAAAGTGCATTGTTGTGATAAATATTGATGACATTATTGATATATTGCTTGATATATATATTGATTAGTTATCTCGTCCTACAGTGTCTCACCACTGGGTCACAAGATTCATTGGCCTAAAACGAGTCCTAATGTGTACCAAAATAACATAAAGGGACGCATTATCACCTTTAAATGAGTTTCAACACCTGGAAGCATATTTTTGTTGAATGTATAATTTTAGTCCAAAAGCCGCCTATTTGGACAACGAGAGCCCGGGCCCCTGGCAATCGCAAGGCTCAAGATAAAAAAAAATATCTGGGGTGGTGGATCATAAAGCCAGTGCATAGACTCATAGCCAACCTCTACTTTCAAATACGCCAGGCACAGGGATTTGTTTTCAGACGAACATAGAGAAAGTTTAACCATAAATGGCAATATTCCTCTCATAGGCGACGGAGTTTGTGAATTGCAAAGGTAGGAATTTATCTGAAAGCAAATGAAGAATCACGATTACTCGTATAGTAATCTGCATATTAGTACTACGTCCATAGATAAGTTGAACTCTTTTCAACAGCACTACATTTCGTGACGGTGGAGTTTAAAAAATAATAACTGACGTAATTTAAGAATCAGAGTGTAACTTGTATTTATAAATTGTATTTAAATAGCGCTTACTGCTGCTGTCGACGCTTTGAAGCGCTTCGCAGAAGAAGAACGCTACTCCAGAACTTAGGTTTAGAGTTTAATAGTTAGCACATTAGTAATGCAATACGTGTTTTGGTATTTTTTTCCGTGTACATTACTCGTGATCGGTTTGTACTCTTGATTCATTGTGTTACTAGATTTTAGAGTAGGGCTAGAATGATGGTTATGGACAGGACACAAGTCCTACAAAAAGAAGTGGGGGGACTAACCAAGTTAGGCAGTATGCAAGTGACATCATGGTGCATGAAATCACATGTCATATCATAGCAATTAGCATCATAGGTAGACTTACTGGAATGAGACCCTAGTAACTGCAGAAAGCAGTGCTAAAACTTGTCAGTCAGATCACTGGCCAAAGGCATGGGACACAAACTTGAAAGCCTTAAAGGCGTTGATTCTGTTTCACTTTATTTCTGTAATAAAACTCTTTACATTTTCATTGATCTAGAACACAATTATTTACTGGGCAAATTCAATGCACCATATTTACTAATACATTGTATTTTCTGATTTTTTGATGCTTGGGAGGTGCCTTTACTACATACATGCATGGGTCTAGCAGTTTGCGTGCAAGTCCTTGATGTTGGCTCATTCTGCTATATTATGACTGCAATTTATGAACTGTAAGTAACTAAAGAATCTCAGAGTTGAAAACATTTACCAATCTAAATAAAATAAACCTCTTTCATCGGCATGTTACAGAATTTGCTTTGCAGAATACACATTAACCTTCTATGCTACTTTATGTGTCTTGACTTTACAAAACACAGATCACTCTAGCAAGTGCAGGAGTTATCTACAGTGGGTGCCTGAAACCCATAAGATATTTTTGATTGCAGCCTTTGCGAGAAATTAAGCCACAATAGATTTACTGTTGTGTTTCTCCTTGGTGCCCATTTCTTTGTGGCAATTTAAAAAAATATATATATAAGTTGACTTTCAGGCTGCTTTTTATGACTCTGTGCCTAATTTAGATATTGGAGGATAGGTTACTCTGTCACAACAATGACAGAAATTCTGTCCGCCAAAATCTAAATCCCATAGGAAATAATGGGATTTAGATTTTGGCGGATGGGATATCTGCCACCGTTGTGACAGAGTAACCCATCTGCCAATATCTATATCAGGCCCACTGTGCTTGTGACTCCACCTCCTCTTTTCGTTGCCAGAGCTTGACTCCCAATTTATGTGTTCCTGTAGTAAAGTTTTTCCAATTCCAGCACTGCTGTAAGGATCATGCACAGGGCAGTAGCAAGGCAGGAAAACTATGTCAAATATACCTCCCTTCGGCCCTGTGATGTTACACAGCATTCTCAGTGCCAGCAGCCTGGAAGAAATCAGCAGGAAGAACGTAGAAAAATGTCCACTCTGATTCTCACAGACTGCAACACATCAGAAAGCAAGAAGATTACCATTTGTTGACAACATTTAAAAAGGTAGTCAGCCAAAATGTTGGTCTTTTTGTTCCTGTGCCACTAAAACTGCTTTCACCCTCCTGTGCCTTATTTTTCATGGCGCTGTAGCACACGGTGCACACAGACAGAAATAGGAAGAAAGAAGCCCAACAGAGATTGCTGGCAGAGAGGAGTCAACGTTATCCATGTTCTACAATACTGCAGTCTATTAAATTAAACACAAGACATATTTTTACCTTAGGGTCTCACAATTTGATCAAGCAGGGAAGCTGACACTGATCCCAGGTTTTCTGCTTTCACATTGTGTAATTCTGTCACTAGATGGGTGTGGTAAATTGGTTTATTGAGTGGGGGGGGGGCTCTTCTCAAGCAACAACCACAATCCTCTTCAGGATGAACCACAAAAGGTGCTAAAATAACCTCTTCTTAGCCCTCCGGTAGCTTGCCATAAAAGCAGTCAGGCTTAACTTGAAGGCAATGTGTAAAGTATCTATGCAGCACACAAACAGTAATAAAGTGAAAAAACAACATAAGAAAAATCCCAAACAAATTTAGAAAAATAGAGTATAATTTAATAAACAATTTGAGATAAAAACAACTAAAATCAATCCAACCAGAGATGTGCAAGTTTTCTAAGATTTAGGTAAGTATTGTGCCTAAAAGCACAAAGTGCCACTCACACTTTTCTGGTCGTGCTAGACCAAGAGAAAATGACAAGTTCAGGCCTACTGCGATGGAGCGTGGGCGGATACAGGAACTTGATTAGTCCCGCTGAAAAAGTTACCTTCTTAACATCTGGTTACAGAGAAAGTGTTACAGATGGTCGTCCCTATAGTAGGAAGACCAGGCCAGGTGTTGAGGGCAGCCATCGCTGTAGCACAAAGATCCTGTTGGACGTTGTGGATGGTCTTGTTGGAGCATTGCAGTGGCGATTACTATGGGCTTGCCATATTGTAGCGCAAAGTGCACAGCTTGCGCTGCTGGTGATTGCTGTAGTGCAAAGAGTCGGGTTCACAGGAGCTTCACATTGGTTGTGTGACCAGCGGGCTATCTCTCTGTTTCCTGTGGGAAGGGTACAAATTGACCCAGACCTAGAAATTCAACAAATGATCACTTGGATGCCTTCATACATTGTGACGAATGACTTGCCACCTACCAATAATTTGAAATTTTGGACGTATTCCACATTATTAGTTTAGTCAAAAATCAGATATAGTATGATTGCATATAGTTTTGTAGAGGGAATGGTAGCACAACAAAGCAACAAAAAGTGAGTGATTGATACTTAAATGGCAAACATTTATAGAATGAAACATAGACTTGTATACCTAAGAATGTTAATGTACTTTAATAAAAAAATGATGTTTGCAGAAACAAAAATAGTTTATGTGAATATATATTTAGTGACTCTTTCAAACAATTGAGGAGGTGGGTTGTTAATTGTTTTTTGATTTTTTTCCGCTGTCCCACTCCTCATGTAATTTACTAGGGGCCTGATTTTCTTTAAATTATGTTATATAAAGTGTACTGATAAAAAAATATAGGTTATGATGTTTCAAGAGACGTTCTATAATTAGGTAATTCCTCTTGTTTACTTGGTTTCTAGGTTATGAGAAATTTCTATTTTAACAGGAGTATGATGTGAGTGTGTGGTACGAATCAAAGTGATGAATGGATGAATGTTTATTATTCTAAATGGGTTTCTTGGTGACGGTTTAGGGTAGTTAGATATATATCCAAACTTGGTTATTATGACCATGAATTAATTATGAAATTTATATAAATGAATTGAGTAATTATGAAACACATGTATGAATTATTAAAATGTATATTTTTACTTGAAATAGATGAAGGGCTCAGTATTGAATGCTTTTTACAATTATATAAACGATTGTATACAAAAGAGTTTTTTGCAAATTGTATTGGGGGTAGAGTTTTTTTCTTGCTTCATTATTTAGTGCGAGCGGCAAGACCTTGGCGCCATCAGGCCTGTTCATGGTCACAAAGAGCCCAGAACGTAAGGATTTTTACTTGGACTTCAGAGCAGTGCACCCAGATGCTAACCCACAACACAGGACATGGGGAGCGACCTCTTAGGGATCAGAGACTCACTTTTATAGAGGCCAGCAGGGCCCAGGCAGGTCCACATGTAGGTCCAGATGTAGGTCCAGGCATTTCTAGTGTGACAGGTTAGCAGAGAGGCCTCTGAAGATTTTTATGTCCATGTACCTCTGAACAGTAGATCAGTCATACGACCCTTGGTGTGACATCAGGTAACCTGGGATGTAGGAAACAGGTCAGTCTACCTTCTCAGACAACAGGGCAGGCGTCTATCAGCAGGGCATTCCTTCTACTGTAGTATGAGTTGGCCTGAGGGACTAATATTTATTCCTGGTGCCAACTTTGAAATGGTGAGACAATTTTTAGTCTTTCAGCCACATTCGGTTCTGGAACTTTCTTCCTTCCCCTGCCTTAGTCCCAGGATATCTGGAGTCACAAAAGGTTAGTGTGAAGTTATTTGTGTGTGTGTGCTGAGGCAGCTCCTTTGAAGTGCAAGTGTAGTAGGTGATATCTCTGCCCTTCCATCTGGTCAGAGTGTCTTATCCTTTCAACACCCAGCCCCCCTTTAAGACACTGTTTGAGAGAAATACACAAAGGTCAACTTCTAACTACACCTAGTCATGTGACCCACGATACAGGCTGGGGGCTCCAAGTGGTTAGGAAACGAAAATGCCAGCTTTCTAGAAGAGACATTTTCAAAATTGTGACTTAAAATTCAGACTTTGTCATTAAAGAGGGTTTTAAACTACAAGTCATTTGATACCAAGCATGACTTTTTGACTTGTTACCAAACAAAAGTTATCACTTATTAAATGTAACACAGTAACCCAACGTTATCCCATGGGAGAGGTAGGCCTTACAGTAGTGAAAACAATTAAGAGCTTTTCACCACCAGGATATGTAAAACTTAAAAGTGCATGTCTAATTTTTAAATAAAGTGCAACCTGCCATTTGGGTTGTTTAGGGCTTACCCTAGGGGTGACATATGTGTTAAAAAGGAAGGTTTAGGCCTGGTGAAAGATTGATTTTGCCAAGTCGAAACAGCAGCTTAAAACTGCACACAGGGTGCAATGCCTGCCTTGAGACATGTTAAAAAAAGCTACCTCAGTGGGCGGCACAGTAAGTGCTGCAGGACCACTAGTAGCATTTAATTTACAGGCTCTGGACACATGACATACCACTTTACAAGGGACTCATAAATAAATTAAATGAGCCGGTTGGGTGGGAGACAATTTTACCATTTTTAAAATTGAGTGCACAAGCACTTTAGCACCGGTTAGCACTGGTAAAGTGCACTGAGTTCTAAACAGCATCAGAAACTATTGGAGAAATCAAGAGGTGTGAAGTTAAGCATTTTGGGGGTGAGCCTGCAGAGGGAGCCAACACTGGGCATCTCTTTATTTCTTCTGTTTTACAATAACGATTGATGCTTTGTCTTTAATTCTTGGAGTATGAGGTTAGAACATGGATGGCAGGTAGAAGTCACATGCAAATCAATTGTCATATGCACCCTAAATAAGGTTTAGATTGATGGAATACTATACCTGGTGGAGTAGGCTGGAGGCAGGTTTAGTTTGTTCAGTCCTTGGGTAAAGAAAGTTTTACACTGAAAAAAGGCAACATTGTTTGATGTGTAACTTACAAAAGCAAAAGTTTTCTGCCTAAATCTGAAGTGTTGGTGTATATACTTCTTTTCTTCGTAATCCACTTCACAGTGTCTGCAAGCATGTCCCCAAATCTGGACACCCCAAAATTGACCTCAATTAGATTTCCCACATTTCCTGGATCACGGATGTTATTAAATCATAATTTCTTGAAGCCACTTAGGCACCAGGGATAATATGTGTGTGTGTGGGTATTGGATGGGGGGCCAGCCCCTTGGGCAAGGGTCGCTCCCTCTAGTGGGGCATATTATTTATTGCCCCCCTTGGGGGCAGAGCGGCCTATTATTTTTAGGCTGATCTGCCCCCAAGGGGGGGCAGAAACCACTGGAACGCCAGGGATTCTTTTTATTTGTGTATTTTTGTTGGGGGTGCCCCCTTGGGCAAGGGTCACCCCCCAAGGGGGCATAGAACTGTTGGCCATTTCTGCCCCCCATGGGGGCAGATCGGCCTATTTGTTTTAGGCCCATCTGCCCCCAAGGGGGGCAGAGGCCACTTGGGCACCAGGGATAATGTGTGTGTGTTTATTAGATGGGGGCGGCTCCTTGGGCAAGGGTCGCACCCCTTAGGGGGGCATAATATTTATTGCCCTCCTTGGGGGCAGAGTGGCCTATTATTTTTAGGGGCAGAAACCACTGGAACGCCAGGGATTTTTAAAATTTGTGTATTTCGGTGAGAGGAGGCGCCCCCTTGGGCCAGGGTTGCCCCCCCCAAGGGGGGCATAGAACTTGTTGTCCCTTTTCTGCAAAGCAGACACTGAAATACGCGACGGGTGCCACTGCACCCGTCGCACCCCTGCAACTCTGCCGGCTCCATTCGGAGCCGGCATCCTCGTTGCAGGGGCATTTCCGCTGGGCGGGCGGGCGCTCTTTTGGAGAGCGCCCGCCAGCCCAGCGGAAATGTAAGAATGGCCGCCGCGGTCTTTTGACCGCGGTGTGGTCATTTGTCGGCGGGACTGTGGCGGGCGGCCTCGGCCGCCCGCCACAGTCAGAATCACCCCCAAAGTCTGCAGCAGATTTTCCTGATCAATCTGCCTCAACCGGGCTGCAGCCTCCTGTTGTGAAAGCTTCCAAATCTCATTATAAACTTCGTACAAAAATCTTTTCTTCTGTGGTACCTTGGGACCTGACAAAAAATCTTGTAAATCAGTAACATTAGACAGTAACGTGAGATGTGACGTAACTGCATCCAGCGTGGACGACTTCAACCATTGCTGACAAAGCTTCCCCACGCTGTATGTAGTTATAATATCAGCATGTTCTGGCGAAATGTAACGAGAGTCTGCCCTACTAGTCCTGAACCCCCTGAAGAGGTGACAAAACGTTGATGACACTTATTAGTGTCTACAGGCCATAATAACCACCCGCCCAGATGTAACGATGAAGTGTTAAGCGTACCATTCTGGACCCAATGTGTAAATTCACTAAAAGTAGCATTCACATAGTGCTGCCAGTTGTTTAATTTGGAAGGGACAGGTATACTAGGCAAATTCAACTCTCTAATTGTCGCCAAGCCCAAACAGCTAGTCTGTTGTACTGTGTCATTGAGGAAAATCATCTGCACAGGGATAATACATGCTCTAAATAATGTATCCCTGCCTTGCATCTGCCAATTTTTCGTACCCCAAACACTTTTCAAGTCAACAGTCTTAAACCAGTATTCATACCCCTCGACCGAAAGTTTAGATACAAACAAATTCGAAAACAGCAATTTAGTATCGGTCAATAACATTTGCTTATTAGAATACGGAGTAACTTTAAAATAGTAAGACCTAGCATTTCGTTGATTATGCCCAGAAAAATATGCAAATTTATCATAATACGTTTTCGAACTCCCTTGTGGAGGAGTCGAGCAATGTTCCCATTGCACATAATTAAATATGAACTTAGGGCTACTAGCTTTATGAATAAAGTGGTGTCCATAATAGTTGTAGCAAAACATGTCACCATGATTATCTCTAAATTGGTAAGCATCTTCATCGTCATAGACAGTATAATATTGCAAATCTGTCAGCATAGCATCTACTGTCTTCACATCCCAATCATCAGAAACAATGCCTGGTATAACAATATCATTCATTGATAACTTGAGGACATACGGTATTTGAATAAATTCAGTGGGACCATATATATCAAACATTACTTTATCCCACACAATCCCATCCGGAATCGGTATTGCAGAAATGTTAACAGTGGAAAAGTCTCTTCGAACCTTATGAGACGAAAAATGTGGTTTTAACACAGTCTCCACGTGCTCAATGTCAGATCGATCAGGAAGAAAATGACCATGTATTACCAGAAAAAAAGTAACCACAAATCCCAACCATAAAAAAAGAGTCATGACAGCCATAAAAAGCCACAAATAGTTCCAAGGAAAAACAAAATATGTGCGTTTAAGCCAAACCAGAAGCTTACGTGGACCTCGGACAGAAGACATCGAGGACGAGGAGCTGGACACCGCATCATCAGCGTTGTTGAAGCAGCCAGAGGCAGTTCTTGCAAAAGGTGCAACTGTGAACAAAGAAGCTGATGGAGGCTCTCGTCTAGGCACGCTATAAACCACATGTTCAGAAACATCAGTAGAACGAACAGCAACTTGATCAAAAGATTCCATATTAATCGTCGTCTGTGGAATAATCGCAAGATCATCATCCACCCTCCCCAAGCTCGGAGAGGAAACAGCGTCGGTGTAAATCACCTGCAGCGGGACTTCTTCCCCAGTAGTGAGAGGGATTCCGGAACTACTGGGTGTCCCTCTTGGTCTGCTGTGCAGAATCGGCCACATGTTGTAACTTGACATTATCAATGGAAACAAAGCGTTTCGCTTTGGACCCTTGCAGCGGCGGTAAAATCACGGTTCTCGTGCCGCTCACCCCTAACACAGGGACAGGTGCTTGATAAGAAGGACCAAATTCTTTCTTTACTGCGACCTTTTCACGCACTAGATCCCCAATCCTGGGTATCCAACCAGTAGGCGTTACTGGCTCATCCTTAATTCCTGAGAAGGCAGCACTTGCAGAAGAGTTATCTTCACGGAATTGTTGTAAATCCTGCAAAACAGTGACACGATCATTTATGTCAAAGGGCGTATCTGCCGCCTCCACACCAGGACCATCTAGATCAGGAACATACATTTGTGTTCCAAACAGGCACTCATATGAAGTACGACCCCCCCGGTGACCTTCTAGGCAAGTTATTAAGTGCTCTCTGTACTCCATACAGGTGGGCTAGCCAACCACGACCCGTACCTATAACTCTGGCTGTTAAGGATTGCTTTAAATCACGATTTAAACGCTCCACAACAGAATTTCCCTCGGGATGAAATGGAGACGAGAATTGGAGTTGGACCCCCAACAAAGCCATGGTGTCCCTGAATGCCTTAGAGGCAAAAGCAGGGCCCTGGTCCGAATGAAAAGCCGCAACTGCAAATGTATCGACAAAGATGCGCAAATCTTTAATAACAGTCCGAGCATCAGCCGAGCGTTGTGGCCAGACCCACACAAATCTGGAGCACGAATCTACAGCAAACAAAATATATTTGTATGCACTATCTGGTGTCAGCGGACCACAATGATCCAAGTACACACACTGTAAAGGTTTATTTGAAATCAGAAGGGGCGTCTGCTGCGGGCGTCTAGCCGACGAAGCTTTAATCTGGCGACAAACGTCACAACAAAGGACATATTGCTTTGTCTCTTTATAGAGACCAGGCCACCAGTAACGAGCCTGTAAAAGTGAAATCGTGGCAGCCACACCATCATGTGCAGACGCCACCCCCTCATGTGCTGCAGAAATTAATCGAGGTCTCTCAATTCTATTGGGTAGTTCACGTACACCAATGCCTGGAATATTAACAACAGCATTCAGCGCACTATTCAAGCAGTAACTATATTTAGAAGGAAATCCTTTAGGAAATGGCGTGCCATCAGCCGTAGCTTTTATGGCAGCCGAAATCTCTGTGTCTGGTTTGGAACTCGAACGAGTCACTGCGGCCACAGTGGCTACAGCCACTGCCGACTTTGCGGCTTCATCAGCCAAAGTATTCCCAGCAACATGTATTCCAACGCGCTGGTGTCCAAGTGTATGCACAACATGGACCTTAGGAAGCGTTTCTTTCAGATCCGCAACCTTACCCCACAACAATTTGTGTTTAATGGTGTTGCCTTTAGAATCTCTGAACCCATTCAACTTCCAATAGTGTAGATATTCATTGAAAGACTGTACACAGTAGTAGGAGTCACAAACCAGCAATGTTAAAATCGCCGGATCCGCGTGCTCCAACGCTAACAATAGAGCTTTGAGCTCAGCCAGCTGTGCCGTGCAATCTCCCAAGGTTTTAGTATAAGTATGTCGGGGGCAGAACACTTCCCCCTCCATCGTGCCGCTCACCACTGCACATGCAGCAGAATACTGTTGTTTTGTCCCAACCGCTGGTTGCGCAGAGCCATCGGTATACATGACCATCTGATATTGGTCAATAGGCAATGTGCAAGCAGGGACTGGGTACTCTATTTCATATTGAAGAAATTCTTGAGTCTGCAGTTTAGGGTCAAATATGTAATCTACATCAGTGGCCGTCAAAGACGCAGCCCATTGAATCCATCGCGGGTGTAAAGCTTTCGAATTAGGAACACTCGCTTTTGTAACAGCTTCTAAGGCCGGAATCGGGGAAACAACAACGATACGTTGTCCCTGGGCAAGCGGTCTTTCTTTAATCACAGCCATCTGTACTGCAGTGAGTATTTTTTCAGTCTGTGCAAATCGTTGTTCTGCAGCAGAATACAAGTGGGACTTGTATGCAATCGGGACTGTCGCACCCTCATTAAAGGTGACATACGTAAACCCAACAGCCCCAGGTATCACCCTGATGACTAAATGTGTCTTATTGTCCCGTGTGTGTAAGTGTTTAACTGCTAAGAGATCAGTCTGCAAATCTCGTAGGATATGTGTATGCTCAATCGTCCAATATCTACTCGAAAAATCCAGACGAATCAACTCGTATAAGGGTTTTATACGCATAGCATTATCAGGAATGTAAGTTCTGCCAAAATTCAGAAACCCCAACAATGACTGGAGCTTCCGAACCGTATAAGGGGGCTGCAATAAAGCACATTTCTCCAAAAAATGAGGCGCTAAGCTCTTGCTCTCACTCGACAACTCATATTCCAGGAAAATGACGCTGAGGAAGGCAATCTTTGATTTCTTAAAATTAAACTTATAGCCAATATCAGCAAACCCCACAACAATGCGCAATACACGCCTTAGATGTTGCAGAATTTCATCGTCTGTCAGATATATGTCATCAACATATGATAACGCTTCAGGGTTCAACTCGTGCAGCATTTCAGTCACACGAGCCGAAAACAGTCCTGGGCTATTCTTATACCCCTGAGGCAAACGACAAAGCTTCTTCTGAGAGCCAAACGCACTGAAATTGGTATAGTCCCGACTTTCGGGCACTATATTTTGGCAGAAAAATCCATTCGAGATATCTAACGTCGTTTTGTATTTTTTTGGTACTATATTATTCATAAGCGCTGCGCTATGTGAATTCTGTATTGCATATGTGCGTGTATGACTATTCAAATGTCTGTAATCCACCACTATCCTATATGAATGGTCCGGTTTAGCAACCGGAAATAAGGGATTATTCATCGGCGAGACACAGGGCTCAATTACACCCTGGTACTCCAATTGTGTAAGAATTTTCCTAACCGATGCCCTTGCCTCAAATTTGACAGGATACTGCGGCTGTGGCTGAGGTTCGCCCTTTATTGGAATTACATGATAAGGTGATTGTCTATCCCACCCCACGTTATTTCTATATAGGGCGGGAGCCTGTGCTAGAGCCCATATTTTACTATAGGACTCCGCTAGTTCTCTCGGAACAAGTGGTGAGAAGGAAGGTGTAATAACCTCCTCCCCAACCGGACAGTTGCGAACAAAGTCAGGTGGCCAATCCTGTTCGGCCAGCAGAACATCATATGATTTTACCACATGGTCCCAAAAGATGGTGCGTACAATGCGGTCAATGTCCCCTTCTAATCGCAGAGTCACTTGATATACTCTATCAGGATCAGAGACTCGCATATCCGCCGTTTCGACTTGTATGAAGTCATCAGTTGCTTTCACCTCCAGATGCTCTAGAAGACTCCGGCGAACTATTGTGACCTCTGCCGCGCTGTCTAACAGTACTAACGCCCATGTCTTGTTCGTCAAGAGAACTCTCTTCTTGAGCGGCATGTCTAACTGAGACTGCTGCCACTTTCTTCTTTTTAAATTGCTGTTTTTGTTGCAGCGGTTTCTCTTCTTGTTTCATAGAAACCTCCCCCGAGCGTTGTGAATCCTGTCTCGGTTTCACGTACTCCGTCCTCCGCTCTGACCGCCCACCTCTCTCACTTCTCTTCTCTGAGGAGTCCTGAAAGGAACGAGATTGGCGTGTATTAGTATACTGATATCTATCAGGCGTCTTCAAATTATCCCTATTCCTGAGATTATACCTATTCTGTGGGGTCTCCGGTTGCGGAGACTGTCCCCCATCTTTTTTAGGTGTTTGCTGTTTCTTTTCCCAGCGCTTTTTAGTACCCTCAGGTTGCTGTTGTTTAGCATTATCTTTATTATTTTTACCCTGTAATTGGGGTTTTTGCGGTGTAGCCCCTAGGCTATCACGACCAATACTAGAATAGGTTTCTGCTATTATTCTCGGAAGTTCCCGCTCCTGATTAATCTGCGGAACGTCCCGAAGATGCATTCGCACTGCTAGTGCTACTGCCTCTCCCTTGAGATTACTCAAAATAATAGAAGAAACTGCGGCAAAATTGCCCATTAACTGCATGCCCAAATCTAAGGCAGGGGCAGCCCCATATTCACCTTGAATTTGTTTAAGCACTTCCGGTAAATTAGCCAACGTCGGTGTACCGTGTGCCGTAGTGTAGAGCGCGGCAAACACCGTGCCCCAGGTATTACAAAGGTCCACCGGAGGAACCATCCCATACGGCAAACACATCGTCAATATTCTATGTGTATCCTGAGGTCCCGTATGGGGAAATACTGCTTCCAGCGTATTCATTTTTTGCGCCAGCCAAAATGGAGTCTCCTCACGTTTAGCCGGTACCTTACCCATAACTGAGTGTACAGTGGCCGGATTGATACCCGGAACCACTGCTTGTGGGTGCGCCGGAGCAGCACGCGCTGCATTAGTATTCAATGCTTGCATTACAAACTGAACCAGTCTTCTGTATGTAGTTGCTAAGTCTATATATAAACGACGCACATCAGCCGCTGCCAAATTTGCAACCGCAGGATATGGTGTGTAAGTAGCCAATAAAGGCCAGGTCGGACCATCATTACTCAACGGTCCTAACCTCACTTGTGCTACTGTATGTGGGAGGGCGCCATCAAGCCAATTATGGTGTTCTTAATAAGATAGAGGTCTAAGTATGCGTAAGCCCTGTACTGTCCATGGACATTCGCAACAGTGTATTCGTGAAAAGTATTTGTACCCCCATCAACTGCCGGAAATACGAGCCAAGAATAAAAAAGTTCTGTTCTATAGGCTTCATGGGCGTCCACCACAAAAGTGACCGGACCCCCCTGGACTGTCAGTCCATGTGCTATCAGATGTCCTGTGAGCGGGTGACGCATATTGATAGCTATATTCACTACATTAGGATTCGCCATTTGTAAAAAAAAATTGCTCTAGGTCAGAGAATGCACACCAATATCGGGGTTCTTCCTTTCAAAGTTCAAGCTTGAACAACCAACCACTAAGAAACAGGATGTACCTATACCGTGGCGGCGGAAACCCCCAGCCCCACGGACGTCTCCGCTTACGGAACCGAGGAGTCAAAATATATATGAGATCGAGAGAGTCAGTCGGACCTAAACATTAGAGCCAGACCAAACGTTGGCGGCGCCATGTCGCGTGGGCTCTCATTATCCTAAATGAGACTACTGGATTTCTAGGCAGCAGGATCGATAACGGTGTGGGGGACTGAGTCTGACCCACGTGTAAGGAACTCTGTCACCCTAAATCCGGTTTTTGCTCCGGCTAACTAGCAGTGCCTCATTTCTCCCACGGGGAAAAGATGATTGGGCAGCCGAGCGCATGACATCTTTGGAACTTCTCAGGGAAGCCGTGGTCACTCAGATCCAAACCAACTCTCTCATTTACAATATGATCTCATATACAAATGACAAAGACAGTATAAGTTTTATATAATGATTTAATAAAACGACTGTATTTTAGATAATAAGGCATGAGTCGCAATAACCAGAACCATACAACACAGTAGGATTGAAATAGTTACCAGGAGAGTAAAAAATAAGAACAAAGCGATCATCATGTATAATAGTTTCTACTCTCCCTCTGCTTGTTCTATTTCGAGCACAGCATGTTAAGCTTCTAGCTTGCCTGTCTGTATCACTGGGGAGACATCAGCCCTCATACCTGAGCAAAGGCCTGTGATCTCGGTTCAGCATCTTCAACGAGGCAGTCAGCGTCTAGTTGTGGTTCCCTGGTCGGAATCTCCCTCTTGCGTGTATTGGGACAAGGAAGTGATTTTATAACTAACATGTCATTGTGATCACAAAATGTCCCTACGCAGGAATGCCAAATCTAAACTCCTACCACGTCTATCGGCAATGTACCAGACTGTATCCTTGACTGAAGCACAGAGTGAATATGTTATGGAGAACTCCAGTGCTGAAGTAGGCAAAACAGTGTGATATGAATAAAAAACAACACCGTAGAACTGGCTATTAGAAAAATAACAGTACGAAGCCTAATAAAAAGCATTTAGAGCAAAGTGCACAGAGGCTCTAAGCTGTCAGCAAATGAATAAAATACATTCAGGGCAAAGTGCACAAAGGCCTAAAGCCTGAAGCTAATGCGCAAAGGATACGTAAAACTAACCACACTACAGTTGCATGTTTTAGGTAAGTAAAAACAATTTACTCCAAAGGAGTATTGTTGCCATGCATGAATGACATGTTTGTAGGTGGTGTACTAAATGCAGGATTGTGTGTGAAATTGTCCTTAGATTTGTGCACAATTATATTTGTGTTATCTTATTTCAAATTTGCTTTTCTTTCTTTTTTTTTTGTGGGATATCATTGGTGATTGCTGTGTCTGTGCAGAGTAGTAGCTGGTGAGTTGGTTTTTCCGGCAAGTGAGCGGTAGCATTTTTCAGTACATAACTCTTTGTATAAAGCCACACTTTGTTTATTACTTATCTTACACAGTGCTGGTTGTTGGTGGTGCATTTGTCCAGTTACTTTTTGTAGGAAGAATCATGGCTAGCCGCAGGATGACCACTCAGCAGGTTGCTGGTATGCTTTTTGAGTCATTGTCTGATCATGATTATGAGACTGACTCTGCATCTGAGGCAGAGGAGGAAGTGAGAGATTCTGGCAGTGAAGTTTCTATCAGAGAGGAATCTTCTACTGAAGAAGCCACTCTCAGTGTAGATGAAAGGCCATTAGTGCAGCAACCTGGGGCTGAAAGGTTTTCTGTTGGAAGACCTGAACTCTGGGTTTCCCCAAACATGGAGCAGCCAGAGTTGCCTGCCTTTACTGGTCTCCCGGGGTGTAGAGGCAATACAGAGAACTTTTTGCCTGTCAGTTTCTTTGAGTAATTTACGGATGATGGCCCTCATTACGACCTTGGCGGGCGGCTTCAGCCGCCTGCCAAGATCAGACTGCCGGCGGCCGCCAATGTGGCCGCACCCCCGCCGCGGCCATTTGGAGATCCCCGCTGGGCCGGCGGGGATCTCGGCCGCAACATGGGAGCCGGCTCCAAATGGAGCCGGCGGTGTTGAGGCCGTGCGACGGGTGCAGTTGCACCCGTCGCGCTTTTCACTGTCTGCATAGCAGACAGTGAAAAGCTGCACGGGGCCCCCAGGGGCCCCGCGACTCCCCGTCCCACCAGCCTTTTCCTGGCGGTTTTGGCTGGCGGTCGGGGACTCGTAATCCCCTGGGCAGCGCTGCAGCACTGCCCTGGAGGATTACTCCTGCCGGGACCACCATGGCGGTAAACCGCCGGTCCCGGCGGTGCGACCGCGGCGCTTTCGCTGTGGTCGTAATACCCCTGGAAGCACCGCCAGCCTGTTGGCGGTGCTTCCGACAAAACAGCCCTGGCGGTCTTGGACCGCCAGGGTTGTGATGAGGGCCGATGTGTTTTTGGAAGAGATTGTTGAGCAGACTAATTTGTATGCGGAGCAGGATTTGAGGGACAACGCTGCCAGACTTAGGCCACACTCTAGAGCTACCCAGTGGATTCCCACAAATTTGGAAGGGATGAAAAGGTTTTTGGGTTTGACTCTTTTGATGGGGTTGATAAGGAAGCCGTCACTAGCTTCTTATTGGTCTACTAGTCCCTTGATGGCAATGGCTATATTTCCTGCAACCATGAGTCATAATCGGTATTTGCTTCTTCTTAGGGTGCTGCATTTTGTTGACAGTGTTTTAGCCTTGCCACGAGATCACCCTGATTCTGACCATCTTTTTAAGATTAGGCCTGTCGTTGATCATATTGTAGATCGGTTTTCAGAGGTCTATGTTCCAGGCAAAGAAATAGCTGTGGACGAGCCTTTGGTCCTCTTCAAGGGTCGTTTGGTTTTTAGGCAGTACATTCCTAGCAAGAGGGCACGATATGGAATTAAATTGTACATGCTGTCTGAAAGTAGTACAGGATATGTGTACAATTTCCGGGTCTACACTGGTAGGGATTCCAGTATTGACCCCCCTGGTTGTCCTCCCACTTTTGGAGTTACTGAGAAAATTGTGCGGAAACTTGGTAGACGACTGTTTAACAAAGGTCACCATTTGTATGTAGATACCTTTTACACTGGAGTGCAGTTGTTCAAGGAATTGTTTAGAGTGGACACTGTTGCTTGTGGCACAATTCGTTGTAACCGGAAAGGCTATCCAAGGGAGCTTGTCCGTAAAAAACTTGAGAGGGGGCAGTGCAGTGCCTTGCAGAATGATGAGCTGCTAGCTTTGACATTTTCAGACAGGAAGGATGTCTACATGCTAAGTACCATCCATGATGAGAGTACTTCCCCAGTGACTGTTTGGGGCCAGGTTGCTGAAGTGCGCAAACCTGTGTGCATGTTAGATTATAATAAGCACATGGGAGGTGTAGATAGAGTTGATCAGAGGTTAGGACCTTATACTGCTATTCGTAAGTCTTACGTTTGGTATAAGAAGTTAGCAATTCACCTGTTCCACTTGGCAACTTTTAATGCTTTTATTGTGTTCAAGGATAGGTCTCCAGAGTCAAAGATGACATTTGTGAAATTTCAGAAGTCAGTGATAGAGAGCCTCATTGTGGTGGAACAGGCAAGAGTTCCTAGAGAAGCAGTGGTGGAGGATGTGGCTAGATTGAAAGATCGCCACTTTGCTGAGCACATTCCTCCCACGCCCAAAAATACTTTCCAGCTAAGAAATGTAGAGTCTGTGCTCGAAGAGTTATCCGGAGGGAAACTGAAATGTACTGCCCAGATTGTCCTTCAAATCCTGGGCTGTGTGTGGGTGGCTGTTTCAGGAATTACCACACTCAGAAGAAATACTGGGAACTAGCATGAGTGTAAACTGCTTGTTTTATATTTTCATGTGTTCAGTTTCATGGTTGGCATTTCTGTCATGTACTTAGAGCTTTTGTGTTTGTAGTTTTGTAATTATTTCTAATTCGTTAGTGGTTTCTTTGTTTTTAAAAAAAAAACGTGATTCCCTTGTGTGTGGGGTGGCGCTTGGCTGGCTATGTAATTATTGACTTGCTGTTGGCTATTGCAATACACTGCCAGCCAAACGCCAGGCCAAACACTCCCATCAGCTGGTGTGATTGCTGTATCAGGCATGTGGGCATATGTAAGTGATGGGCCCTTGAGTGGCGCTGTCTGTCGATGCAAGTGTTATAATGTGCTGGGCCCATGGCTGGCGGTGTGAATGGTCTTGTGCATGTCATGTATGAAAGGTGTGTGAGTGGACTGTAAAACGGTTGGTGCCTTGTCGTGGCTTTACAGCTCACGAGCTGTGAATCATTGGTTCAGTTTTTTGGCCTTTCAGTTATTAACAGTGCATTTAATTTTTGTGAAATTTCCTGTTAATAAAATTTGATCTACTGAACCATCACTCACCCTCGTGCCCAATCCATCCAGTATGTGTGGTAAAAATGACAAAACTTTCTCCGCTGTAATCAGGCGTCGCAGCACACCTGTGACACGCTAGGTGTCTCGGGTGGGACCCCGATGATGAAGCATGCCACCAACTTGGTTGGTGGGTGAGGGGTCTTTTTAACATAACCTAAGTCGTTTATTTTCTCAATTCTAGTGTTTTGACCATCACAGAAGTACATGGACATATCAAAATGATCTATTGCAAAACTACCTGTGTTTGTGGTGGGGGGGTGGCGGCACCTATGTTTGTGGTCCCAGGTGCGGCCTTCATCTAGGGAAACCTACCAAACCCAGACATGTTTTAAAAATAGACACCCTAAGGAGTCCAAGAAGGTGTGGCTTGCCTGGATCCACCAACATTTTCTTACCCAGACTTCTCTGCAAACCTCAAAATTTGCTTAAAAAAGGCATATTTTCCCCATTTTGTTTTGTAGAATCACCGCTACGGCACACATTTCCTACCACCAAGCATTACCCTCAGTCTCTCAAGTGAAATGATACCTCACTTGTGTGGGTCCCCAAACCAGAGTCAGCCTAAAAGATGTATAAAAGAAATATGTGCTTATCAACTCGCTGTGCTATCCCCTCAATCTCTACAGGTTTTTGGCATTTTTCTGTTGCAGGCACCTGGGCCACCCACACAAGCTACATATCATTTGTATCGGGAGACTTGGGGGAACGCTGGGTAGAAGGACATTTGTGGCTCTTCTCAGATTCCAGAACTTTCTGTCACCGAAATGAGGGGAAAAAGTGTTTTTTTGACACATTTTGAGGTTTGGAAAGGATTCTGGGTAACAGAACCTGGTCAGAGCCCCATAAGTCACCCTGTCTTGGATTCCCCTAGGTGTCTAGTCTTCATAAAATGCACAGGTTTGGTAGGTTTCCCTAGGTGCCGGCTGAGCTAGAAGCCAAAATCCACAGCTAGGCACTTTGCAAAAAACAGCTCTGTTTTCTTTGGGAAAATGTGATGTGTCCACGTTGTGTTTTGGGAAATCTTCTGTCGCGGGCGCTAGGCCTACCCACACAAGTGAGGTATCATTTTTATCGGGAGACTTGGGAGAAAGCTGGGTGGAAAGAAATTTGTGTCTCCTCTCAGTTTCCAGAACTTTCTGTCACCGAAATGAGAGAAAAAGTGTTTTTTTGGCCAAATTGTGAGATTTGCAAAGGATTCTGGACAACAGAACCTGGTCAGAGCCCAATAAGTCACCCCATCTTGGATTCCCCTAGGTGTCTTGTTTTAAAAAATGCTCACGTTTGGTAGGTTTCCCTAGATGCTGACTGAGCTAGAGGCCAAAATCTACAGCTAGGCACTTTGCAAAAAACATGTGAGATTTCAATGTAAAATGTGATGTGTCCATGTTGTGTTTCCTGTTAGGAGCATTAAGCCTACCCATGCAAGTGGGGTACCATTTTTATCGGGAGACTAGGGGGAACACACAATAGCAAAACAAGTGTTATTGCCCCTTGTCTTTCTCTACATTTTTTCCTTCCAAATGTACGACAGTGTGTAAAAAAGATGTCTATTTGAGAAATGCCCTGTAATTCACATGCTAGTATGGGAACTCCGGAATTCAGAGATGTGCAAATAACCACTGCTTCTCAACACCTTATCTTGTGCCCATTTTGGAAATACAAAGGTTTTCTTGATATCTATTTTTCATTTTTTATATTTCAGCAAATGAATTGCTGTATAGAATGAAAACCCATTGCAAGGTACAGCTCATTTATTGGCTCTGGGTACCTAGAGTTCTTGATGAACCTACAAGCCCTATATATCCCCGCAACTAGAAAGGTCCAGCGGACGTAACGGTTTATTGCTTTAAAAAATCTGACATTGCAGGAAAAAGTTGCAGAGTAAAACGTGGAGAAAAATTGCTGTTTTTTTCACCTCAATTTCACTATTCTTTTATTTCAGCTGTTATTTTCTGTAGGAAACACGTGTAGGAACTACACAAGTTACCCCTTGCTGAATTCAGAATTTTGTCTACTTTTCAGAAATGTTTAACTTTCTGGGATCCAGCATTGGTTTCACACCCATTTCTGTTACTAACTGGAAGGAGGCTGAAAGCACAAAAAATAGTACAAATGGGGTATGTTCCAGTAAAATGACAAAATTGTGTTGAAAAATGTGGTTTTCTAATTCAACTCTGCCTGTTCCTGAAAGCTGGGAAGATGGTGATTTTAGCACCACAACCCCTTTGTTGATGCCATTTTCAGGGAAAAAGCCATAAGCCTTCTTCTGCAGCCCTTTTTTCCCATTTTGTTTTTTAAAAAACGAAATTTTCGCTATATTTTGGCTAATTTCTTGGTCTCCTTCAGGGGAACCCACAAAGTCTGGGTACCTCTGGAATCCCTAGGATGTTGGAAAAAAATGACACAAATTTGTTATGGGTAGCTTATGTGGAGAAAACGTTATGAGGGCCTAAGCGCGCACTGCCCCAAATAGCCATAAAAAGGCTCGGCACAGGAGGGGAAAAAGCCTGGCAGCGAAGAGGTTAAGGACCCAGGCTATACAAGTGGCTGCAGAAACCCCCTCCTATAAGGCCCCTCATACAAATGCACAAGAGAGTAATTTTGAGTGTGTGTAGTTTTTGTAAGTGTATAGACCTGTTCTGGAGATTCTCTCCTAATTATAAACTCATGTTAGTAGGATTCAGGGACTATATTGACAATGTGGGAATTGAGATTACAGAACAACTGCAACCTATTTGGAGGGCAATAAACAGACTGCCTGTGACTCCAAAAGAGGTTTCAGCACAATGAATTCGATAATGTCACCCTTACGAAACTGTCTTCATATTGCATGCCTTTCTTCACTGATCTTCATATCTGTCGTGGGCCCTTCTCTGCCGCTGTGGAATCCACTGACCTATATTAACAGGTGGCTGACTGCTCATCACCATGTGGATAATACTCAGTATAGGAAGATAGATCCTACTACCCATCCCAACAATGATACCAGATACATGGTATTTTTAAAGTGATTTTGCTACCTACGTCTTAGGGATTCAATGATGTAAAAGCTCCAACTAATTGCACATTTTTTTAAGTTAAACATGCTGTGGCAACATAGCATGGTCTATAATGTCTGAATAAATATATGTGCAGAATATTCCGTTAGAATTGTGTCTTTCAGGGGGGAATATTGTTTGCCATGCTTGGAATACCAAATGAAGTGTTCAACTTGCATATTTTTTTGTAATGGTGAAAGTGAGCTAAACGTGTCAGTGTATACAGCATTGGTATGCTAGACAGGTTAATACATTTTATAGTTTTAATATTCACAATTATAGCTTATAGCATTTTAATGCAATGCGCAAACTGTGCTTTGTCCTTGGTGCCAGGTTTACTGTGCTTAGTTTGTAGCACTTAGTGGCTTCTCTGCTCTAGATAGTTAGTCACCAAACATCATCCTCATTTGAGCTGTTAATTCCTTCAGGTACGGAACTCAAGTCACAGACTTAAGTACCAATCATCTTTCATTTCTTAACTCTCTTAATGTACTAAAATTTACTCATGATAGACCTGCTAATGTTGAAGGTCCTAAGATCTGATGTCACTTCCTGGGATGTCACTTCCTGTGGGGCCATGGGCCCTTATGCCAATTCCTATGATATCACACACAATTTCATGCACCATGATGTCACTTGCATACTGCCTAACTTGGTTAGTCCTCCCACTTCTTGTTTTTTAGGACGTGTGACCTGAATATCAGAAAGTAACCCCTTTGAGCAATAAGAAGCTCTAATAAATCTTAAATGTGCAGAAACCCCCCTGAAATGTCACTAACCGTATGCTGAAGAAGGGACCTGCCCTACAGCCCACACATTAATAAGCTTGTGTTTGTCCTAAGATGGCAAGTGTCACATGACATCAGGCTATGGATCTATATGCGCCAAGTGCCCCCTGGCTACCAAGGAATCTTCCAATAAGCCCCACTGCACTGCACACCATTTCTGCTCTTTTTGGGCATGGTACAGAACAAGCAAGCCTTGGCGATTCTGCGCAGTACCCATGCCCCACCCTCACATCTTACCAACGTGTGCCCTCGAGATTATCATGATCCTAGAGGTGAGTCATAAATAATAATGCCTGTGAACATTTTGATTGGCAGTTACAGTTTAAAACACAACTTCAGACCTAACAACACAGTGTGCCTAAAACAAAACTGACGAGTTGATACGTATGGCATGCATGAGCCAACTGTCCAGAGCAATGGGGCTCTGATAAGCAACAACAGAGAGGTGCTGGACAGCTGAAAAGGTGTACAAGGGGTCATGCACCCCCAGTGAAGAGGGAAGGAAGGACCCGAGTGCCCCCAGTAAAGGGTAAGTACACCAATGGGTTAAGCTCCCAATATATATATAGATTGTATGCATTTTATAGAAGGCCTCCAATTCTTGGTCACTGCTTCTGTTTCTCTACCAGTACGAAATGGAAAAAATAAACTACAGATTCAGAGTCCAAATGTCTAAAACTAGAACCTTCTACTGATCACACTGGGGTTTTCTGTAACGCATCTGCCACCTCCGTATCCACTACCTCAGCTGGACTAATCATCTCCTGCATCACTTCTTGCAAACTCGGGCTGCTAAAATTAAGTTATATATTTTTAATTTATTCATGTTCTTAATATCAGTTATAAATGTCAATGATGAATTACACAGACCTGAACGTCCAACAAGTCTTGCAGCAGGGCACCGTAACTTAGGCAGTCCGATCTTTTGTAAACATACCTGCCTCTGCTGCAATGTCTTTGTGCGACCTCTCGGGTCTCTTAATAGTCGTGCATGGTGAGGCACAATAGGCACCAACCTGGTGGCACAGGCAGCGGTGTGGCGAATGGACACACTGTGATTGTTGTCAAGTGAGACCATGTCACGTGATGCAGCAGCGGCCGTCCAGGGCTGAGTGAGTCTCAGTAACCAGCAGCAGTGAACAGATAATGAATGCAGCCAGCGCAGCTGAGCCAGTAGGCTGGTGCGACCCACTGCCATGAGTGAACTTCAACAACCATACCTGGCAGTGCACTCTGCCAGAGAAGTATGTGGTCCCACGCTCTTTGCTTGAGAACTTCTAAGGGTAGCGCTCCCATCTCGCTTGTGTCTGCCTCATCCCTGGTGCTGTTAGGGGGCTCTACAAATGCATGACGTATGCATGTTATTGCGGTCATGGGGATCACCACACTAAAATGCGATAGTCTAACCCCTGATTCGTGGTACTTGGCCGGGCTGCGTCCGTGCCTATTAGTTGGGTGACAAAAAGAGGGACAGGTCTGAGAAGGATGTTTGGGGGATCATATTAGTCAGGTTTGGGATAAGTCAGGGAGAGTTGGGACAAATGGGGAAGGGAAGTTTATTTAAAACAAAACTGTAATTGTACAAATATACATTCTCTTATACATATACATTTATACACACATGAAACTGGCAAGGTTTTAATGGACAGAGTAAACCTTTCTTTAATAAATATCAATATACACATAGAAGCAACAATACTTACATGGTCTGATGTGGATATTTGTCTTGTGGTTAAATATGCACAATTATTTCAAATAACTGTAATGAATTTATACACACGAATATACACATTACATTTCTTAAAGTTTTAGTAGCAGATAAAAACCCACCTATATGTAGATAGAGGGAGCAATAATGACATTTATATATGTATCTGCTTATAACAGGAAGTATAGTTTAATGTAGAATGACACGTGGAACAATAACCTCATTTCCATACCATGAGAAGCATAATTTGTCACATCTGAGTTCTGTTGTGATGCACTGTGAGCATAGTCATCATGTGGGAAAGAACGAGCTCTTGACTTATCTTCTTAAACTGAGATGGGTGTCAGTGGATCTTACGTTTGTGGATACCAAATTCCATAGTTTAGCTGCTTGAGCAGAGAAAGATGTTCCACAAATGTTTTTTTTAGAAATATGACCTCCTTCACAAGCCAGGAAGCGGACTCGCTGTCATCTACAAGGAGTCTATCAAATGCACATCTACAGAGAACAGCTCCCCATTCATGGAATACCTGCACTTCAAGCTGCAAATCTTTGAAAAGTTCACCCTGAATGGAACACTCAACTACCGACCACCCGGACCACGAGCCACCTTTACCAACCACATCACCAACTTCGTTGCTCTGCTCACCATTGACTCCAGAGCCTACTTTCTCCTCAGTGACCTCAACTTTCACCTAGAAGACCAAAACGCCCCTGCTTCATAGCACTCCTCGAAAGCTTGAGCAACACCAGACTCACCCAGCTCATCCCTGAACCAGCACACACTGCAGAACACACACTGGACCCCATCTTCACCAAAAGCGACAGCATCAAATGCAATTCCACCACACTGCTCATAGGGACTAACCACTCTATCATCCACTTCCAAATCAGCACATCTCAAGGCAAAACCACAAGGTTTAGCATTTCAAGCCGCAGCTAGGGCAAAAATCACAGAAGCAGACTGTCTCAGCACGGATCAACCCAGTCCCACAGACAACCCTGACAAGGACATCAACAACTTCAACAACTGGATCAAGAACTGCACAGACTCTCTCACACCCATCAAGCCCAACAAGCATTGCAGATCACACTATCAGGCCAGCTGGTACACAGAAAACCCAGAGACATCAAACAACATTGTAATCAGCTAGAAAGGTAATGGAAAGATAAGCATGACACCGCCGACAGAACTAACTACAAGACTTCACTCAGACGCTATGATCAGCAAATAAGAGACACCAAGAAAAAAGCACTAGTAGACCTCATCGAAGGAAGCTCCAACAGCTGCACAGAGATCTCAGTCGTCAAGGATTACACCTCACCCTCAGCCCCTGTCACCAACATCGCTGACTCCCAGCAACTCTGCGACAACCTATCCAACTTCTTCCACAGCTAAATTGCAGACTACAGCAACTTTGCACACCAACCCAACCCAAGAGACTCATTGCTAACCTACCCACCACCAACCATGATGGATACTTGACCAAATGGACAACCCTCTACAGAAACAACACAGCTGCAATCATGCAAACCATCCACTCAGGGGCCCCAGTAGACCCATGCCCCCACCACATCTACAACCTGGGAACATCACCAATCAGCACTACCCTGATCCACATCATCAACACCTCCATCCTGTCTGCCGCGTTCCCAGATGAATGGAAACTTTAAGACATTAACACCCTCCTCCAGAAGCCCACAGCCGACTTGAATCAACTGAGCAACTTCCAACCCATCTCCCTGGATCCCTATCCAGCCAAAGTGATGGAGAAGGCCATCAAAAAGCTACTCACAACCCCCCTCGAACTTCCCCATCTCTTATACAACACTCAGTCGGGATTCTGAAAGAACCACAGCACCGAAACAGCACTCATTGCGGCCAAAGGTGACATTCGAATCATCCTGGACTGAGGAAAAACAGTACCCCTTATCCTACTTGACCTCCTGCGGCCTTCAACACTGTCTCCCATCACACCCTCATCAGAAGACTCCACGAGATGGGTATACAAAAACCTGATCGGAAATGGATCTATTACTTCCTCACAGGAAGAACCCAAAGGGTCAGAGTGCCACCCTTCACATCAGACACCAAGAAATTGATATGCTGAGTCCCACAGGGATCATCCCTCAGCACCACCCTTTTCAATATATACATGACACTGCTCGCCAACATCATCTGATCACAAGACATCACCGCCGAAGACACCTAACTCTTCCGCTCCCTGATGAACAAAACAACCATTGCCAGAACCAACTTCACCAACTTCATGATCATGGTAGCAGACTGGCTGTGAATCAACTGCCTGCAGCTGAACTCTGGCATAACAGAAGTACTGGTCTTCAGCAACAAGGTCTCCCCATGGGACTCCACCTGGTGGCCGTCGGAGTTGGGACCAACACCCGTACTCACAGACCACGCATGAAATCCAGGGATCGTCCTGGACGACAAGCTCGATATGATAGCTCAAGTCAACGCAGTGTGCACCTCATACTTCCACAACCTATGCATGTTGCAAAAAATCTTCAATTGGTTGCCTTACAACACTAGAAGGACCATCACACAAGCACTCATCACCAGCAGACTGGACTACAACAACACTCTATGCTGGAATCTCCAAACAACTACTACACAGACTCCAGATCATCCACAGCACCGTGCAAGACTCATTCTTGACCTCCTACGCTGCACCCATATCACACCGCACCTCAGGAAGCTTCACTGGCTCACCATTCACAAGCGCAGACAATTAAAACTTCTCCCACACACATACAAAGCCCTACACAACATCAGATTAAAACACCTGAACAGCCGCATACACTTTCACCAACCCACCAGACACGTACGTTCTGCCTCACTCTCACTCACACACATTAACCACATCTGCAAAATCAAAACCGGAGGTCGCTCATTCTCTTACATCGCTCCCAAAACATGGAACTACCTCCCCCTACACATCAGAGCCTCCTCTTCACTTCTTGAGTTCCACAAGAAGCT
The DNA here is from genome assembly GCF_031143425.1 of Pleurodeles waltl. Lineage (NCBI taxonomy): Eukaryota > Metazoa > Chordata > Amphibia > Caudata > Salamandridae > Pleurodeles > Pleurodeles waltl. Next base: position 966,582,464 of record NC_090444.1, read on the forward strand.
GAAGACTTGGCTCTTCATGTAAGCACCTTGGAAACTACAAACTTACACACAGGCCCAATCATCTGGATACCCTCTCAGTGATTACTGTGCTGTACAACTCAGTATAACAAAACATCTGTGTGTGACCTGCGTAGTTCTAGCAGGTGAAGTAAAAATCATTGATCAGATCTGGCAGTGATTCTATGTAGATAATAAAAAGCATGGGTGAGATGATTGATGCTGTAGGGACTCCTGCTTTATTGCTGTATGGTTAAAACAGAATGGATGAGTATGTACAATATTTGTTCTATTGTGTAAGTATGATGTTACCCAAGTGAGAGCTTGTAGGAGGCTGGCCTGGCTTATAGTGGGTACCTTGTGGTACTTACACCTTGTGCCAGGTCCAGTTATCCTTTATTAGTAGAATAGAGGTGTTTCTAGCAGGTTAGGCTGTTAGAGGCAGCTATAGCTGAGCAGCTTAGGCTGAACTAGGAGACATGCAAAGCTCCCACTATACCACTTATATCATATAGCACAATATCACACGAAAACACAATACTCAGAGTTACTAAAAATTAAGGTACTTTATTTTAGTGACAATATGCCAAACGTATCTCAGAGGATACCATCACTTAGGAGGTAAGTAATATACACAAATTAAATGTACACAAACCAAAATCAGGTAAGTAACAGTAAGAAAAGTAGTGCAAACAATGTAGAATCATAATAGGATGCAATAGGTAGAAATAGGCCTAGGGGTAACACAAACCATAAACTCTAAAAGTGGAATGCGAATCACGAATGGACCCCAGGCCTATGGTAGGTTGTAGAGGGTCACTGGGACTGTGAGAAAACAGTAAGGGTGTCCAAAATAACCCACCCCAAGACCCTGAAAAGTAGGAGTAAAGTTACCCTACTACCCCAGAAAGACAGTATAGTCGAGAGAGGGGATTCTGCAAGAACCACAACTGCTACCAAAGCACTGAAGACAAATGCCTGGACCTGAGGACCTGTAAAGGAAAGGGACCAAGTCCAAGAGTCACGCAAGTGTCCAGGGGAGGGCAGGAGCCCAATAAACCCCGGCTGAAGGTTCAAAAGGGCTGCCTCCGGGTGGAAGAAGCCAAAGATTCTGCAACAACGGAAGGTGCCAGGAACTTCTCCTTTGGTCAGAAGATGTCCCACGGCGTGCTGGAGGATGCAGAAGTATTTCCACGCAGAAATACTGCAAACAAGCCTTGCTAGCTGCAAGAGTTGCAGTTGAGGATTTTGGGTACTGCTGAGGCCCAGGAAGGACCAGGATGCCGCCCCTTGGAGGAGGAGACAGAGGGGGCGCTCAGCAACTCAGAGAGCCCCCGCAGAAGCAGGCAGCACTGTCAGAAGTACCGGAACAGGCACTTAGAAGATCTGAGGACAGTGGTCAACTCAGAGTCACAAAGGAGGGTCCCACGACGTCGGAGTCCAACTCAGCGAGTTGGGCAATGCAGGACAGAGTGCTGGGGACCCAGGCTAGGCTGTGCAGAAAGGAATCCTTGGAAAAGTGCACAGAAGCCGGAGCAGCTGCAGATCAAGCAGCACACAGGATTACTGTCTGGCGTGGGGAGGCAAGGACTTATCTCCACCAAATTTGGACAGAAGGGCCACTGGACTGTGGGAGACACTTGGACCGAGCTCCTGTGTTCCAGGGACCACGCTCGTCAGGATGAGAGGGGACCCAGAGGACCGGTGATGCAGACGTTTGGTGCCTGCGTTGGCAGGGGGAAGATTCAGTCGACCCACTGGAGATTTCTTCTTGGCTTCCAGTGCAGGGTGAAGGCAGACAGCCCTCAGAGCATGCACCACTGGGAAACAGTTGAGAAAGCCGGCAGGATGAGTCGCTACCATGTTGCTGGTTGTCGTCTTGCTACTTTGTTGCGATTTTGCAGGTGTCCTGGAGCAGTCAGCAGTCGATCCTTGGCAGAAGTCGAAGAGGGAAGTGCAGAGGAACTCTGGTGAGCTCTTGCATTCGTTATCTGATGAATAGCCCAGAGGAGAGACCCTGAATAGCCCAGAAAGGAGGATTGGCTACTGAGAAAGGTAAGCACCTACCAGGAGGGGTCTCTGACGTCACCTGCTGGCACTGGCCACTCAGAGCTGTCCATTGTGCCCCAGCACCTCTGAATCCAAGATGGCAGAGGTCTGGGACACACTGGAGGAGCTCTGGGCACCTCCCCTGGGAGGTGCTGGTCAGGGGAGTAGTCACTCCCCTTTCCTTTGTCCAGTTTCGCGCCAGAGCAGGGCTGGGGGATAACCGCTGTAGACTGGATTATGCAGAGAGGGCCACCATCTGTGCCCATCAAAGCATTTCCAGAGGCTGGGGGAGGCTACTCCTCCCCACCCCTTCAGACCTATTTCCAACGGGAGAGGGTGTAACACACTCTCTGTCAGAGGAAGTCTTTTGTTCTGCCTTTCTGGGAACAGGCTGCCCAGGCCCCCGGGGGGCAGAAACCCTTCTGAGGGGTTAGCAGCAGCTGCAATGGAGACCCCAGAAAGCAAGTTTGGCAGTACCCGGGTTCATGGCCATGTTCGGAGTTGCCATGGTGACGCTACATATAGATATTGACCTATATGTAGTGCACGCGTGTAATGGTGTCCACGCACTCACAAAGTCCGGGGAATTTGCCCTGAACAATGTGGGGGCACCTTGGCTAGTGCCAGGGTGCCCACACACTAAGTAACTTGGCACCTAACCTTCACCAAGTGAGTGTTAGACATATAGGTGACTTATAAGTTACTTATGTGCAGTGAAAATGGCTGTGAAATAAAGTGGACGTTATTTCACTCAGGCTGCAGTGGCAGTCCTGTGTAAGAATTGTCTGAGCTCCCTATGGGTGGCAAAAGAAATGCTGCAGCCCATAGGGATCTCATGGAACCCCAATACCCTGGGTACCTAGGTACCATATACAAGGGAATTATAAGGGTGTTCCAGTGTGCCAATGAGAATTGGTAAAATGAGTCACTAGCCTGCACTGACAATTTTAAAGCAGAGAGAGAGCATAAACACTGAGGTTCTGGTTAGCAGAGCCTCAGTGATACAGTTAGGCACCACACAGGGAACACATACAGGGCATACATTATGAGCACTGGGGCCCTGCCTATGTGTCCCTAGCCCCCCAGTGACACATAGGCAAACACAAACATACATACAGTGAAAATGGGGGTAACATGCCAGGCAAGGTGGTACTTTCCTACAGAGCTGTGTCATTTATTCCAGCTTCCTCAAGTCTTTGGAGTAGTGTGTCATGATCCACAGTGTTAAAGGCCGCTGTGTGGTCCAAGGGAAGAAGGGCAGGAACCTAGTTCTAGTCAACTGAGTTTTGAAGTCATTCCAAAGAGAGATCAGGGATGATTCATTGCCTCTTCCTGGATAGAATCCAGTTTGGAAGTCTAAAAGTATGGAATGGACATGAATGGTTTGCGACATCTGGGTGAAATGTACTCTTTCCATAAGTCTAAAAAGGAATGGTCTGTTTGCTTTGGGGATGTAGTCACTGGGGTCTTGATTGTCTAGTTTAGATTTTTTGTGGTAACAGGCTTATGTATGCCTTTTTTTAAGTCTTCTGGAAACACGGTTATTAAGGAGTTGTTGATGAATATTCTGGGATGGCAGCTGAAGTTGATAGTAGAATATTTTTGTAGGTTTGAGGTGACAGGCATCTTAGGGGTAGCTGAGTAGCTTGCTCGCTTTTATACATCCAGAACGAGGTGATTTGCAGCTCTACTTTCATACACACATGCACACACACCCATATCGCTGTTCTTTTCTGCAAAAATAGAAGACTGTTTGATTACTGTCTTTGACACAGATTAGTTTTGAGGCACATCACAGCTGTTTAAAACTCCAAATGTGTATTATTGGTGACCTTGCATCAGCTACATATAGATGTACTAAAAAGATTAATGTGCAACCATCAACTCAGACTTCTTTGTGGCTAGCGGACTGTTAAATAGTCACCTTACAGGATACAACGCACAATAAGCAGTGTGAAGATTAAGGGCCTGCTTACAACTTTGGAGGAGGTGTTAATCCGTCCCAAAAGTGACGGTAAAATGACGGATATACCACCAGCCGTATTACGAGTCCATAGGATATAATGGACTCGTAATACGGCTGGTGGTATATCCGTCACTTTACCGTCACTTTTGGGACGGATTAACACCTCCTCCAAAGTTGTAATCAGGCCCTAAATGTTTATACGAGTTCTCCAGAACACCACCAATATATATGAACAAGCAGAGCCGGCCCAAACTGACTAGAATCCAACATCACCCACTCACAATTATACTACAAGATTCTGCTACAGTGACAACACACAATTCTACACACAAGGAAGACAGTCAGCAACACCCCATCTCTCCTACTCAGCAATAATTAAAGGCAACGTATATCACCCTCATTGAGGAAAAGAATATGCCTAAGGCACCAAAGGAAGAAAAAATAAAAACACAAATGGAATACTATTTGTATACTGATAATGATATGCACACAGTACCTACAATTTTTTTTAACAAAAATCTAATTGCAGCGACAGATGACATTTGGTTGATCCTAGACAGGAGAAAACTGTGGCCATCATCCTAATGGATCTCTTAGTGGCGTTTGACAGGGTCTCTCACCCCATTGTGATCAGGTGACACCACGGGCGGCATTCAGGGCCCTGCACTCCAATAGATCTGTGCATATTTAAGTGGAGGAACTCAGATTGTCAGCCTGTTGCTTTACTACTCTGAAGCCTGGGAACTCATCTGCAGAGTACCTCAAAGCTCCTCCCAAAGCCCCTCCCTCTTCAACATCTAGATAACCCCACTGGCCAATGTCATCCAAGCACACAACATCAACATCCTCTCCTATGCCCATGAGATGCAAATTATTCTGTCCCTTCCAAACTAATCCCCCAACACAAGAAACACCTACTGCATGACGAAAGAGGCCACCTGGATAAAGTCTAGCTGTCTCAGGCTGAACACTAACAAGACAGAAGTGCTGAATTTCGAGTTATGAGGACTCGTCTGACTGCTGCATTATAGAAAGCATATGCTATGAATTTTGAGGTTTAGGGATTTTATCCTGAATATTTAAATGTGTCACTTGAAGATGCAGTATCTGAGCTTTCGAAGATCTTAACCATCCCAGTATTGCTCTAAATTTAGTGTGGTTATTTATCCCATTGACATTACATTTAACGACTCCTAGGGCTATAGGGCTCATATATGAAAAATGAAAACCTTAGATTCTGACCTGTGGCTGCCTTATAGAGCTAGCTCAAGCTATGTGTTCAAAAAACCTCTCCTATGCTCTTTCCAAAAAATATATAAGCCTTAAATCTTCTTAATAGCTTCTCCGCAAACAGCCAACCTGACCTTTCACCCATAAAGTGTCCCTAGCACCCCCACCTTTTTCCACCCATTCCTAACCATTCCCTTTGCTCCTCCCAGTGCCTCCAATTCCCGGAGCCCCTCCCATCTCAAGTCTCCTATGGAGGTGTTTCCTCCCCCAAAGTGGCAATCCCTTCCTCTCCTGCCAATACCCAAACCCTTACTTCCCTCTTTGAGTGCACTGGAATGTCACTCATGGGCTAGCTTCCCAGAGAAGGTCATTCCAGTGTGTTACTGACTGCCGAAAGATTCAACCTTTCCTGAAAATGTAAACAAGCACTAGTGTGCACTTGTTAAATATGCATACTTTAGTTCCCCACCCATCAAACATTGCAAATTTGATATAAAAAGGTCTTGGTTTACTCCACTGACTGAAAAACATGTGTATGGCCTTTATATGAAAATTAGAATTTTGCCTGTTGTACTGTGCCAGCTGGTACCCCATGATTCTTAAAGACATTGATAAACCCTTCAGTTCTTGGTGGTGTTGTGCCACAGCAATTGACAAATCCGAAGAAAGTAGTTGTCAGAAGTGTGATAAGCTCTGTCTCTAATAGTGTTAGATATTATACGCTCTTTCACACTGTAGTCCCTAAAGTTTACCTAAGTATTTTTTGGGTGTTGAAGGTTAGGGTGTTGAACCAATGGAACACAACGTGCTTGGGTGATGGTAAAGTCCACCTTTTTCGATGCCATATCGGGACAAATTTATACATAAGCTCAGTTTCCAGCGCCGTCACTGTACGCCCACTCTCCCAACCCCAGTGATTCGAGGATGTTAAAGTGAAAGCGTGCGACTCAAGAGACACAAGCTGCATCTACAGCAGCATAGACCACTTCCGTAGCCACCGAAGCCCACCTCCACCTGGGAGAAGTCCTATTGAGCCCACCAGGCTGCCACTTAGCACAATCCTGAGCCCCAAACCTCAAAGCGCCTTATGCATTATCAGTTTCTGTCCTAGCATTTTTTCCTGGAAGGGTGGCAGAATCTATTGATATTCATGTATAAGGCACTTTTACCGAAGCCAGTAGAACAAAGGTGAAGATTGTTGGTGGAAATTTCAGGACAAATTATCATTTTCTCGTCCAGTCAGCCAAAAGGAACATACACCCCACACCCACCATAGTTCCCCACTCGCCAATGTCAAGGCTCACAATTCTCAGGAGCTCCGCCAAATATTCTCACCAAGGTTTGTCCATTTGTACCGTAGGTTCTCAATTCTCCGGTCAGGGCAGCTCAGAGCGCGACGTGCCTCGGATCTAAAGAATTCCTCTAGTCAGTCATCCTTTACTCACTCAGGGTGCGGACCGCACCAAACTCCCCCTGAGTGTGGCCTGAATTCTCCATCACTGCGAGCCCTCGTAGTGCTGACAGCGAAATGGCACACACCGTGGTGCACCAACCATCTTGGGAACCCTGTCTGACTCCCGGCCGCCACCTCAGTGACAGTGCATGAAGGGAGCTCCTGTGACCTTTGTCTCCTGGTCCGGGGGAAGTGGTCCAGGTGGTCAGAGATTCAAGGGTTCGCTGGATTTGGGTTACTCTCGCAATAGGTAATGCAATCATACATTTTATCAGTAAATATGTTGCTTCCTCTAAGTGGCCTCCTGATTATTGGATGCGATTTTAACATAATACCAGACGTTCTCCTCGACTGCTCTCAGCAAAAAAACATCAGAGTAAACCAAAAGCGGCTCTCTTATTACTACAGTTATGCAAAGATCTTTATTTTTTATTTTTATTTTTTATTTATTGGATTTTGCAGTATACAACAACATATTACCAACAGTCACAGGGCAAGCATTCATTATCATCAACATAATGACAGTTCTATTCTGTGCATCAATGTACATTTTGTATCTTTGTCACGTCGTGTCTTTTGGACCTGTGTTACCAGTAATGTATTTAACACAAGGTGAAGCGAAGGGTTGACATGATTACCTTAATCTGTGCAAGTCATATGTGAAAAGGTGAAGGCTGAAGGGCTGGGGGCAGAGCAGGGTACATGCACTCTGTCAACATTTTCAGGTAATGGGTACGCTAAGGGCCAGCCCTGTAGGGAAATTCCCGCGAGGCGGTTCATCTAAGCGCTAAGCAGTTAAGCCACATCATCGAGGTCTTAGACATGAGATACATCTGAAGGGACATCCAGACATCCGTCTGACGAGAACAGGGCAGCATCATCTCCCAATAAGCCGTCAGCTGCTCCTGACAGTACACTGCGTCATATAGCCAGTGTACCTCACGTGGTGCATGCCTTCTTCCCCAGTTCATAGCCACCCTGCGCTTCGCCAGCACCAGTAACAATCCTACCAATCTCCTGTACGAAGGCTGCATATCTTTCACATAGCCTAAGAGTGTGAACCGGGGGGTACACGAGCCCTCATCAATTGCGTCCAGCACATCACAACAGTAGCCCTGTAATACGCTGCAGCTCCAAGCGGAGTGCAGAAAGTCGTCATCCGGCGACAGGCATCTGATGCATCTGGCATCCGCTCTGAGACCCACGCGAAAGAGGCGCTGCAGTGTATAGTATATGCAGTTTAAGAACTTGAAATTAATGAAATGCAATCGATAGGGGAGAGATCGCGCATATGCACGCAGCCGTATCGCCCGACTTCATCTTTCAAAGCCTCGGCTAGCTCCAACTCTAATTGCGGCTTAGCCTTCGGATCTGCAGAGGGAGCGGTGGCCTGCATGCTGGCGTACAAACCGGTGACTAGTCTATGGGGCGATAGGGCCTAGTATCGTAATTCAAGCTCGTGAAAAGTCTGTGGTGCAGAGGGAAATCCTGGGTAATGCGCGCTCACCTCCACTTTTATCTGAAGGTATGTCATGCAATGTAGTGCTGAATTGTAGGATTCGCAAAGCACTGCCTCCGAGGAAATGAATAGGCTGTCTGGATACAGCGATCCCAGGGTTGCCAGTTTCATATTACAGAGACGCGCGCAAGCCTCTCCTCCCTACGTCTTGTGCAGTCCTGGAAGATCTAATATTGGCATTGAGGGTGCATATATCTCCGAGGCCCCAGTCCAGCGGAACTTCACCCGCCAGCCCAGAGCTGTGCATGCCACCTTATCAGTGCCCGCCTTGATCCACTGAGGGGGATGGTGTATTGCGCTGGATAGCTTACGCAGCCACATAGCATCATGTTCCGGGGCTAGGTGTGGTAAGTATCTAATGGAGTGGATCTAGAAATGTGCAAGGTGTGCCTGGATGCAATTATAATATAATTCAAGATCCGGGGCTGCCAGTCCTCCCCTTTCGAAGGGTTGAGTAAGCATTTCCCATAAAAAACTGGGCTGCTTGCCCGCCCAGACTAGCGATATCAGTAGCGATCGAAGTCGCTTTAGAAAGCTAGTTGTGAGAGAAAGAGGGATATTGATAAATAATTATAAAAATGTGGGTAAAATGACCATCTTGGGTATTGCTATCCGGCCTGTCATGGAGAGCGGGAGAGACCGCCAGGTCGAGACCTTGCCCTCCAACCATGTAATTGCCCTCCCATAATTCTGAGGCTAGAGCTCGTCCACATCTCTACTAAGCCAAATTCCTAATTAACGCACCGGCTCAGACACCCATTGTAGGGGGGTACTCAGAGACCTGTTGGATTGTGACTTCTGACAGTGGGAATGCTACCGATTAGGCCCAGTTGATGGTGATGCCCGAAAGGTGGCCAAAGCGCACAGATTCTTCTATAATGGGGTCCAGATGCACTTGCGGATCCCGCACATACAGGGCAGCATCGTCAGCGTACATCGACACCAGAATTGGACACTGCTGAAATACAAGTCCATGGTTGTTGTGATGCTGTCTCAGGTATGCCGCCAGCAGCTCCATCGCTACCGCAAACAGCAGTGGTGACAGGGGGCACCCCTGCCTGGTTCCTCTAGCGACCCGGATGGGACTTGTGACGCTACTGTTGACTCTCAGTCTTGCTGTTGGGTTTGTGTAACAGATATGCAAAGATCTTATGTTACTTACTGCATAGCGCTCAGATTTTCCTAACAGATATAAATACACCTTATATTCAAAACGTTCCAATTCGGCATTCCAAATTGATTATTTTATGGTATCCACTGTGTGCACAAGGAAAATCTCCTTCATTTTACCCAATCCCTTTTATGACCATCAGGCCATGTTTTTTTAAGAGAATATCCTCACAATTAGACCAGAGTCAGTCGGATAAGTCAATATTAACTGAGGAGGGATGGGTGTCACACATGTATTCAGAAATAGTGGATTTCTTTAACCGCAATGTTGGCACTGCCTTGAATTTTGCACTTTGTAGCACTTGCAAAGCATTCAAAATAAGGGAAGCTATCTCATTTAAAGCCCAAATCAGCAGACTGAGAGACAAGACAGTGGCTGTGTAGGAAGCTGGCTCTGTATATACTATATCAAAATGAGATATAGGCCCTCATTCTAACTCTGGCGGGCGGCGGTTGCCGCCCGCCAGGCAGGAAGCGCCATTTGGCCGCCACGCGGCCAAAATACCGCTTCCCGCATTCTGACATTCCCGCTGGGTCGGCGGGGCGCTAAGCAAGTTAGCGCCCGCCGGTCCAGCGGGAATGAGGGCCGCAACACAGGAGCCGGCTCCGAATGGAGCCGGCGGTGTTGCGGCGGTGCGACGGGTGCAGTTGCACCCGTCGTGCTTTTCACTGTCTGCAAAGCAGACAGTGAAAAGCCGCCCTGGGCCCTGTTAGGGCACCCCTGCACTGCCCATGCCAGTGGCATGGGCAGTGCAGGGGGCCCCAGGACACCCGTTCCCGCCAGCCTCTTCCTGGCGGTGAAAACCGCCAGAAACAGGCTGGCGGGAAGGGGGTCAGAATCCCAAGGCAGCGCTGCCCTGGCGGATTCGCCCAGCCGGGGGTAAACCGTCGGGAAACTGCCGGCCCCGGTTTTCTGACCGCGGCTTTACCACCGCGGTCAGAATGGGCTAGGAAGCACCGCCAGCCTGTTGGCGGTGCTTCCGTCATTCGCGGCCCATAGTGTGCACTGAGTCCGGGGTTCCCCAGAGGCTTAACAGAGGCTAAAGTAGATAATACTAATGCTCTCTTTTTTGTGGTAGTGTGGTCGAGCAGTTAGGCCTATCAGAGGGCATTGCAAAGCATTTGTTGTACACACACAGACAATAAAAGAAGCACACACTCAATGATTTAACTCCAGACCAGCGGATTTTATATAGCAAAAATATATTTTCTTAATTTATTTTTAGAACCACAAGATTCAAGCTGCAGGCAAGTACTTCAATAGATTCGTATTTCACACATGCATCAACAGTGCTTTGTTTGAAATCAATAAGTTATACTGTTTTTGAAACTTTGGCAATGACCTGTTTTAAAACTTGACAGTGCAATTTTCAGAAACAGTTCCTGGGGGAAGTAAAATTAGATTGATTTGCAGGTAAGTACAACACTTACAGTTCCAGTCTCCGGGGCTTAGGAGGTCCACAGGTCGGGGTTCAAGTTAACCCCGAACACCCACCACCAGCAACACGGGGCTGGCCGGGTACAGAGGTCATAGTATAGGCAAAATTAACATGGGCTTCTATGGAGACTGGGGGGGGGTACTTGGTTTCCGATCTGTAGGCAGTGACTTACCTGTACCTGTGACTTCAGGGGCAGACCTGAGTGGTTTAGAGGTGCACTAGGGGGGCACAAGTAGGCACCAAACATACACCCTCAGTGGCGCTGTGGCAGCCACGTGCAGGGTTCAAACAAGATGTCAGGTCTCCAATGATTCTCTATGAGGGAACCCCGGGGGTCACTCAGAGGCTACAGGTGAGGTCCAGGGGGCGTCTTGGGCAAATCACAGGCTGGACAGGGAGGAGAGCCGCCTGCTGAACGTTGCTGCACCAGAGGTCAGGTTCTCCGAGGCCTGGGGGCTGCGGGTGCAGTGTGTCGTTAGGCGCCGGATATCTGCGTCCGGAGCTTCGCAGTCAGGAGGTCCTTGGGATTCCCCCTGCTGGCGTTGTTGTGGAGGGGTGGAGAGGTCAACCCAGGGTGGGTACTTGCTCAGAATTGCCTGGAGATCCTCTGTAGCTGGTTGGGCCACATGGACACGGGCCATGGGCGTCGGGTGCAGAGTGGTTGGGACTTAAGCATTTGGAGTGAGGTTAGAATCCTTAGTTGTTGTTTCTTCTTTGACAGAGATGCTGTCCACAAGAGTTCTTGGTCTTTTCAAGTGCAGGGCAGTCCTCTGGAGCTTGCAGAGGTCACTGATCCTGCTAGATGCCTTGCTGCTCTTTTGCAGGATCTTCGAAGCAGGAGACAGGCCGGTAGGGCTGGGGCCAAATCATTTGTCGTCTTCCTTCTTCTCTGCGGGGGGTCTCAGCTATGCAGTCTTTCTTCTTGTCAGGTCGCCAGGAATCTGGTGAGCTGGATTCGGGGAGGCCCTTAAATCATAGATTTAAGGGCATTTTAGGGGTCAGAGGGCAGTAGCCAATGGCTACTGTCCCTGAGGGTGGCTACACCCTCCTTGTGCAAACTCCCTCTGGGGAGGGGGGCACAAACCTAATCCTATTGGTCCCTGTCCTCCAAACGAAGATGGAGGATTCTGCAGGGAGGGGGTCACCTCAGCTTTGTACACCTTAGGGGTGGTCCTAGCTGGAGTGGTCACTCCTCCCTGTTTTCCCTAATTTGTCTGCTGGACTTGCAGCCAAAAGTGGGGCTTCGTCGGGGGTGGGCAGCGCCACTAGCTGGAATGCCCTGGGGCACTGTAATCCGAGGCTTGAGCCTTTGAAGCTCACCGCCAGGTGTTACAGTTCCTGCAGGGGGGAGGTGTGAAGCACCTCCACCCAGGACAGGCTTAGTTTCTGAACACTAAGAGCATGAAGGCTCTCACCTTATGTGGTCAGAAACTTGTTTGAAAGTGGCAGGCTGGCACAGACCAGTCAGTCCTACACTAGCAGTTTGGCTAACATACCGGGCACATCTCTGAGATGCCCTCTATGTGTATTTTTCAATAAATTGCACACTGGCATCAGCAGGGGTTTCTTGTGCTGAGAAGTTTGATATCAAACATCTCAATATTCAGTGAATCCTTTATGGAGCTTTGGAGTTTGTAATGACAAACTCCCAGACCATATACTCATTATGGCTGCACTGCACTTACAATGTCTAAGAATGTACTTAAGACACTGTAGGGGCATATTGCTGATGCAGCTATGCCCTCACCTGTGGTGTAATTCACCCTGCCTTAGGGATGTAAGGCCTGCTAGAGGAGTGTCTTACCTATGCCACAGGCAGTGGTTTGTGGGCATGGCACCCTGAGGGAGGTGCCTTGTCGACTTCGGCTTTTTTCTCCCCACTAGCACACACAGGCTTGCACGGGCAGTGTACATGTGCTTGGTGAGGAGTCCCCATGTCATAATACATGCTGCAGCCATTGGGGACCTTCCCTGGCCACAGGGCCCCTGGTACCATGGGTACCTTTTTCAAGATACTTAACTGTGTGCCAGGGGTCTGCCAATTGTGGAAACAAAGGTACAGATTTTGGGAAAGAACACTGGTGCTTGGGCCTGGTTAGCAGGATCCCAGCACACTTTCAATCAAAGTTGGCATCAACAATAGGCAAAAAGTAGAGGTGGGGGGGGGGTAACCATGCAAACAGTGGCACTTTCCTACAGTCTGCTTTGCAGACAGAATTAGTCCAGGCGGTTAAGGTACATTTGGCACATAGTACCACTGAATTTAAGCAATGCTTTCTCAAGTCTGTCAACACCTAAAAGATCATTTTATTGCTAACAAAATTATAAATCAGTGGTCGTGTTTTCAGACATACTATGAAGAGAGTGAGCATGCTGGGCAATTTCTGGTCCGGTCAAACAAATGTAAACCCAATCATGTTAAAACCATCTTCGATGAAGCTTGAAATTCTATTGTTATACAGCCCAAACTAATCGGGCAAGTGTTCATGGAGCACTATGCCAGATTATTCACACCAACAGATTTGACACTGGAGGAGGGAATAAAAGCATTTTTGGATCCTATTGCTCTCTCAGTATTAAGCCGTGAGTGTCAAACCTCCATCATAGCCCCTATTTCTTTAAGGGAAGTAAGAGCAGCTGTTCAAGCTCTATCTAACGCCAAAACTTTGGGGAAGGACAGTTTACCATCTGAAGTACATAAAATCTTCATCGCAAACTGGAGAGGTTTCTGGTGACTTTATTTAACGAGATCTTAGAAGGACATGAAATCCCACATACCTTCACCCAAGCAGTTATTGTCAGCTTTTTTGATAAAGGATAGGCCTCCAGAACAGCCTGGCTTGTACTGCACAGTCTACTCAATACCGATTACAAATTACTCACTAAAATATTCACAAACAGATAAGTCTCTGCTGCATAGAGGATAGTGCACAACGATCAAGGTGGTTTCATACCCACAAGATCGATCTCATCTAACACCAATTTTCATATAGCAAAGCTGCGGCAGACATAGGCCCTCATTATGACATTAGCAGTAAATACCACTTACCACCACGCTGACGGCCGGCAACTCACCGCCGCCGCAGATATCCGTTCACCATATTATGACACACACACACACCAGTCCATCAGGATTCAGCCATATACACAAATTCGCCAGACCAAAGGTCAGTGATAAACTGGCGGTCCCAAAACCCACACCGTTACGTCAACAGAACTACGCCCACCACATTATGACCCACAAATCACCACGGTGGACATTCAACGGCGGTAAACCATGGGCGCCACATACCGCCGCGCTCACAATGGACACGCACAGACAAAACAAAAACACATTGAACAATTCAAACAACACACACCTGACACCCATAAACACACCACACCCACACCACTATAAAACACACACCCACAGTACCCACAACCCTTTATGAATACAAACCATTGCCAGCAGAGAGACACTAAAACCACTGACACAACTGGAGCCACACACTACTCACACCTATACACCACTCACGCACTCCACATCACACACCCCAACACATTACCCCACACACCCTCACCAACACACATCATTCAACACCCTTGGTACCACAAAGACACCCCCCAGAGGAGGAGCTAAGGGTCATGGTGGAGGAAATTGTCAGGGTAGATCCACAGCTATTTGGAGCACAGGTGCAGCAGATATCAATAGCTAGGAAGATGGAGCTATGGCGGAAAATCGTGGACAGGGTCAACGCCGTGGGACAGCACCCAAGAACTAGGGATGACATAAGGAAGAGGTGGAACGACCTACAGGGGAAGGTACGTTCCATTGCAGCAAGACACCAGCTCGCCGTACAGAGGACCTCCACCTCCTCCCCACAACTCACAGCATGGGAGGAGCAAGTCTTGGCAATACTGCATCCTGAGGGCCTGGCCGGAGGAGGAGGAGGACTGGACTCTGGTAAGTCAACTCTCTTTTACTGTCACCCCCCTACCTGCATGTCATCACATTCCCACACCCTCACTCCCATTACTCCACTTCTTCCCACACACCCCACCATCACATCTCACTCATCCCAATGCCAAGCCCTACATTCTGTACCAATGCATGGACACCACTCACAGCCCTGCATGGGGACTCATCACTAAAACATGCACACTATAGAGAATTAACTATCCCACACTACACTAACATACATGAGTGAAAGCTGGTAGGGCAAATCCAACTAAAGAGGGGAAGCCACGGATGTACAATATGTCAGATACAGAAACCATAACACATCATTTACATCCCCACAGGTACCCCAGCCAATGTCAGCAGAGAGGAGGTGCCAGCACTATCCAGTCCCCCAACTGAAGAGGCCCACAGTGATGACAGCAACTCTGGTCTTCAGGATCTGGATGACCTACCTGGCCCATCAGAGACCATTGGACAGCCGGTTACTCAGGCTATGTCACACGCCACCACAGAGCCTCCCCCATCAGGAAACACCACCACAGCACCCACCCAGCGAACTCATACCTCTGTACCCAGGACACGTCAATCAGCAGTGTGTCCACCTCTAAAGGGACCCCAGGACACACCTCGCCCCCAAGACAATTGGGGACCTGGGGTCAGTGGCAGTGGGCACATAGTTCAGGGGACAGAGGCACAGGCCCAGGGAACCAACTCTCCAGGAGGCACTCTCCGAGATCCTGGAAGCCTATCAACATTCCCAGGACACGATGGGCCAGATCCTGGACAATGTGCAGGAGAACAGGCAGCTGCAGGAGGGACAGTACCAGGGGATTAGGTAGGACTTGCAGGCCATTAACAACACCCTGATTTCCATTGCAGGGGTGCTGGCAGACATGGCCAACATTATGAGGGAGGCAGTCTCACACCAGTGGGCCCCTGCCACTAGCCAGACATCTAAACAGCCTTCCACCTCTGCTTCTGTTAGTGGCCAGGAGGCCCCTCCACAGGACTTACAGGCCACCAGCACCCCTCCCCCTGCAGAAGGTAAACCACCCCGCAAACATTCCCTGTAATCCAGGCAGAAGCCAGAGACACTTTGCAAGACCCCCGCCAGGAAATGAGACTCTCCTGATTGTCACCCTTATGTCCCACTCAGTCACCCTGTCCACCTTGAACTGCCATTGCTCCCATTCTTATGTCCGCTTAGACAATGCACCTGTGCTACAAACAGACTGGAACAATACCCTGGACTTTCCTCCATCATTACCCCATTGCACTTGCCCCTTCATATATTAGCACTTCAATAAACACCCTTTGAAAAAAAAACATTTTGGAGTATGTCATGTATATCAAATATGTATTCATTGTAACAGGTACAAACATTGCAAATCAACTGTACAGAGAATGAGCATAGATTAATGACCTGTAGCTGGCTGTAGTGATCACACCAGGCGTATATGTCAGGTCACCAACATCTGCAGAATGAATTGCCAGAGGGAACAGTAAGTGGGCCTAGAACTTGAAAATATCAGCATGTGATTGCCATACAAATTAAAACAAAAGTCATTGAAATGTGAAGTAACACAGTCCTACCTGTGTGTCATTTGAAGTATTGTCAGATCACATATGTTCTGTTGTCCTCATCCTCATCCTCTGCCTCCGCATCCTCACTGTCCACAGGGTCTACTGATGCCACACGGGCATCTCCAGCCTCCTCCTCCTGCAGGAATGGGATATGGCGTCTGAGGCCAGGTCATGCAACATGCAGCATGCCACCACTATCTGGCAGACCTTCTTTGGTGAGTAGCACAGGGATCCACCTGTTAGATGGAGGCACCAGAACCTGGCCTTCAGGAGACCAAAGGTCCTTTCAATTATCCTTCTGGTTCGCCCATGTGCCTCATTATAACGTTCTTTTGCCCTTGTCCTGGCATTCCTCACAGGGGGCAGCAGCCATGATAGGTTTGGGTAACCAGAGTTACCTGCAAATATTGAGGGACAACATTTAGCCACACACTATCCTATATGACCCACACCATACCCGTACACCAACATATACTGGGTGGGAACCAGGGCTCACCTATTAGCCACACCCTGTGCCTCTGTAGTTGGGGCATCACATTTGAGATGCTGCTATTCCTTAGGACAAAGGCATCATGCATCGACCCTGGATACTTAGCAGTGACGTTGGAGGTGTACTGGTCCGCCAAGCACACCATCTGAACATTCATGGAGTGGACACTCCTAAGATTCCTGAACACCAGTTCATTCTGCTGGGGGGGGGGGACAAATGCAAATATGTGTTCCATCAATCGCCCCAATTATGTTGGGAATATGTCCCATTGCATAAAACCCGGCCTCCACTGTGGCCAGATCTTCAACCTGGGGGAAAACAATGTAGCTGCACAGTTGTTTTATCAGGGCAGACAACACTCTTGTCAGCACTATTGAGAACATTGGATGTAACATTTCTGTTGCCAAGCCCACTGTCACTTGGAAAGAACCAGTTTCCTGGAAATGGAGTACAGATAGAACTTGCACAAGAGGGGAGATCCCAGTGGGGGACGGATAGCAGATATCAGGTCAGGTTCCAACTGGGCACACAGCTCTGTGATTGTGGCCCTGTCAAGTCTATAGGTGAGGATAATGTGCCTGTCCTCCAGTGTTGCCAAGTCCACCAGGAGTCTGTACACGGGGGTATGTTTCCATCTCCTATTCATCTGCAGCAGTAGGAATCCAAGGGACAAAAGGGTGAGGAGCCGGTCACAAACTGAACAATGGAGCTACAACAGCACTTTGCGTCCTGTAAACATGTAATGGCTCATTGTGATTTGTCCAGTATGTGCTAATATCGCCTGTGACACAGCATTATTCCAGGGCCTGCCCACCCCCCCTGAATTGGCGTCTGCCTGTCCTGTGTGGAGGGACAGGCAGAAGTGAGGTAATTCCGCTGACGTTGTGCGCCATTGCGGGAGGCGGTCGGGAACCGCCGTGAAACTCCTCATTGGCTAACACTGGGCCCTATGGGGTACAGAGACCAATGGTGATCTACGTCGGCGGTGACGGTAAGCACTGCGCGGACGTGACCGCCATTTTCTATCTGATTCCTCACTTGCTTCCATGACCTTCCATAGGAGAGGACCTACACTGCATGTGCTGCTGTGACCTGTGTCTGGATCCTACCATGGCCCGTGTGACTGGGGAAAGGGCCCCAGCCTTCACTTCGGAGGAGTTGGAGAGACTGGTGGAAGGGGTCCTACCCCAGTACAGACTGCTGTATGGACCTCCAGACCAACAGGTGAGTACACTGTGAGCACAATGCATGTGGCATGAATGCATGGAGTTGTGTGTGTGTGAAGGCCTCATGTAAGGGGGGTGGGTGGATGTCCTCTGTGTGGCATACAGGTTGTGTGCTGGGCCATATGTGTGGAAATGGTGATGGGAACTGGTATGGTGGGCCATATGTATAACAGGCAGGACTGTTTGTCTAATTCTATTTTCCTGTGTGTATTGCCTCTGCAGGTCAGCGCCATCAAAACAAGGGTATATGGTGTGCCATCACCAAGGGGGTGCGGACCCTGGGGTCTATGGGAGGCGGAGCACCCACTGTCGCAAACAGTGGGAGGGCCAGAGACGCTGGTCACGGAAGACGGCGGAGGCCCAGCTGGGAATGGCCTCCCAAGGAAGGGGTGCCCGTTGAACCCTGACCCCCTGATGGCCTGCATACTGGCGGTGGCCTATTCGGAGCTGGATGGGCGCTTGAGGGCATCACAGCAGCCACAAGGGGGTGAGTACAGTGCCCATCATTACAACTTACACATGGTAGGGTGGTATCTGGGTGGGGGATGTGTGTCAGTAGGTGCCCCTAGGCCAGGCCTAACATTGCAGCATAGGTCCCCTGGTGGCTAGGGTTCTGAAGGGATAATCTTGCTACCTAGCTCATAGGCATCCACTACTGGTCAGGGCTGCGTGGGTCCCAGGTGTACTGCATTTGGCGATGTGTGCCCCTCCCCACGCCTTGGTGGCAAGCTATTTCTCTGGTAGTGCAATGCATATTGCGTAGGCCTGTTCCCTGTGTGTGAGGGTGCTATGTATGCCAATGGTGGTGTTCATGCAGCCATTGACCCAGTGTATCCTTTGTCTCTTCCCCCCTTTTTTGTTTTGTCATCCTGTCCTTATGTGCATTAGCATCATCTGGCCGAGGAGCAGAGGCACCGGCGACAGAGGAAGCTGCATCCCACAGGACCCAGGATGCAGAGTCCACTGACGGTGAGGGCACCAGTGGGACGGAGGGTGAGGGGAGCACCACGGTGTAGACTGTAGGGGACAGTTCAGACACAGATACCTCCTCCAATGAAAGCTCCCTGGTGGTGGCGGACACTTCTGTGACCACCCCAGCTATAGGTACAGCCGCCACACCGTACCAGCAGCCCCTCATCGAGTTGCCCTTGCCCGCTTACCCAGGGGGGTGGGCATCTCCTTCGCCCCAG
This sequence comes from Pleurodeles waltl, assembly GCF_031143425.1. NCBI lineage: Eukaryota > Metazoa > Chordata > Amphibia > Caudata > Salamandridae > Pleurodeles > Pleurodeles waltl. Next base: position 966,601,717 of record NC_090444.1, read on the forward strand.
GCACCTCAGACCCTGCCCCAGTTAGCCCTGCTGCCCTGAGTGAGGAGGCTATTGACCTCCTGAGATCCATCTCTGTAGGGCAGTCAACCATTGTGAATGCCATCCAGGGCTGGCAGCCCAGATGCAACAATCTAATGCATTCCTGAAGGGTATTCACACTGAATTGGCGGCCCAACAGAGATCGATTCAGGTTCTGGCCTCCTCTCTGATGGCAGCCATTATCCCTGTTTCTACTGCCCCCCTCCAACTTCCACTGCCCAGTCCCATTCCCATCAACCCCAACCTATCCCAGGCACACATACAGACGAGCATGCACACAAGACAACACCCAAAAGTGTAACAGGCAAACACAAGCACCACACTTCATCCCACAGGCACTCACACAAACACCATCCAGTTGCAGACACAACAACATCCACTATTTCCACTGTCTCCACCTTATGCCGCTCAACCACGTCCCTCCAAGCCACGTCTACACTCACATCTTCATGCACTACATCATCATCCACTACCAGCATTATCACCACACCAAGTAGAACACACACCTCACTGGCAGACACCTCCACAACAGCCATGCACACATCCTCTGTGTCCTCTCCCACTGTGTCTGTCCCCTCTCCTAAAGTACACAAACGCAAACACTCAGACACGTAACAGCCATCCTCCTCACAACAGCAGACAGCCCATGCACCTGCACCCAAAATCAGCAGACAGACACCTCCAACAACCACTACTTCATCCTCCACTCCCATTCCTTCTCCCTCTTCCCACCCCAATGTCCCTAATGTCAACACCAGGACAGTGCGTGCTCTACGGGCAACCAGAATGCAAATACCCAACACTCTCAAGATAATGTAATTTATGCATTGTGATGATATGTTATTGTTAAACCTTTTGCATTGCAGAATTCAATCCTGAAGAATAATTTTTAAGGTGTTTATAAATACTGTCCATTTGCAATGTATTGTTGCAAGCTTTCAGAGTGAGTCAGGGTATGGTCCCTTTCCAGGGCCTTCTAGAAGTTTTCCCTGCAGCATGCCTGGGTGTGGTTGTGGAATGGGCCAAGACTCTATAAAAGGGAGCCAGCCCAGCTCCACGTGCTCACTATTCAGAGGTCCCGGTGCAGAGCAGCAGCAACTTCCTGAGCTCCTGTTCCGGTGGCCTACTTTGATTTTCCAGGCCTCGCCCTTTTCACTCGTTGGGTTATTCTTGATCAGGGCGGTAAGACGGAGATTGGGCTGGGCCCCCGACTCCGTATCAATGACGCTTGAAACTCTTGTGCCTAATTTTTCTTGCTAAAATAATTTGCTCTTGCATGTGTGAATGTGCGTTTGGACTTTTCCATTACATTTGCATGCTGGCATTCGAATCGGCAAGACGCGCAATTCTTTTCTTGTGTACTAATTCATGATATACATTGTGCGCTACCATTTCTTGGCAGTTACATGGTGGCACTCGAATCGGCAAGACGCGCGATTCTTTCCTTGTGCTTAATTCATGTAGTTCATTGTACGCTACCATTCCTTTACAGTTACATGGTGGTTTTCGAATCGGCAAGACGCGCGATTCTTTCCTCGTGCTTAATTCATGTTGTTCATTGTACGCTACAATTCCTTGACAGTTACATGGTGGTTTTCGAATCGGCAAGACGCGCAATTCTTTCCTCGTGCTTAATTCATGATGTTCATTGTACGCTACCATTCCTTGACACTTACATGGTGGTTTTCGAATCAGCAAAACGCGCGATTCTTTCCTCGTGCTTAATTCATGTTATTCATTGTGCACTACCATTCCTTGACAGTTACATGGTGGTTTTCAAATCGGCAAGACGCGTGATTCTTTCCTCATGCTTAATTCATGTTGTTCATTGTACGCTACCATTCCTTGACAGCTACATGGTGGTTTTCGAATCGGCAAGACGCGTGATTCTTTCCTCGTGCTTAATTCGTGTTGTTCATTGTACGCTACCATTCCTTGACAGTTACATGGTGGTTTTCGAATCGGCAAGACGCGCGATTCTTTCCTTGTGCTTAATTCATGTTGTTCATTGTACGCTACCATTCTTTAACACTTACAAGGTGGTTTTCGAATCAGCAAAACGCGCAATTCTTTCCTCATGCTTAATTCATGTTATTCATCGTGCACTACCATTCCTTGACAGTTACATGGTGGTTTTCGAATTGGCAAGACGCGCGATTCTTTCCTCATGCTTAATTCATGTTGTTCATTGTACGCTACCATTCCTTGACAGTTACATGGTGGTTTTCGAATCGGCAAGACGCGCAATTCTTTCCTCGTGCTTAATTTGTGTTGTTCATTGTACGCTACCATTCCTTGACACTTACATGGTGGTTTTCGAATCAGCAAAACGTGCAATTCTTTCCTCATGCTTTATTCATGTTGTTCATCGTGCGCTATCATTCTAAGGCATTTCCTTGGAAGTATTCGAGTTGACAAGTCACATGATTTATTCCTGGAATTTATGTGGTGTTATTCATGGCGCTCAATCCTTCTATGGGGGTTTAAATACCTATGTGGAAATCTACAATGTGCGCAATTCATGTTTCAACATTTAGAGAGAACAAAGAAGTCCAGAGTTCTAGATGAAATGTCGTGTGCTCCTAATATGTATTCTTAAAATAAGAATTATACGAAGGTTCAGAATTTACTCAGATAGTTTTCCTGATATTCATGCTAAAGAAAGTACTTGAATCTGAAAGTTATATTTAACTCCTCTTGTTTTCTCCCACAGGTATTCAGTCATCAAAAAAGTCTAGTCTTTATAAGATTCATTCTTAAGGTTATTCAAGTATTCAGAATGATGATGCTTAGAGTCATAGAATAGTACTGTTTTTCATGAGAGATTATTTTGATGCTTGTGTGTTTTTAACCTTTTGCTTCCTACAGGTCTCGTTCCCAACTGTTCCCTTCCTAATCCCCTTTTCCCCACTTGGACTCTCTTAGACTTTGTGACAAATCTAATCAGAGTATTGGAGCTGTCTTGTGGTGGAAGTGTTGGGAGCGTGCACAGACCCCGAGGATCTGGTGACTCTGACACCTAAAAACTGTTCCTATCCACCATTGACCTCTTCCTTACCCCTCCCCCCGCCCTGCACGTATGGCCAGGGTATCACAAACCCAGCCAAGCACCTCAGCCACACAGTCCACGGGCCCAGTCCGAACTGCACCCACTCATGGTGGAAAGGGATCCAGGCCACATGTACTGAAGGGGGCCCCAGCAGGCAAGTACGCAAGGAGCCTGCACCTGCCACCCGAAAGGCCAAGGAGCCTGCACCTGCCAGCCGAAAGGCCAAGGAGCCTGCACCAGCAGGCAGGAAGAGCAAGGAGCCTGCACCAGCAGGCAGGAAGAGCAAGGAGCCTGCACCAGCAGGCAGGAAGGGCAAGGAGCCTGGACCAGGAACTGTGACGGATCAAGCACAGGGCCTGTTGCCCCATCCAGACCCAGTGGGTAAGACATCCACATGAGAGACTGTGGCCCATCACTCCTTAGGATCAAGCACAGGACATGTTGCCCCCTCCAGAACCAGTGGGTAAGACACCCACTCCACATACTGTGGCCCATCACTCCCCAGGATCAAGCACAGGGCATGTTGCCCCCTCCAGAACCAGTGGGTTAGACAACCATATGAGAGACTGTTGCCTTGCACTCCCCAGGATCAAGCACAGGGCATGTTGTCCCCTCCAGAACCAGTGGGTAAGACACCCACTCGACAGACTGTGGCCCATCACTCCCCAGGATCAAGCACAGGGCATGTTACCTCCTCCAGAATCAGTGGTCTTGTTTCATCTCCCGGCTAAGGTGCCCCCTGTTCCCCTGAGGTGCCTGCCTATTTACCAACTGATACCCTTGCAGTGTTCTGTCCGTGTTGAAGCAGGTGACAAGTGTGGCCTTGGACTTTGGCCTGTGGCCATGTGGGCCACGAAAATTGAGGACTGGGCTGTATCCCTTTTAATGTAAATATGTATATATCTATTATCTTGACTAACTTATTATTTCTACTGTGTTGATCTTATTACAAACACTTTGGCGAAATCGTTTTGTACTTGCAATATTCAGCCGAGTTACGGGGTCAAATTTTTTCTTATGCATCTGGTTGTGTGTATGGTGTGTGTGTGTGTGGGCTGTGTGTTGTGCGTGTGTGTGTCACTCTCGTCCCCCCCCCCCTTGTGTGCCTGGCGGCTGTAATCACCGTCATCGTCTTCGCCAGCGTTGGTGTTCGTGGTGGAGCAGAACGTACCATATCATCGGAAAAACATGCAGTTCTGGTTCCATGGCGGCATGGTTCTTCCCTTTGTTTCCAATGGTGAGTCCTTTCACTTATGAGCTCTGTTTCCACCAGGCTTTTGATGTCATTGGTACTGCCCGGAAAAGGTGGCGGTTTGCAGGGTCTTAATATGTTGGGCGGAACATTGACTGCCGCCTGGCTGTAGGTGGCTACCGCCATGGTGGCTGTTGTTTCTGCCCTGCCGGTCAGGGTGGTACATTGGCTGTCTTTCGGAGATCTTTCCGTCATGGTCATAATTTGGCGGTAATTACCGCCAGCCTGTTGGCGGTATTACCGCCACTTTATCACCGACCGCCAGGGTCATAATGAGGGCCATAGTGATTAACTCAACGGTGGCAGGCATTCTTACAGCTAGGAGGGAAACAAGACAAGGCTGTCCCATATCTCCCAATTGTCTACGCCATCTTTATCGAACCCTTGGCTGGTGCTATACTTCAAGAACCATTAATTTAGACCCCCATAGCAGGTTCACCCAAGGTGAAGCCATATGCAGACAACATGATTCTCTATTTGGCCGCGACAGAACATAGGCCCTCATTCTGACCTTGGCGGGCGGCGGAGGCCGCCCGCCAAAGTCCCGCCGTCAGGTTACCGTTCCGCGGTCGAAAGACCGCGGCGGTAATTCTGACTTTCCCGCTGGGCTGGCGGGCGGTCGCCTTCAGGCCGCCCGCCAGCCCAGCGGGAAAGAGGCTTCCACGATGAAGCCGGCTCGGAATCGAGCCGGCGGAGTGGAAGCTGTGCGACGGGTGTAGTTGCACCCGTCGCGTATTTCACTGTCTGCGCAGCAGACAGTGAAATACATTTAGGGGCCCTCTTACGGGGGCCCCTGCAATGCCCATGCCAGTGGCATGGGCACTGCAGGGGCCCCCAGGGGCCCCGCGACCCCCCCCTACCGCCATCCGGATCCCGGCGGTCGGACCGCCGGGATCTGGATCGCGGTAGGGGGGGTCGGAATCCCCTCGGCGGCGCAGCAAGCTGCGCCGCCTTGGAGGATTCAATGGGGCAGCGGTACACTGGCGGGAGCCCGCCAGTGGTGCCGGTCCGACCGCGGCTTTACCGCCGCGGTCGGAATCCCCATTGGAGCACCGCCGGCCTGTCGGCGGTGCTCCCGCGGTCCTCCGCCCTGGCGGTCTTTGACCGCCAGGGTCAGAATGACCGCCATAATCTTAACAATTCTTTTGCTAAATTCCAGGTGTTTGCAAACATTGGTGGATACAAAGTTAATCATAGTAAATCCACTTCACTGTTATTCAATGGCTCGCCCCTTGTACTGCCTCCAGAAATGTAGCAACATTACTCTGGAACCCACTCTATAAGATATTTGGGCATTCGGGTGTTTCATGATTTTTCAGAGCGCTATATGCTGAACCATGGAGCCACCTTAAATAAAGCTTGTGCATCATTGCTAGCGTGGCAAAATCTGCCTCTCTTTCATTGGAAGGGTAGCTATCCTGCCTCTGTTTTTATTTATATTTTCATATGTGATTATTAAAATTCAACTCTAGCTTTTTAATGAGATTGACCAAGCCATCTGGCAGTTTTTGTGGCAGAGAAAACGGGCTTGTACAAACCTTCAGACAATCCAGCTAACCGTTGAACAGGGAGGGCTATCTTTGCGAAGTACTAAGAAGTATTTTCAAGCCGCTCTTTTCGATTTGCTTATTAGGGCAGCGGCAGATCATCATAGCGACTCTCGCTGCTTCTTTCTTCGCCTCATGCTCTTAGAAGTTGCTATATAATTTCCTGCATTTTTCCAGATCCCCAAGTTGCCCGAACGTACTCTCTGTAAACTGCCACATATGTTCAGGTTTAGATTTAGGCAACTCAGGGATCAGATACTGTTCCCAGTGCATCATCCTCAGATGTGTATCCAGACTATGCTCCGAATTTGGATTAGCTGTGGGCACCGCCGCATTGGTAAAATGGCAAATAGCCGGGATATTTAGACTCAGCGATCTCTTGTTAGCGGGTGAAATAAAAACATGGGAGCTTTTAACGATCAGTAATCCAACCGTCCCTGTCTAGCTAGGCTTTTCTTATCTGCAAATTATTCATTTTATGCCGCATATTCTGGTAGAGAATAATTCTCTGTCAGAACAAGTCAGCAAGGCTTATTTAACAAATAAAATGACAGGAGTCGGAAACTTGTATAGTTTGCTTCTCCTGCAGATGGAAGGGGAAAGGGAACCGGTTACACTGGCCAAAATCAAAACTCTAACTGGTTGGGTGAAAAGTCCATTCTTCTGGCACAGCTATAATATGCTGGCTCATAAAGATACGCAGGGCGCCAATTTTAAGCTCATAGCCTTTTTTGTGCAAATCGCAGTTACATGACACCCTGGCTTGTCTTCAGGAAATGGATCCAACCACCTCAGCTGAGTGTGTTACATGTGGCACTGCTTCTGGGGGCTGGTTACAAATAGGCTTCACCTGCCCTATAGTATATCACTTCTAGCTCCAGAATTTTACAGATATTAGCCAGCGGATGCAGATTTTGGTCACCCCAGGACTGGTAGAGGCATTGTTAGGTATGCTTCCTCTAGCTAGCCAGGCCACTTTAAGACAGAAACAATTCTTACATATCTTTGGTGGTACGTTCCTTGATCTTGCAGAAAAGGAAGTCCCCCGATTCTCCAAAGTTTGAATCCTGGGTGAATAAGATGCTTCAGGTTAAAACCAGAGGGAAACTGTGTGCCCAAAGAGTAGGAGCCCTCAGAAAATTCAGGGGTATTTGGGGTATTTTGGATTAATGAATGGTAACACAGGGGGGAAAATGTTGCTTATTTTCGATTTGATGTGATGTTCATTGTTATAATGAATTTATGTTTTATATATCTGTCTTTTTTCTCTTTTTCTTTGATTACCTGATGAGCAAAAATAAAATAATGTTGAAAAAAAACAGTTGTGATGATTTTCGGAAAGTATGCATCTCTGTAGGACTCCACCTGGTGGCCTAAAGACTTCGGACCCTTTTCCAGCCTACGCACAAGAAACCTTGGGACCATTGTTGATAACAAGCTAGACATGTCACCCTGGGTCAACACCATCACTGCTCCCTTCTTCCACACTCTGAGGATGCTGAGAAAGATCTGTAAGTGGCTACCGAACAATACTAGAAAGACTGTCACCCAGGCCCTCATCACCAGCAGGCTGGACTATGGGAACTCTCTCTACACAGGGCTCACCAACCATCTCAGGAAGAGACTGCAGACCATCCAGAATGTAGCATCCAGACGTGTCCTCAGTCTCCAACACCAGTCTCACATCACACCTGAGAGAGCTTCACTGGCTCCTGATACGCAAGCGTGCACAGTTCAATCTCTTTACCTACACATACTAAGCACTACACAACAAAGGCCCAGCTTACCTGGACAACCACATTCACTTCCATCAACAGTCTAGGCAACTCAGCCGAACTCTTAGTAGCACGCATCCCTTACATTCACAAAACAGGTCCGGAGATCAAGCCTTCTCGCACAATTGTCCTGACCAATGGAATGACCTCTTGTTACATATTAGAACTTCTTCCTCTTTTCAGGAATTCTGCAATAAATTGAAATCCTGTCTCTTTGAGTAAGCTCTCCATCCCCCCACTCCCGGGCTAACCACTTACACCTGCATAGCACCAGGATACCCTCACGGGTGATCGAGCACTGTACAAATACAGATAACATAAGAACTTTAGCAGTTACTCGCACACATTACGGCAGTGGAGTGCAGGTCGAATGCACCAACCGGATTTGCCTTGGTCAAAAATTTTACCTTCTCATCTAGGGCCACATGTACGTACCATTTTGCACGTCACAAACGGCAAATCGGGCCATTTGCGACGTGCAAAATGCACTTTGACAAGTACCAAATCATTTTTGCGATTCGGTAAACTATTTACCGAATCGCAAAAAGGGATTGCGAGTCACAATTAGGAAGGGGTGTTCACTTCCTAATTGCGACTCGCAGTCCCATGTATGATTGTTTTGTGACCGCGAATGCGGTCGCAAAACAATCGCAGTTAGCAACCAGTGTCACACTGGTGCTAACCCATTCGCAAAGAGGAAGGGGTCCCCATGGGACCCCTTCTCCTTTGTGAATGTCAGTAAAAACATTTTTTCAGAGCAGGTAATGGTCCTGCGGACCACTGCCTGCTCTGAAAAAATGAAACAAAAACGTTTCATTTTTTGTTTTTGAAATGCATCTCGTTTTCCTTTAAGTAAAACAGGCTGCATTTAAAAAAACAACAAAAAAAAACCTGCTTTATTTAAAAGCAGTCACAGACATGGTGGTCTGCTGTCTCCAGCAGGCCACCATCCCTGTGAGGGCCGCCATTCCCAAGGGGGTCGCATATTGCGACCTACCTCATGATTAGTCATGAGGTAGGCATTTGCGACCCCCTTACGAGTTGCAAATAATGTCATTGACACTGTACAACATTCGTTTTTGCGACGCGGAAATTGCGAGTCACTGTGGTAGGCAGGCGATAGTTACTAATACAGTGGCCTGGAAACACGGGGAAAATCACCAAAGCCGACATTCACTTGGTGATCTATATATCTGATAGAGATTTCTAGCTGCAGATTCCTTACCTTTGAATTTCCTGGCGTCAGCTTCGAATCCAGAAGTTTTGTTGAGCAATACCCTGCGTGCGCTTTCAGGTGGCGTCGTTCGGCTCCACATGACGTTGTCAGTGTCGTTGGTGCCATCTGTGATGTCACGGTCATCTATAAAGGCACCACACCGGCGCGCGTACCTCGGTTCTTTTCCTTCCGCACCAGTTAAGTGCAGGTGCAGGATCGACCTACCCTCTGCCTTTTTTGGCAGGCCTTTTTTTTACTTTTTTGTAGGAGATTTTCTTATCTGTGCTAGATGTCCTCGAGGAAGACAGGGTTCAAGCTGTGTGGTGCATGTCATCGCACCATGTCGGTGACGGACCCCCACCAGGTAGGTCTCTGGTGCCTTGACAGAGACGACAACTCGAAGTTGTGTTCCGACTGCCGAGCCATGGCCCGAAGGCTTTGAGAGAGCAGTCTTTGAAGCTCATGGCGGCCTGGCAGGCGACATCGGTTGGCGAGGAGGTCATAGTCCTGCTCGAGGAGAAGGACGCAGGACTGCTCCAGGAGCCCCAAGTCCTCTTCTTAGCACTCAAGGTCCTCGGGGAACTCAGGGAAGAGGCACAAGAAGAAGTCCAAGAGGACTTCGACTTCCCCATGCCAGTCGCCAGCAAGGTGACTCGGGAACTCTGACGTTCCATGCACAGTTCCGCGGAGCTAATTCCAGGGCCGACTTCTCGTCTTCCCCCTATCCACGAGCCTGAGCAACCCCTGCTCAATTTAAAGAATTTTATAAAAAGCCATGGGCCTCGTATTTGAGTGGGCTGCCCCCGCTGGTGAGCCTTCGGGCCCCGCAGGGTCAGTAGGCTCCCCATCGGGTTCGATGCCGGCGGCTTCGGCGCCGTTGGGGACCACAGCATCCAATATCGGATCTGGATCAGTGGTGCAAGCCCCATCCTCATTCCGGATGATCTGAAGTGGGAAAGATGTCGTACAACGCCGATTCAGAAGGTGCCGACACAGCCTAGATCAGTGCCTGAGGCTTATTTTGACCAGCTAGGCACAGATGAGGAATGGGAGGGGTCTGAAGACCCTTTAGAATATGGATTGGAGCAGGACTGGCATGAGGATCTAGGGGAAGCCAGCGGACTGGATACTTCTCCATATACTGGCATGCTTTCACCTTCTGTGGCTGCGGAGGAGGGAGCTTCATACGCCGTGGTGGTGCATAGAGCAGCCGAGGTATTCGATCTAGAGTTGCCTACGATGCCGGTTAAGACTAGCATCATGACAGAGGGGCTTCAGCTGGCGGTTTACACATCAGAACCAATGTTACCCTTCAACAAAGCCCTCACTGATGTCCTGCTGGGGACATGGTCCAAACCCAGCACAGGGGCTCCTGTAAATAGGACAATAGTCCGCCGCCATTGACCAGCTCTTACTAACCCTAGATTCCTCACCCAACACCGCACGCCAGAAAGCTTGGTGGTTCAGGCCTCCACTTCCCATGGGGCCTTCCCTTCCGCTCCCCCAGAAAGGGAATCCAAGAGGCTGGATCAGCTTGATAAGGAGATTTTTTCTTCCTCCAGCCTGCCGTTGGGGTCCTCAAACACCTCATGCCTATTGGGCCATTTTTCCATACTTTATTTGATACGGTGACACAGGTGCTGCCCCAGGTCCTGGAGGGCATGCAGGACACTCTCACTCAAGCCGTCAAAGATGGGAGAGCCGCAGCCAAGTTTACGATTTGGTGTGGTTTGGACACGACCAACACACTAGGCAGGGTGATTTTATCGACTGTTGCCCTTCGGCGCCACGCCTCCCTTCGTATGCCTTCGTATTTCTGGCTTTTCAGGGGACGTCCAGACAGACCTCATGGACATGCCCTTCGATGGGTCACACCTTTTTGGAGAAAAGGCAGACTCAGCGCTTGAGCGGTTCAAGTTCTCTGGGGCCATGGCCAGATCCTTGGGCCTCTCGCACCAGCTCATCAGCCTCTGCCTTTCGCCCCTTTCAAGGCTTTGGAAGGGATGGGGTACCACGCCACCCTGAAATTAACCACCGTCCTCCATCAGCTCAACATCCAGTGCGAGGACAAGGTTGTGGTACCTTTAGACCCAGAGGGTCTGGCCAGAGATCGGCAACCACCCAGCCCCCCTCCTCCACAGTGCCCAAGTCCTCCTAGTGTGATTCTGCAAGACCACACGCGTCCAGTTGGAGGGAGGATTGATTTAATCTCCCTCAATGGTGATCCATAACATTGGACAAATGGGTCTTGCAGATCATACAGAAGGGCTGTTCCCTCCCCTTCCAGTCTTTCCTTCCCTCTATGCCTCCATTAAAAGAAGGGCTGATGGAGGATCACTCAATTTTGCTCCGCAAGGAAGTTATAGCTCTCTTGGCCAAGGGAGCTATAGAAAGGGTCCAGATGTCAGAAATAGGCAGTGGTTGTTATTCCCGCTGTTTTTGTTCCTAAAAAGAACACGGGTCTTCGCCCCATTCTGGATTTGCAGGACTTCAATCTCTTCCTCAAAAAGGAGAAATTCAAGATGCTCACTCTTGCTCAGGTCTTGTCTGCCCTAGACCAAGGAGACTGAATGGTAGCGTTGGACTTGCAGAATGCATATTTTTATATCCCTATACTACCCGCCCACAAGTGTTACTTGTGGTTCAAGGCACTTTCAGTTTACCGTGCTCCACCTCGGTATCACAAGTGGTTTCATTTTTTCAGAGTAGGCAGTGGCCCATAGGACCACTGCCTGCTCTGAAAAAATATTTTTAGAGCCATTCACAAAGGGGAAGGGGTCCCCTGGGGACCCCTTCCCTTTTGCGAATGGGTTAGCACCCACTTCACATGGGTGCTAACTGCGAATTGCTTTGCGACCGCGTTCACGGTCACAAAGCAATTCTGCATAGCGATTCGAATCGCAAATAGGAAGGGGAACACCCCTTCCTATTTGCGAGTCGCATTCCCATTTTGCGAGTCGGTACCGACTCGCAAAATGGGAATGTGCATTGCGATGCGCGTTTTGCATGGCGCAAACTGCGAATTTTGCAGTTTGCGCCATGCAAAACTTTTCCTACATCTGGCCCTATGTTCTTAGCAGGACATTTATTTCACTCTGTGGTTTCTCCAAGGCTACAGTCAGATAGGGTTGCCAACAAACGTGGTATGCTGCGTCTCCAACATTCACAGAAAAAACACACTCATACGTGGGGACCATTCTTAGAATGTCAGCTGTTTTATTATAAAAACACCCCTTTGTCCCAGACACGTTAGAGGGAGATTCCAGCCAGATGACCACAACTGTATGCTGATTGCTAATTGCTTTGTTGCAGCTACTTGCCTAGACGGCCGGACCCCTAATCCACATGGGACGGTGTCTCTCTAGACAACAGGCTTCTTCCCCCAGGTATGAGGGATGGTGTACCCCCAGCGGGGAAACTCGAAGGGCAGATTAGGCTTTTTATGCTGTGCTCGAACATACAGTAGGCAGGAGATATCTATCTATCTATATCCATATCATTCTTAATGACAGTATGGTAGGACTATTTGTGTGTTTTACTCTGTTAGTCACCTGTTTGCTTTTATTGTGTTTTATCATCCTAGTTATTGCAATACATGCCTTTTTATCTAAGATGCAGTTACTTCAATAAATCCTTATTGAACTATATTCTGCCTATTTTGTCTTTTCCTGCATGAGACTTTTTGGTAACTGAGAGAAAGGGATGGGATGTGATCGACCACGATTCCTCTGAGGAGTCTTCTTGTCATGCGCCTGGTTGCCACAATCATCTCGGTCAGAGATGAGGCGCTGCTAGTTAGCCGGAGAACCCGGACTAGACCAACAGGTGTCATGTGGTATGGAATTCTACTTAGTAGCCACCATCCATGTGATCCTGTCTCCCAAATCCAGTAGCCTCATTAGCATAATGAGAACCTACGCGACATGCCGCCACCAACGTGTGGTCAGGCACTAATATTCGGATCCTCCTAAGTATCTCAGTCTTATTTAAGGCTGAAGACCTCGATACTATATACGGATACGTCCTTGGTGTTCAGGATTTCTTCCTCAGCTAAATAGATAAAACCTATCTTATGCTGTAGGTTGTTCAAGCTTGTACCTTAAAAGGACCAATCCCCACAAGGTGTCCTTATCTGTGAACATACATCTACCATTAAAATGGCGAACTCACAACGGCTAGCAATTGCAGTAAATATGCAACCACCCCTTACTGCACATTTATTGGGAAATGGCCTAACGGCCCAGGGGGGTTCCAGTTCCATTTATTGTTGAGGCTCACCCAGCCTTTAGAACAGAATCTTTTTATTTTTGGTTTACCTTTCCAGCAGTAGATGAGAACACAAATACATTTCACCATTATACACCTGCAGACATACCAGCACAATACAGAGCTTATGCATACGTAGAAATACCATTATCTTATCAAGGCCATAACAACTGGCTTGATGGTGCCCTACCACATACAATATTAAATGTTAGGTTAGGTCCTCTGAGCAATGATGGCCCGACCTGGCCCTTATTGGCCACATATACACCACACCCTGAAGCAGCAACCTTAGGGGTAGTAGAGGTTCGACTGCCTGTGATTAGAGCTCACAAGGATATACAGATTATTAGTACAGTTTGTTATGCAAACATTGAATACTAACCCATCACGCGCTGCCTCAGTGCAACATGCGGTCACACCAGGCATAAACACTGCGACTGTACATTTGATCATGGGTAACGTACCCACCAAGCGGGAGGAAAATCCGTTTTGGTTAGCTCAAAGAATAAATGCACTGGAAGCAGTTTATCCTCATACAGGATCTCAGGATAAACATAGATTTCTTACTATGTGCTTGCCACTCGGGAGGGTTCCCACAGTTGATAACTGCAATACATAGGGCACGGTATTTGCCAGGCTCTATACTACCGCACACGGTACACCAACACTTGCCAATATTCCGGAGGTGTTAAAACAAATTCAAGATGAATACGGAGCTGCACCGCCCCTGGATTTGGGGATGCAATTAATGGGCAATTTTGCCACAGTATTCTCAACCATATTAAGTAATGTTAAAGGGGAAGCAGATGCACTAGCAGTGCGCATGCAGCTCCGTGATGTTCCTCCACAGGCTGAAGAACAGGAGCTACCAAAGATTATTGCAGAGACCTATTCTAGTATTGGTCGCAATAGTCTGGGAGCCAGACCGATTAAACCACAATTTCAAGGCAGATCTGATAAAGATACTACCAAGGGAGCTCCTGAAGGTTCCAAAAAATGCTAGGATAAAAAACAACAGGCACCTGAAAAAGAAAGGGGAGAATCTCCGCATGCAGAGACCCCACAAAATCGGTATAACCTTAGAAATAGGGATAATATAAAAACGCCTGGCAGATATCAATATAATGATACACGCCAATCTTGTTCCGTTCACGACTCACCGGAAAAGCGCAGTGAGAGAGGTGGGTGGTCAGAGCAGTGATCTGAGTATGTCAAACCGAGAAAGGACTCCCAAGACTCGCCTGAAGTTTCAGTTAAAAAAGAAGATAAACTTTCCCAGCAAAAACTCCAATTTAAAAAGAAAAAAGTGGCAGCAGTTACAATTTGACATGCCACTCAAGAAGAAGGCTTTACTGAAGAACAAGAAGTGGGCACTGGCACTGCTCGACAGTGCAGCAGAGGTCCCAGTAGTTCGCTAGGATCTTCAAGAGCATCTGAAGGTGAAAGCAACTGATGATTCCTCATGGGATTGTTTGGGACAAAGTATTATTCGATATACATGAGCCTACTAAGGTCATTCAAATACCATGTGATTTTAAACTTTCCATGACTGACGTGATTAACCCGGAGTAGTTTCTGATGATTGGGATGTGAAAACTGTTGATGCTATGATGTCTGATCAAAAGTATTATATAGTATTTGAAAATGAAGAGCTGTACCAGTTTAAAGGAAATTATGGTGATATGTTCTGTTATAATTACTATAGACATAATTTAATTCACAGAGCAAGTACCCCAAAGACTATTTTTAAATATACATAGTGGGAACACTGCCTGACTCCACCAGTAGACAGTTCTAAAACGTATACGGAGAAATTTGCATATTTTTCTGGGCACAATGTCAAGAATGCTGAGTCATATTCTTTTAAATTGCCAGAAATAGAAAGTCAACATGTTTTACTGACAGATACAAAATTGATATACTCTGATTCATTTGTTTCCCGATTGGCTATAGTAGGCTAGGAGTACTGGTTGAAGTCAATTGACTTAAAAAGTGTGTGGGGAACAGAAAATTGGCAAATAAGAGGAAGAGAAGCTTTATTTAGAGCATGTATGATTCATGTTCAAATAATATTTTTACATAAAACAGTACAACAAACAAGCTGTTTGGGCTTAGCAAAAATTAAGGAACTAAATGCGCCCAGTATTCCCAACCCTGCTAAATTTTACAAATGGCAAAAGTATATAAATGTGTCCAAAGATCAGTTCAATGAATGGGTCCAGAATGGTACATTTAATGCATTTTCACGTTCTGGTGGGTGGTAATTGTGGCCTGTAGACACCAATGGGTGCCATACGTGTTTTGTTAACTCCTCAGGAGGTTTTAGAATGAATAGGCCGGACCCTCGCTATGTGTCCTCAGAACACTCAGGTATAATGACAACATACTGTGTAGGGAAACTATACCAGCAATGGATGAAGGTTTCCTCATTAGATGCTGTCAAATAACATTTTAGTCTCCTGTCCAATAACACAGATTTACAGTATGTCCTCTTAGGCCGCAGTAGACACCGCAGAAAATGCTTCTTATATACTGCATATAATGAAATATGGAAGCCTTCCCAGCAAGAGGCGGCAGCCCGGTTAAGGCAATTAGATCAGGAAAACTTACAGAGAGCATTAGCTGTTGTAGATAATGGGATTAACACCTTGTGTGACAGAATTTACACCTTAAATAACATTGTATCTTCTGCAATAGATATATTACAGAGTGATGTATCATTTTTGCAAAATAGACAAAGTCAACTAAGATCCATTATACAGTTAGGTTGGGCACTACAAACATCGAAAGCAGGTCGCGTTCCCTGGCAAAACAGAAGCGCAAGGGAGATTTTTTCCTCATTTAATTTAACGCAACAACAACAAATAATGACATATTGAATATTGAAAAGTTAGAAAAGTTGCCTTTTACTGTGGCTGAAATACCATCTGTTGAATGGTTAATACATGGGGTTATAAATCGGCTCATTTCAACACTTCAATTTACATCCTGTTTGAAACACATTCCAGTGGACAGAAATGAAAGGCTTGGAGATAGTTACATACACGAAGTGTGGGAGCATCCTTTCTCGTACAAATGTTTCACTGGCATGAAAGAGGTCTTTCTTAGCGGTAATAAATGTTAGACTTCTATGAGCCATTCAATGGTTTGTAAACAGCTGTCCTTGCACAGAACGTGTAATCCCTCTGTGGCAAATTTGGCTTGTTATCTGAAGGGAGCCCCTCGATTAGACCTGCGTTTCAGGTGCTCTCCAATGGCAGCCATGTGCTCCTTAACAATGAGAGTTGTGGAATGCGAGCCGGAATAGCTTACATCATTTTAGTCTTCCAAATTGTTAGGTGCTGAGGGAATGTCCTTTTTTCTCCCTATGCAGTTTTAAGGAGTAGCAGACCTTTGGGGTCATATTGCTACTTCTGATGTGAATTTTGACAAATTGAGCAGACTAAAGGCTTTTTTGTTTCAAAAACATGTGGCACTTACTTCTACATGCAAGACCTGTGTGCTTCAGGTTGCGAGGTCATCTATGGAGATTCAGTCCCTTTTAACTACAAGTTTTCTGAGACACTTTGGTGAACTCGTGGGACGAATATTCAATGCGTCCAGCATTACTGGAATCTCCCACTTTTTTAAGGCTGTTGGTTCTGGTTTTGTTCACACCTTCTCCTCTATATTTGGTTTAATACCATCAGCCATACATTCTATATTTTCAAGTGTTTTCAGGGGATTTCCGATTACTTTGGCTATAATAGGTGGTATTTTGCTGTTGCTACTTTTCCTGTACAATGGCTGTCCCGTCACAGCAAGGAGTACTGAAAGCGCTACCGCCAGCACAACTTTGTCTTGAACACATGATGCAGTATTTCGGAGCACCACTCCTGGAACAACTGGAGTGCGACTGGTCTTTGTCATTCAGACCGGTTTTGGGTTGTGTGCAGCCTGTGTTTCGATGCCTCTGGTGCCTCTTTGAATGTCCACTGAAAGTCTGTTTTTTTTACGTGGTGCTTACTTTCATTGGACACTGATCTGTTGATGTTCTCGATGAGGGCTCATTATCAGACATGCACATTGAGGGTGCGTTTGCTACAGGAAGCCATATACGTGTCGCCTTTTATGGATTCTGCGAGTCTTTACTCTATGGAGGGCATGACACGGAATGCTGCTGCTTTAGCTGGAGCTCAGGCTTTTGAACACGAGTGCTCTGTGGCTTTCCTTGGATATGATCTGGATGTTTTACCACCTGCCGAAGTAGAACGTCTCTTGGCTTCAGTTGTCCCAGATGTATTTGACGATTTCCAAAGTGACACTAACTATTGAATTTGGCTTGTTCAAATTGTCCTTTTCCTGCCTCTGTGTCTCTTAACTTGTCATTATTGAGAAATACGTGTTTTTTTTAGCGTCAGAGTTATTAGATTTTTTCTTTTCTTCTTAAGCTTTTAAACCAACTTTGCCTGGCAATGGGAGGGTGTTGTATAGCTATTTTAGCCATGTTTTAGACACGTTGCTTTATGCTAACTAGGCCTGCTGCTGTGCACTTTAACCCTGTTACATTTTATTCAGCATTGCTTTATTTTTCTAACAATAGCAACATTTGCAGTGCTTTTTTATTTTCTTCATCTCATTATACATTCGCCTGGGAAAGCATTACGTTCTTAGCAGGACATTTATTTCACTCTATGGTTTCTCCAAGGCTACTGCCAGATACGTTTCCTGACAAACGTGGTATGCTGTGTCTCCAACATTCACAGAAAAAACACACTCATACGTGGGGACCATTTCTTAGAATGTTAGCTATTTTATTATAAAAACACCCCTTTGACCCAGACATGTTAGAGGGAGATTCCAGCCAGATGACCACGACTGTATGCTGATTGCTGATTGCTTCGCTGCAGCTACTTACCTAGAAGGCTGGACCCCTGTTTCACATGGGGACGGTGTCTCTCTAGACCACAGGCTTCTTCCTCCAGGTATGAGGGATGGTGTACCCCCAGGGGGTAAACACAATGGGCAGATTAGGCTTATTATGCTGTGCTCAAACATAGAGTAGGCAGGAGATATCTATATATCTACATCCATATCATTCTTATTGACAGTATGGTAGGTCTATTTTTCTGTTTTACTCTGTTAGTCACCTGTTTACCTTTATTGTGTTTTATCATCCTAGTTATTGCAATACATGCCTTTTTATCTAAGATGCAGTTACTTCAATAAATCCTCATTCAACTATATTCTGCTTCTGTTGTCTCTGCCTGCATGAGACTTTTTGGTAACTGAGAGAAAGGGATGGGATCTGATTGACCACAATTCCCCTGAGGCGTCTTCTTGTCATGCGCGTGGTTGCCACAATCATCTCGGTCAAAGATGAGGCGCTGCTAGTTAGCCGGAGAACCCGGATTAGGCCGACAGGTGCCATGTGGTGTGGAATTCTACTTAGTAGCCACAATCCATGTGATCCTGCCTCCCAAATCCAGTAGCCTCATTAGCATAATGAGAACCTACGCAACAATAGTGCAGGTGTTCACGGACAACAACATCGCAATGTGGTACTGCAACAAGCAGGACGGTGTGGGGTCACAAACCCTCTGCCAAGAGTCCGTGCGTCTCTGGAGATGGCTGGAACAGCAGGGCATAACCCTTGTGGTTCAACACCTGGCAGGTTTTCTGAACGTAGGGCACACAAATTCAGTTGTTGATGCCTAGCGGCTCACGAATGGTATCTCCACCCGGACGTTGCGCAAGGACTCTTTCAGCAGTGGGGATCGCCTTGGTTAGATCTGTTCGCCTCCGCCGAGAAGGCACAGTGTCAGCAGTATTGTGCGTTGGAGTTTCCAAGGCGGCAATCGCCGGCAATGCTTTGCGTCACAAGTGGAGTTCAGGCCTCCTGTACGCTTTTCCGCCCATACCACTTCTGCCCAGAGTTCTCAAGAAGATCAAGAACGATCGGACCCAAGTAATCTTAGTGGCTTCGGATTGGGCATGGAGAGTCTGGTACCCCGTGCTTATGAAATTGAGCAATGATTCTCTGATCAGGCTGCCCCTTTGAGAGGATCTTCTTTCACAGCAGTAGGGGAGGGTTCTCCACCCGAACCTGTCAACTGTGTGCCTTGTTGCGTGGAGATTGAGTGGCGGCAGTTGATGGCTTTTGACCTTCCTCCTGAAGTCTGTAAAGTTATTTTGGTAGCCAGGTGTCCCTCCAGTAAAACGGTATTCGCCTGCCATTGGAAACGCTTTGTATATTATTGAACAGAAAAGTCTATTGATCCTTTTTCTGCTTCTCTTTCTGATATCCTTCTCTTCATACTATCTCTTGCCCAGCAGGGTTCTGCCTTGGGTTCTCTTAAGGGCTATCTTTCTGCCTTATCAGCATTCCTTCGGCTGCCTGATCAGCCTTCACTTTTCAAATCTCCCATTGTACATAGACTCCTCAAAGGGCTTGTACATATGTTTCCCCCTATGCCCTATGTTATGCCCCAGTGGGACTTAAATCTGGTACTCACATTTCTTATGTGTGCTCCCTTTGAGCCTTACACAACTGTCCCCTCCGACTGTTCACCATCAAGACAGCCTTCTTAGTGGCAATAACATCTGCCAGGAGGGTGAGTGAGAAGCAGGCTCTTTCATTCAAGCCACTGTATCGCACCATATTTTCAGACAAGGTAGTTCGCAGAACTCGTGTCTCCTTCCTCCCCAAGGTGGTGACCCCATTTCATCTTGGTCACAACATCACCCTGCCCACCTTCTTTGATCCATCCCATCCCTCTAAAGAAGAGGAGCGACTCCACCAGCTGGACCCAAAAACAGCGTTGTCATTCTACCTTGACTGCACAAAAGAGTCCCAGGTGGATGACCAACTCTTTGTGGGGTACGTGGGAGCAAATAAGTGTTGGGCAGTGCAGAAATGAACTATTTCGTGCTGAATCTTTCTCTGCATTAAGATCTATGCATTGGCCAGGAAGCAGCCTCCTGAGGTCTTGAGGGCTCATTCTACCAGGGGCAAAGCTGCTGCCACTGCAGTAGCTTGGGGTGTACCAGTCCTGGATATCTGTCAGGCAGCAACGTCGGCATCCTTGCACACATTTGCAAAACATTACTGCCTGGACAAGTGGGTTCCGGAGGGACAGATACTTTGCCTGTTAGGTCCCACAGGGCTTTTTAGTGTAAAGGAGATTTATCCGCAGCCCACCGCCAGGAGGTTATGGTGTGGGTATCTATTCAAAGGTAAGGAATCTGCAGTTAGAAGTCTCTATCAGATGAACAAGTTACTTACCTTCGGTAACGCATTATCTAGTAGAGACTCTAGGTGCAGATTCCTTACGCCCAACCTTGCCTCCCCGCTCTGCGGATATGTCTAGTAGGATTAGGGTTTATCCCTTTCAGGGCCCTAGTTTTGCACAGACAAACTGTTAGTTCTGTCTATGACTCTGCGCTTCTGGTGTGGAAGTTTGTGGGTAAAAGAACTGACGTATGCACTCCGGGGTGGTGCCTTTATAGACGACCGTGACATCACAGATGGCTCCAACGATGCTGTCGACGCCACGCGGAACCAAACAACTCACGCAGATCTGAACGACGCCATCTGATGGCGCACGCAGGGTATTGCTCAGCCAAAAATTCTGGATTCGAAGCTGATGCCAGGGAATTCAAAGGTAAGGAATCTGCAGCTAGATAGAGTCTCTACCAGATAATGTGTTACCAAAGGTAAGTAACTTGTTCATCTACTGACTCAGCGAGGGGGCCTGTGGACATACCTTGGCCACCCCCAACCCCAAACCCCTCCTGCCTCGGGAAAACTGCGTACCAATCTTCCAGACATATAAGGTCCCTCGCTGAAATTTGAGGGCTTGGTCAGATAGCCCCCTCCATCCTTCCACCCGCGGGTCGCCCTAACAGCCACCTCAAATCAAGTGCCGGTCAACTGGCGACACCTCAGAAGTGTGCAGCGATTCACCCTATCAGCAGTGGCCTGGGAGGGCAGCCGTGCCACTGGACAGCCTGCTCCCAGAGGAGTAGAGGTGCGAGACACGTAGCTACTACCTTTGCAATATAACAATTGAGAGCTACGGGGGACGCATGCACACAGGCACAGAGATGCTGAAAGATAAGTCAGGTGAGGGGTTCCTAAATCAATAAAATTGTGCAATACACGGTGGCAGGACGAGATGCACAACCCCCCACAGAGGGACAACACTGCCCCACAGAGCCAGGACAGCACCCAGGCCACTTCTGAAATCCTGGCAGCCATCCATGGCACCCGGACCGCCCTGGAAACAAAATTGGACTCAATGGGTGTGGACATTAACTATCTACGTCTTGACCTCTGAAAAGTGGTGGATAGGGTCACCACCACCGAAGGGGATCTTGCAGTCCTTAAGGCCACGGTACAAGACTTGCAAACTAGAGTGGAAGCCCTCCATCAAACTATGACTCAGCTTGAGTCTCACCTAAAAGACGTGGAGGGATGTTCCCGGCTGAATAACCTCCACTTCCTAGGTTTTCCAGAACGCACAAAGGGACCCTTGGCAGAATTGTTTATGGGGGACTGGATACAAATTGCAATGCCATCCATTCAACTGTCGAAACTATTTTTGCTGGAATGGGCCCACAGATCGATAGGCCCTGAGCCAAAACCAGGAACCCCACCTCGCGCAATAATTGCATGCTTGTTCAATCACAGAGATCGAGACCATATTCTTCAAAATGTACAAGCGCATGGACTCCCCAATAAGAAGGCACCCCCCTCCAAATTTACCTAGATTACACCAGAAGAGTCCAGGAGCACCGACAGGGCTTCCTGGAAGTTAAACGGAGAATGAGAGACCGGAATCTCAAATACAGTTTAATCTTTCCTGCACGTCTCCAAGTACAATATGGAGGCAATACCTTTTTTTTTGAGACCCCATAGGTGGGGGCTGACTGGCTCGACTCGGCGGGTCCCAGTAGGGGGGAAAAATTCAGTGAGTGGTGAGATCCTCTGCGTATGTGCACAGCGAAGGCATGATATGAACGTTAGACAGGAAAAGGGGACAAAGTAAAGAGGTAATCGGAAACAAAGCAAAAACCTGTGTACACTTTGGATTGACACTGCACAACCATTGTGGCACATATTTCTCACAATAGACATTGTTTTAATGGGTGATAAAGAGAGTTGGGGCAAGGGCACCGGAGAGCCCCGGCTGCTGAGACCTTCTGAGCCCGTCCGTGGACGTGCAGTGAACAGGGTCTGTGGGCACCGGAGAAGTAATCAACTGAACAACGATTATACCCACTGTGACTTGTTAGCCGTGGAGATGGGGAACTGAGGTCGGGGTTCACCGGCCCCATGGAGACATAGTTAAATCAATAGGGAGTAGGGCTCACTGCCCGTGGGAGGGAAGAGGTTGGGTTGAACCTAATGGGTATTGTCTTTTACTGTTGAGACAGTTTGTATTAGAAGAACCGAGGACCGCTCTCCTGCTGTTTACTCAAACATTGTTATTATTATTGTATTCATTGTGCTTGTTTGAAATTAGGACTTCCTTGTTTCAGATCACTAAGGAACAACAAACTGGGTACCAACATTTAAGCCAACTCGACCAATCACACACTATATCATGGGTAACAACACATTGATCATACACTACAAATTTATGTAGTGGAATGTAAGAGGGCTCGGGAACCCAATGAAAAGTAATAGAATAACAAGCTATCTAAAAAGGTATGGAGTAACAATAGCGTGTTTGCAAGAAACACACCTATGGAAAGACTGTGTTAGGACCTTACAGAAGAGATGACAAGGGACACTTGTGGCTACCTCCTATTCGGATAGCCACAGGGACCCCGTTCAAAACCACCTGGCAAGTTATAGATCCCGATAGCCATTACACAGTCATTGAAGGGACCTTAGATGTGCATCCGTTATGTATCATTAATATAGACATACCTAATACTGACAAAGGGGATTTCCTGGGGTTGGTCATACGCAGGGCCCAGATTTCCCCCAAATCAGAGATTCTCCTCACTGGGGATTTTAATTGTGTGCTGGATAAGACCCTTGCTAGTCATTCCCCCGGGAGGGAACTAAACCCATTGCCGTGATGACATTTCGACAGATTCTTCAGAGCCTAAACTAAATAGATATCTGGTGTATCCGTCACCCCCTATTGCACACATACTCATGCCATACCCCGGCCACTAACACCTATAGCAGCCTGGACTACTGTTTCCTTCAGGCCTCCACTGCTCAATGGGGCCCGATGGTCCAATATCTGGCAAGATATGTATCTGACCACTCTTCTCGCCTAATAACATACTTCCTCTGTAGGCAACCACCCAAAATTCCACTATGGTGCTTAAACACTGAGGCCCTCATTGAACTTTGGCAGACAAAAAAGCCCATCCGCCGAAGCTGTGCGGTCAGGAAACTGCCGGGGCCGTGACTTGACCGCGAGGGTTATTATAAGTTTCCTGCTGGGTCGCCGGCGGAAACAGAGTTTCTGTCCGTCGGCCCAGTGGAAACAACCCACAACATTGATGCCGGCTCATAATAGAGCCGGCGGCAATGTTGCAGTGCTTCCGGTGCAGCAGCACCCGTCACACTTTTCCATTAGGGCCCCTGCGTTTCCCATGCCAAGTAGATTGGCAGTGCAGGGACCCCCATGGGGCCACCAGCACCCCCTTTCTGCCAGCTTTTACATGGTGGTGCAACCGGCATGTAAAAGCCAGGGGAGTGGGGACTCGTAATCCCCAGGGCAGCGCTGCTTGCCAGTGAAAAAGTTGCAGTGCCGGCTTTCCAAACTTGGCGCGTTCGTCACGGTCATAATGTGGAGACCGGACTGGATGTGCTCTCCCTCTTATACCCAGGACAAAGAAGTGGACTCCAAGGGGGATAAGGCTGAACTCATGTTTGGGCTATAGGGACACAACAAGCTCCAAGAGGCCTTTTCCTGCATGCCCAGCGGACCACTTCTCACTGGAATCACCCTAAGACGCTGCTGCTGGCCTCTCTGGATGCTTCCTGAAAATTGGGACTTATAATCTTTTTGCCAAATTTCTGCTCTGAGGACCAACCTGGACCAACCGACAAGCTAATCCAACAAAGGGTGCATTGTCACTAGGCCAAAGTTCCAGGTTGCTCCCACTTCATTCTACTCTACAGGAGCAAATCTGATCCACTGAGATCTCGCAGAGAAAGTGTACAGCCTCATTGAGCCATCTTTGGCTACAGCCTGCAACCTTGCTCCCCTGGAAGGAATCATAGTCCAAAAATGTGACTGAATCCTGAGGTAAAAACCTTCACCGGGCAATGGCACTTAAAGTATCTGGCCGGAGGGGGGCATTCTCTGGGTGTGAAACTCAACTTTCTCCTGCTCAGAGCTTTCCCGCCAAAAGTAAGCAGCTTTACAGAGGCATTGATCAGCCGTTATCTGATGACATGGTGCTTTCTGTGGGCTGCTGTCTTGCCTTGTTGAGGTTTTTTGACATCCATTCCAGAGACTAAGGGGGTCATTTTGAGTTTGGCGGATGGAAAACTCTGTCTGCTAAACTCCCAACAGGAAGGTCGCTGCTCCCCGCCTGAGGTATTAAGGGTTTCCTGCAAGGTCAGCAGGCGGAAACCTAAGTTCCTAATCGAGCCAGTGGAAATGCTGTAGCGAGCTGGGTGCACCAGCACTCTTGCAACGTTCACTGCCTGCAAAGCGGATAGTGAACACTGCAATGGTGCTGGGCATTGGGGGCCCTGCACTGCCAATGCCACGTGCATGAACATGCAGGGGCCCTCCGGTGGCACCCTGCACCTGTTCTCCACCAGCCTTTTTGTGGCGGTGTTACTGCCATGAAAAGGCTGGGAGAGAACAAGGTCATAATCCCCAGGGCAGCCCTGCTTGCTGTGCTGCCCTTGCAGATTAGGATCTCTGCCACCACCAGACCACTGGGATCCAAGATCCTGGTGGAGCTGGTGGTCGGACCGCCAGGGTTGTTATGTGGTGGTCGGACCATAAGTGGGGCGGTCGTAAGACTGCCACACTCATATTCAGGCCCTAAGTCCGAAAGTAAAACTTTTCACTGGGACAAACTTTGTCCCTGTATCTCATCCATGCTCCATTGCGATCAGCCTTAACTTTTAACTTTGTGCCGGTCAAGTGGAACCAGGTGGCAGCAGTTGGTGCTCAACGCTTTCTGACACAATTTTTAACCTTGCATTTGAAAAATTCATAAGTCTGGTTCTGCTGATTGGATTTTGCTCTTTTGGCTGTCATTTTATTTATTAAAATGCACTATGGTTTTCTAAATTAGTTTTTCATGTGTTATGTTTTTTTATATTAAAATTAGTTGTTAATTTATTTTTCTAGCTAGTCCCATTTATAAGATGTAGTGTTGAGATTTTATATAATTTATATTCTGGTTTTCTATATTGGACAGCTAGGCCTGCCGCACTGTAAAGTAGATTTTGAGTGCTAGTCTCCGTAAGCACATTATGATTAAATGTGTACATGTCCCACTTTCAAATTCCATGCCCCCTGCCTTCTGACATACAAGGACTATACAGAGACAACTTATTCATATTTAAAAAGGAGATTCTGACCTCTCAAAAGGATTTATTTTGACAGGGCAAGTTGCAGTTTTCACACTGCTACAGTTAGGCTGCAAAGGGTAGACCTGAACCCATGTTTGCATGTTTGTGGTGGATAGCACAATAGATGCTACAGTCCACTGGTGACATTTAGCTTCCAGGCCCTGCATACGCTTTTATCTTATTTGAAGGACTTGCAGGCATGTTAAATAAGCCAATTAGGAATATTCCAATGCAACCATTTTAAAGGGGGGGGGGGCACAGAGTTTGAAAGCCAGCAATAATATAGGGTCAACAAAAGGCAACTATATGGGGTGACCAGGCAGAAAAGGCGAATTTCATACAGTGACCATCACTATGAGTTACTATTTCTGGCAACCCAGCAATGTACATTGAAAATAGGAGTGGTGCTAGAATACATTCTTGTTTTAGGAATTTTTGGAGTTCGGCTATGTCCTTCCAAAAGCTTCACTTGAACCTAAGTTTCTGAGTGAAGTTCTACTAGTAGACAAAGACGCATTTGATCAGTTCCCCATGCTGCTAATTTTGCCCAAAGCTTGTTTCTGTAAATTCTATAAAATGCTGTTGCATAGCCAATGTAGGAAACACAGTTTATTTTCTTTCGTTGCCACTGTTTTTTTCTGCCAGTAGTTATAATGCTAGTATGTTTTCAAGAGTTGAGCACTGAAATCAAAAATATTGTTTCTTGGAACTTCATAATGTTTCCAATTGTCCATTGGGACAGCTTTGATAAGAAATATTTTGCAAATATTTTCCTTTCAACTTGCACACATCTTTTGACAGGAGATAGCAGCTCAAGTGCACCTTTAATGCCAAGACCGATGTTTGACCATGGATCAGTAAGAATCTGGACAGGTGACAGTGCAGCTGCTCTCACAGTCCTTGACTTATTATTCCCTGCCCCCAAAATATCCATAGCTTCTGCCGCAAATACTTTTCTCTCACTCTAGTCTTAGTGAGATTACTTCCCAAAAGCCCTCATGAGCCAAACTGACTATCTTCCCTCTCAGGCAAATCTGGAGGTGTCAAACGTGCTCCTCTACACAGCCCCTCTTCTAAAATGTTCACTTCTCCCTCCACACACCAATACAGTGGTTTAGACAATCCGGCAATGTTTGGTCACCCTCCAACACATCCTACATGATTTGTCTGCCCACCTCATCACAGCCACCTACTTGCTTGCATTTCTCTGTGCTTAAAACTGCTCCCCTGACCTTCGTGACTGGTGGCTCTTTTTCCAGCCTCAATAACCTTTCAATAGCTAACCATGGCAGTCAGTCAGCTGCTGCATTCCTAAAATCAGAAAAATATTTCCCATGGAAATTAAAATCTTATAACCCTTCCACTTGGTTCTTGGCATGGCTCTCACAGCACCCTTGCACTTGGAATTCTCAAATAAGGGTCTGTGTTCGGTCCTCACAACAAAAGGAAAGCCCCGTTAAAAAAAAGTTACAGTAGTGCACGCCCATGTTCATAAAAGGGCCTCACTCATTCACAGATAAACATTACTCAGCCCCCTTGAGTGAGAACAAAGCAAACACAACTTATTTTTTAGTTGGGAGAGTACATCTCCAATACCCTTCATACTATCATCCTTGGTCAATATAGTCCTCCTAACATGTTTGAAATGTCTTAATGTAGGTATTTGGCCACTTGCCTGCTTGACTGTGCAGAACACTGTATCACTCAATCAAAGATTGTATTGTTTCAGCTAAAAGCCACACTGTTTATAAATATTACAATCTTACGCATGTAAACATGTACATGAAAATACCTATACACAAAAATGTCCAGTGCCTATAAGAACCTTTAAATAACAGAATCAAAAATACAGACCATTAGCTTACAAGGCCAATAGATGGGAAAACATTGTTAGTTTATAGAAAACATTCATAGTAATATTAATCATTCTTTATGCATTTGTTCATTTGGACTGTTAAAAACAGGCCTGGTTAGCTTCCAGGCTGAAACAATGTAGGCTATGATCAAGAGATCTAAGGCTTAACATTTGTATAGCACGGGTCCTTGCTTTGTTAATGGTCAATAGTCCACACTTTCTGATCAGAGAGACTAAGAATCACTTCTGCTGGACAACAGATTTAGATCAAACAAAAAACATAAGTTAATTTTTGTTTTTGGGCATTCAGATTTACGATAACATGAACCACTGTCAGTGTTATTGAAAGACCATTTTGTCATGAAAGGTAATAGAGTCGATGTTCCTAGACAATCCAAGTTTTGGCACAATTGCATCAACGTAGGGTTCAAAGCCTATTTTAGTTTTTAGGTCCAAATACTTTCTCAGCAAAGCACCTTCACTGGCGCTAGCAATTGTCTTATAGCTATTGATCTGCCAATAATTTGCCTTGCCCCACTGCAGTGCTTGTTCTACCTAACTCGTTACTGTTGTCCGATAGTTCACCGCAACCTATTACCCTACAGTGTGCTTTTTACATGCTTGATCCATGAGCTTTTCCCAAAAAAGTAAATATTGGAAACTTCGTGGAGAAATTTCGAATATACTTTGGCATGAGGATTTAGTTGAATCCTTGTCCATAGCAGAACATGTCTCTACCCCATCACTTCTTCTTCGGTTTGAGCCTGAGGACTTCAGTGGCATGTCCTTGCCCAGGAGCAGCATTTCCCTGAGGAAAGAGTTCTTGGTTTTCTGTAACTGAGGCATCTTTTTATAGCCCCAGATTTCTGCACCATGTATCAATGTTGCTACCGTCTTCATTGTGTAAACTTTTATGATGACTACGATTTGAGTCACATCCTGTCCTCTTTCAGCATAGGGCTGCTCCCACATTTTGCTTCATCATGCATACTGTATTTTCCTTCTGGTGGAACCCGTTCAGGGTCAAAAGAACTGTGTAGTCAGCAAATAATAATACCCACCACTTAGGCTTGGTGCATCCAGGTTCATGTTTAATAAATGTGTTTCAACTTCACTTATATAAAGATTAGAGGGCTGGGGTTAATGCACATCCTTGTAACCCCTTATATTTATTGAGAAACTCTTTGTGCCTTCCCCTTTCCTCCCATATCTCACACTTGCTGAGATGTACTGGTGCAATTAGTTCCAAGCCCCAGGGATTTGCTCGGGGATTCCTTGTTCCTTTTCAGTCCTCTAAAGCAGATTCCGATCTACTGAAGCAAAGGCAGTCTTTAAGTCAATGAAAATTAAATATATTCCTTGTTTTGGCAGTACTTTTGGACGATTAAACGTAGTTTCATGGTTTGCTCTTTGGTGTTTAATCCAGCACTAAACCCGACTTGCTCTCTAAACAGTATGTTTTCACTTTCTATCTAGCTGTATAGATGATTTAATATTGCCATATATATTCCCGATCTCTTCCAGCAATGTGATTGGGCGGTAATTTGCTGGATCTGAGGGATTACCTTTCTTGAGTATTGGTACAAAAATAGCTGACTGCCACAAGCCAGGAATATGCCCAGATTTATATATAGCACTACGACAGTTAATAGGTTGTAAGAGCTAAGATCAACTGGGACATTGCCATGGACTGCAGCTTCATCAGCTGTATTAGCTTTTTCCCAGTTTTTAAACCTTTACCCCTTGATTCTACGTTTTATGTTTCTTCTACAAAGAGCACAGTGCTACTTATTGCTCTTGATAATGTAGCCTTTATTTTGGGAGTCCTGAAGGCATCATCTTCATTGCCCTGGTAGTTGGTACTAAAATGTTCAGACATACATTGGCTACAACCCTGCTTGAAAACAGGCAGTTCCACCCTTACATCACCAAGAGGCCAGTTCCTAGGATCTAATGCTGTCTTTCGCCACCATGGCATTCACTTCATCCCAGAGTTTTTTTGTGTTTCTTTCTTTTTTACTTTGATTAGGGCTTTATATTAATTTCTACTGTTTTTAGCGCTTCCCCAACACACACTGTATCACACTTGTCAGACCAACAATAACGAACCCCTTCTCAATAACAGTCCAGGAGACTGGACTACACAAGCACATTTATGGATGAATTCCAGTTATAATGTACCAGGCCCAAGAAAGACCTGACGTAGTCCTTGTTGTGGCAGGTTGGTGGTTTGCCAACAGAATCACCAAGCTCCAGGTTTGGTCTAATTCTCTCCCTAGACACAGTATACCTAAAATAAGATGCTTCCCCCACCTCGACCTTGCAATTTTCTCTCTTCAAACAGAGGCCACTTTCACTCGACCTACTCAAAACTACCTTTAGTGTTTCACAAAGGTCCTCTTAATCCTTGTCACATACCAGCATGTCGTCCTAAAAAAAATATCATATTGTCAGTTTCAGCCAACACTTTCTTCATTATTCTCTGAAAACTCTGCAGCCACATAGACTAACTTAAAATCAAATCATAATAAATCCATATGCACTGAAGGACGTAACAAATGAGGTCCTGGCTCTGGGGTATTAATAGAGCAACACCAGATGAGAGGCCATTACTCTGAACAATTTCACACCCCAGCATGGACAATCCCTCCGATATGTTGCGAAGGGTGTGATGATGACCCAAATGTTCTGATTCAGGTTGTGGAGGTCCACAAACATCTGTCTTACTCCTGCCATCTTTTGTTGACAACAGCACAGGCGCAATCCATTCAGAGGCCTCACTATGTCCTGTAACACCTAGTCTTATTAACTTATGCAGTTTCTCTCTCAAAGTTTAAATCACGTGTGTTCTCTGAATTCTTGTTTCCTATAAAGGTATATGGTGAGTTTAATTTGAGTTATCATAAACACCACCGAAATCCAGGTACAAGTACTGTTCTCAGCTGACCAGAATCTCACTCTTACTCATTCATAGAGATCCAATTATCACCACGTATCCCGCCTACCCTTTACTTATTTCAGTTTGGAAACTCACTCAGTTTAAACACTGGTTTACTCGCTTATATTCCTGTTGACACAGGGTCAATGAAAACCTCTCGGAGGCAGTCTACAAAACCAGAAATAGTACCACACCTGGGGCAAGTGCAAGATAAAGCAGAACTCTAAAGAATTAACGTCTGGTATACACCAGCCCCAATAAGGCTCAAACTGTACAGCTACCAGCAAAAAGCCATTCACGAAAGACCTAATATCTCTTAGACAAAAACTTTAACTAGGATATCTAGAAGGAAACAAAACCACAACAAGTATAACAAATCCAGTTCGTAGTTGGAATTAGACAGTACTGCCTCAAAGCTTTGCAAATTAACTTCTAAAAATAATACTTCTCAATTATTAGTTCTGAAAATATATACTTTAAAAAAAGGACATATCCTAATGTGTTTGCTCCCAAAATACATTTAAAGAGAGTTTGACAGGTTTGAATGGGTTAAGGGTACAGGGTATAATGTATAGGGGTCAAGGATGTTGGATTATCATTCGGGGTTAGTGATATAGAGTTACAGATTTAGGGTTAAGGGCTTGTGATATGGGTTAAAGAATTGGGGTGCACATGTGGGGTTTGGACTTTAGGCTATGAATTTAGGGGTTAAATGTATGAGGTTAGTGATTTTGATCTTATGGTATGGCATAAGCGGTATAGGGCTAGCGATTAAAGGGTGTAGGTTAGAGGTAACAGGTACAGGGCCACAGGTTATTGGGTTGGGGTATGACTAAAGGTTTGGGATACAGGGCTAAAGGGTTAAAATATGGATTTGGGGCTATGGGATTAATTGTATATAGTTAAAGGTACAGGGTTATGGTATAGAATTAAGGGGTAAAATGTTATGGGTATGGGTTAGAGTTTATGGGTGTGGCTTTTGGGGGGATGGGTATTGTTGGTATGGATAAGCAGAGAAGGGCTGGAGTGTAGATTTAAAGGTATGAGTCATAGGATACAGAGGCTATGCATATGGGTTTAGAACTATGGAGGTTAAATAATTGTATGGTATAGGGTTATGGCTTTAATGTGTAGGATTAAGGGTTTGGGGAATAAGGATGATGGTATGTGGTGTAGGTGTGAAGGATATAGAGTTTAGGGTATATGGTTAAGGGTATCTGGGCTAGGATTAAAGAGTTAAGATTCGAGTGTGTAGTATAGAGGGTTAAGAGTTCA
Organism: Pleurodeles waltl; assembly: GCF_031143425.1. NCBI lineage: Eukaryota > Metazoa > Chordata > Amphibia > Caudata > Salamandridae > Pleurodeles > Pleurodeles waltl. Next base: position 966,633,476 of record NC_090444.1, read on the forward strand.
TACTTGAGGTATAAGGCTATGGTGTTTGGGTGAAGGGTTAAACTTTAGAAATACATTTGTTTAGTATCAATATTGGAATTATGTTTAATTTAAGGTGTGTTAATTGTTACCTACAGTCTAGCTGTTCAACATAAAAACATGGAAGTGTTGCTCTTTCAGAGTAACACTGAGCGTAATTCCAATGGAACATACCAGTTTCGAAGCGATGCAGTTAAAAATGTTAAAAACAGTCATGCCATTTCTCAGCAAATATTTGAATTATGACAGCACGGGGGTTTGATGCTATGCAGCGACCTGCTCAAGCTAGCAGATTTTCCCTCTGCCTTTACACCTGACAGGAGCTTTGCAAAAACATCAGAAGCTTACTTGCTTAACAAACGCCACCCGAAGATGCCCAAGTTGGCGTCTGTGTAAGAAGGACTCTTGGCTGCTCCGAGATATGAAATCAAAATTTATGTCCCGAACAAACAGATCATTTTTGGCCTTGGCACAAGGATTACCCTGAAGAAGCCCCAACCCTACCCTGAACACTCAGAGATGACAAAGTAGCAAGGTGACATTCCAGAAAAGATGCAGAAGCTGTGGAACAAAGTTTATCCCCTCTGTTCTTGTGGACCTTTAGGAGGTGGATTGGACCTTATCTTCTCTGTCGGCCTCCGGAGTAGCGCACATCAAACAAAGTGGGGACCTCCCAGTGTGACATCCAAATTGATGGTGGGGTCCCATGAAGAAACAAGCATTTGCAATGCAATGGGTCTCGTGTTTGCTCGAGTTAAAGCTATTAACGTTGTAAATTCCTAACTCAACTTTTCTTGCCACATAAATTGAAAATGAAAATTAAACACTTGACAAAAGCAAGTCAATTCAAAGCGCCATGATCACCATGACAGTGGGAGCGAGAGTTATTGGCTCCCTGCGGGGAATGTCTAGAAAGGATCATGGCTGGGATGAAAGGCAAACCGAAACCAGAGGAGGGGCCATCACTTGCTGTAATAGGAGGGAGCGTGACGTATTGTGATGACCAGTAAAAATGTTCACTTAGTGAAATCGCCAGAGAGGGAACTCAGTACACAAAGGAGGGACATTTCACAAAATTCACCAATTAAAATGATGCATTTAAGACAAGCACAACAAAGAATGAATACTAAGAATGGGTGTGGTTAAAAGCCCACAGAGAGATTACAACAGGCCAGAGCGCTTGCGCGCTTCACCCTAAAAATGGGTTTAACAAAGCCCAAGGCTCTGCTCGATGAAACAGGAAGAGGCAAATACAGCCTGTAATTGTAGAGCCCACAGGATCAGAACAACAGCAAAGTAAGACAATAATGAGTCGTCGTGTACAAGAGGAGAAGCCCTTGCAGCACCCACCAGCACAATCATATGATGGACTGCACAGTACAAAAATGAAATGAAACAAGCGAAACTGTCGAAAACGTTTTCTTGGTAATTAAATGAGGCCCCAGATCATATATAAAGAGTAGGTGTGAGGCAATGGGGCCTTGCATAATGAGAGATTATTGCGTCACAGTGTGAAAGTTGCATAATGAGAGATCATTGCTCCTGAAAGCACTTTGTGCAATTGTAAGAGTTGTAGGGAACAGACAAAAGAAAGTGGAAAGCATACTTGAAGACTTGAGAAACTAGAGGTGGTAGAGCCCAAAAGTTCAAAGCCCAGTTTCATGTTCTGAATACATAAGGAACCCCAACAAACCCCCATTTGTATTTTTTGCACATGTGAAAATTGAATTAATTAACTAATGATTTACATTTATTATTGGTTTAGAATGAAATTAGGATAACATAGAAAATAATGTGCAACTTGGAAAATGTGCCCACTTCAGTGGCCGCCACTTAATACAAAATGCTTTAATAATTGAATATTATAATTAGTTGAAGTGCACGTGTAGAGAAAATTGCAGTAGTATGTCACATTAATGATTTCATGCTATGTATTTGCTTTATATGTTAGATGCTAGGGCTCTGGGCCTAGTCGGCACAACCTCATGTCAAGCTGCAATGTCTAATAAAATAGTGGGAAAAGTATGATCAGAGAAAGTATGATTCCATTGTTCACACTGTGCTGACCAAACGTTTTACAGATGCACTGCTCATTTGCTGCCGCTGATCAGACAAATGTCCAACTGACGAGGAGAATTGCAGCTTGCTGATCCAATTTGAGGAGAGGTATAACAAAATGCTATTGTCCTTGTTGTAGATTGTTCTTTGTTTCTAGGTACCAATTACTATTTTTGTAGAGCCATAATTTAGATGTTTTTCCAAATTATTGTTTGACCAAAACTGTTTTCCGTGAAGTCCAAACATGCTATTTTAATCAGAAGGTTAGTTACGGAGACCTGGAAAATGTTAACAAATTGTTATTAATGAAGAATTGATATTGTTCAACTGTTTAATCTAGATGTATGCCATTTCTATTGCACATTTGTTTTTGTTATTAATCTGTACCGTGATTCTTGAATGCTCTACTGTAACTGCTTTGATTAAATTGAGATTCTTTAAAACATTTGGTCAGCCAGTGTTATTCATATATGTTTATCATTTGGTATTGAGACTAATATATGTGATGTTAGCATTGTTAATATAGGGAAATAAACTTTCTACATTTTTACTAAGAGGTGTGGTTATTCAAGGCTACATGGGTCATGTTGCGTGATGTTTACTGACGCAAGATTTGACAAACTAATTGTTCATATGTTGAGTTCACTAAATTTGGTTGCAAAAAGATTTGAGAGTAATGATGTGAGATTCCTCTAAGTGTACTCTAAAGGTCTATTGAACCTCTAACGCGCCCCCTTATAAATGAATTATAAAAGAACAAATAAGGTCAGACATGCTCACAGTTTTTGGTAGAAGAGGATGGTTAGTCTCCTTAAGAGGACACCATCATTGTTCCAGGATTTTCCCAGTTTAGTAGCACAGTTGGATTATTAGTCTCCCCAAGAGAATACCATCATTTTTCCAGGTTGTCATTTTCTCAGTTTGGACGGTCGGATGGTTTGTCTTCCTGGTAGTAGAAATTAAGAGTATATCTCCCTAAGAGCCTATCATGATTTTCCCCAAAACCTTGGAGTTTGCCAATGCTTGTTTGAAGATGTTCTCACCGTTTTAGTGAAATAATGAATGAACTAGATTTTGCGTTTGCACAGCTTAAGCAAATCGCAGGTGAATTGTGATGTTTGCGAGTGGATAGGGAGTCTGCGTACCACAAATGAAGTTGTTTAGGGAGTTTCCGTACTCCAAGGTGTGAGAGTAGGGAAGTCATCGTACTTCACATGTGTGTGGCGCTTTGTACTAAAAAATTGCCCACTTGGTTGTTGGTATACGGACCCTGGGTGGTCTAAGACTCCGGAGTATTGTATAAGTGTATGAGACACTTAGTTTATGTTGTAATTTTTCTGTTTAATAGGTCAATCGGGCGTGGTTGACAAACTCAAGAGTGCGTGTTAAAGTGAGTGATAGGTTTTCGACTGATATTTGGTGAATCCTACGTGCACCAGGAGGACCCGATGATCAGCTGAGTGTAAAATTTGCTGGTCGAATTTTGCTTGCAAGACAGGGAAACTGAGATCGAAGGAGTATCTGTCAGAGCGAAATGCCGCAGTTGAAAATTCAGTAAAATTCAGAAGCGATTGTGTTACCTACCTGTAGTAAACAGACAAGTTGGGTGTTGATTTTATTTAATGCTCCCAATATTTACATTTATTTTGTGTGGATTTGGGTTTAGGAGGGCAAGCCAAATGGTTTTGTCAGCCACTGTACATGTGAGTGTGACATCACTAGAGTTGCGCTAGGATAGTTTGGTTAGTGAGAAAAATTGCGAACGGATTGGTGGACAACCGTAAAGTGTAATTAGTTGAGAAGGTGGATGAAAAGGATTTTGGGATTGAAATTCACTTCCTGATTCGATTGAAAGTAGCGTAAATTACAAAAATTAAAATTTTCAAAGCCTTGAAGAGTGCCCTAAGGGGAGATACGTTAATTCCAACTAGAATAGGATAAATTACAATGCCACAAGGTACACCCGCTAATATAGTGTTCGAAGAACAAGGTGCTGCACCATGTCTTTGGCTGAAACAATGGTGCAGAGAAACTGAGAGACTGGTGCTCAGCGTTCCCTGCCCATGGAACATTTACTTTGAGAATTTTAGAGAATTTGAGGAGAGAACTGTATGATTTGAAACCTCCTCCGAGACCTGCACAGTTTGAAGCATTAGCTATTTGGGAATTAGTGACCAGATAGCAACATCAACGGCAACAGAAGTTTGAGAGGAGAATGAGAAAAGCTGAGAAAACTTTAGCAGAGGCAAGATGGGATAGTGAGCAGAAAATTTGGAGAACTGAGGCTTTACAGGGAATGAAGTTGTTTCCTGCAATTACACAAGAGAACGGGAACCAGGCTAGTTAAAAGAGTATTCAGAAGAGGGATTCTTATCCGTCAGATGCCATTAAGCAGAAATCCAAAGAGTCTAAAAAGTCTTTAACTTACGATGAAGATTCAGACGACGCTGAGTTTATTTTTGCAGTTGTTGAGAAATCGTCCTCCACCGTATGCAGCACATGACTCAGGTTTAAGCACTAGTGTAGACCCTACAGCTCAGATGCCTATTGAAAATGCGCAAAGACAGATCCGGTTAGCCATAATGTTCCTACCACTTCTGAGATTCAATTGCTTATGCCGCACATTGACATACTGAGAATTTACCTAGATGCACCTATTATAGACACTGCAACAAGCTTAGAAGTGCCAACGGGACAGGATGCTCACACGAGACAGGTTTATCAGAAGCTGACGCTGATCCAGATAGAGTCTACCCTGAACTTAATGTCTCCAGTGCAAACACAGATGATCCCAAGATACACTCCCATAACAGGGTCACAGACAGAGATGACTGCATTGACAAGTCAGAATACAGGAGTAATGTACTCAAGAGATCCAAGTGCCCAACATGGTCAGGATGCAGTGTCAGTAAGGTTACCATAGGTCCAGTTATACCATTATTTGCCCAAGGAAATAATAAGAGCAGTGAACAGAAAATCCTGAATCCAAGCGCAGAAAGGGAGAGATTCAGTGAAAACGCAGGAATGATGACTCCCATGAGACCGACATTTGATGAGACAGGCCCGTTAATTGATTTGAGTTCTTTTAGAACTCCTCCAAATAATCAGGGGAGATTTGACATAGGCTCCAATTCAAGCATGGTAACACCAGAGAGCCCAAGCTTAAGGTTGCAGCAAGTGCCCGGTGGAAGTAACTACAGCATTTCATTACAAGGTTTGCCAGCTCAGCAGTTCACTGAATGGTTTGAGAATTTGAGTAGCACACAAGGAGATTCCAGTGCAGGAAGTGCTCTGAGTTTGGCCAGGCTTAGACTAGAAGCAGAAGACTTAATTGAGGGATCAATGGGGTTAGACAGAATTGACCCATACAGTGAAGTGCCAACTGATTACCAATAAAGCAAGGATAGTCCATCAGAAATTAGCAGATCTAGCAGAGAAATATGACGTAGAAATTGAGAAAGGAAAGCATTTAAAGAGGAGTTACCGATAAGAGTTTGAGAACATGAGAATACCGGGAATGAAAATTCACATTAAGGGATTAATTCAGAACATTCAAACATGGGGAGCATTATATAAGTATGAAGGCAGATGTGTGAAGAAAAGAGACAAGAAGAAAAGGGATTCTGAGAATCTTACTGCAAATGTGTAGCTGGTTGAGGACCCAGTCAAAATATTACCTATGAGAGAGATTCCAGGAGGGAGTTTTGGTCATGTCCCTTGAAGCAGGAGTGGCATATTATCTTTTACAAATGATTATCCCAGGTTGAGAGAGAAGCCAGTGGAGAGGTACCAACAAATAGATAGGCTTGTGAAACTCGCAAAATGCTGTGGGAGGATTTGAACATGATGTTAGAAATAGTAGTTCCAGCAGACTTATTGGTTGAATGCAAGAGGAGTGTAGATTGGCCGACAAGAGAACCTCAGAGAGATCCAGTTACAGGTGCACCATCTCCTGATGTAATGAAATATTACTATAAGGTGATTTAATTTTTGAAAACGAGAATTTCGCCCAAGAACATTGATTGGCAGAGAATAGACAGGACAGCTCAAGAAGCGAAAGAGTCCATTCACACATACTATGAGAGATTGTTGCAAGCGTTTAAACATTACATTAGGACAGAAACAATTGAGCGGAAAGACATGATTCATTTTGTGTTCAGGTTTGTTACAGGGTTGAGACCTGAGATTAGCCAGATGATTAAGAGCCATTTGATTTGTTGGCAAGCAAAGCCGATTTATGAAGTATTGCAGTATGCGAAGTACTGTAGTGATGAAATTTAGTTGAAACAGAGAAACTTGAAAGAAAAGACAATGATGATGCAAATTAAAGCACTACAATCAGGAATGCAGGGGAGTTTTCCGCAGCAGCAGCAGGGAAACGTGTGGTTGCAGAACCAGGCAAAACGCAGAGGTCGTGGTGGAATTGGAAACGTGAACCGTGGTCCTGATTTGAGCACTGTGGTTGTTCAGAATGATGTGCAAGGAATGAAAAGAATGTTACCATGTCACACTTGCGGAGGCCTCGAACATTAGAAATGGGAATGTGCAATGTTAGGTCAGGAAGGTGTTGTTCAACAGACAAAAATCAATTCTTTTTCAAATTTGAGAGGACCAAGAATGAGAGGTCAAAATCCAAATTTCCAAAGTAGTGGGAACCTGGTGCAAGGTTTTCAGCCTATGCAGCTGATGCAAATGTCACGTTTGCAGATGCCCCAGTCACAGCAAATGCAACCCTAATTTCAAATGGTACCTAGGAAGCAAATTCAAATACCTCAAGTCCCAATGGAGCAGCAGCAGGTGATGCTTCCTCAGAAGGTCAAAGGCTTAACCAGAGCAAAAACACGATGCACCAATACGCACTACACAGTGAGCAAATGTTGACTGGGTGAGTGAGAGTTCAGATGAAGAGGAATGCATGTTAGCAGCTTCGATAGAAGTAAATCAAAAAGGTCCATACGTGAAGAGAAGTAATAAGTCAAAAAGTCTAATTTGTAGTCGACACACGAGCTACACACTCTACAGTTAGAACTGCAGAAGTTCCAAACGTACACCAATAAGGGAAAACAGTACAGATCGTAGGAGTTGCAAACCAGTATTTGCCAAATCAGTTCAGGTTAAAATTGATAACTTTAAAGAATTACACAAATGTGTAGTTTGTGATTCAAGTCTGGTTTCCTTACTGGGAAGAGACTTGCTATGCAAAATGAGATGTTCAATTACTTGCTCAAAAGATGGGATTGCCATCCAGACAAACAAAAATGATGAAGATGGCTTGCCTGCCAAAGCAGATTATGACACAGTGAATGTGGAGTACCCTTTGATTACTTTCTTTCCAGTTTTTGCAATACAAGATCTACCCTCTGACTTAGACGGAACAGTGAAAATGAAGGTGTGGGATTTTATAGGAAAGGACATTGGTCTAATAAAAGGAGTTGAGCCAGTTAAGGTACCTGACAAGCCAAATGCGATTTGTCCCCAGTTACCACAATACCACATGACACAGGACACAATTGAAGGGATTGCACCCATAATTGCAGAGTCTGAAAACCAAGGGGTTTTAAAGGAAGTATTGAGCAGCACTTGTAATTCACCAATAATGGGATCGAGAAAGCCATGTGTGAAACTTCGAATTATTCAGGACTCGAGAAAAGTAAATGATATTGTGATTAAATGTTGCCACATGGTGCCAAATCCAGCAGTGATATTGTTTCAGATCCCAGGCGATGCTGAATGGTTTACTGTAGTGGACCTATTGTAAGCATTCTTTTCTGTACCTCTTCATGAGGATAGCCAGTTTCTCTTCTGTTTTAAATTCTTGGATCAAGTCTATTGTTGGTGCAGAATTCCTCAAGGGTTTTCAGAGTCACCGTCTATATTCAACCAGATCCTGAAAAAGAACCTGGAGTCTTTGGAAATGCCTTTGCAATTGACGTTACTCAAGTACATTGATAACTTGTTGGTTGCTTCAAAGACAAGGGAAGCATGCAAGTACAGTACTATTTACTTTCTTGAATCACTTGGGAGAAAATGGACATAAACACCCTCATTATGAAATTGGCGGTAAATTCCGAATACCGCCGCGGTAACTGCCACCAACATCCCGCCGCAGAGGCGAACATCCATCTTCCAGATTATGACACATACATGCAAAACCGACAGAAAACTGCCACAACCACAAATCTGTCGGAACTACAACCCGTACCGTTACGCCACAACTACTACGCCCTCCAAATAATGACCCCTGAATCACCACAACAGACATTCAATCGCGGTAAACCATTGGCGGTGAACACCGCCGCAGCGAATAAGGCCACCCAAATACAAAACAAGACAACATTGGCCAGAACAAAAAACCGACACAAATACACACACACACACCCACCAACAGCACTATAAAACATACACCCACATCACCCACAATCCTTTGCTAACATGACAAGACAGATACACTATGCAACGCAAACACAAAAGAGAACTGCACACACATATCACAACTACCTATTCATCCCACACGCACCACACACCACACACCCCACCACATCACACATCACACATCACTCTCTGCACAACCTACACACACCATACAACACCCATGTCCCCACAAAGACACCCCCGTTGCACTGATGAGGAGTTGTCGGTCATGGTTGAGGAAATAGTCATGGTAGAGTCACAGCTGTTTGGAGCACCAGTATAGCAGATATCCATTGCCAGATGAGGCTATGGCGGAGGATCGTGGACAGGGTGAACACCATAGGACAACATCCACGCACAAGGGACGACATAAGGAACAGGTGGAACGACCTACGGGGGAAGGTGCATTCCATTGCAGCAAGGCACCAGCTCGCCATTCAGAGGACTGGCGGTGGACCCCCACCTCCTCCCCCTTCATAGGAGCAAGTCTTGGCAATCCTGCATCCTGAGGGACTCACTGGAGTAGCTGGAGGACTGGACACTGGTGAGTCAACATTTACTACCTATCACCCCCACATACCTGCATGCCACCACCACCCCTCACCCTGACACCCATCACCCCACTCCATCCTACACAGTGCACCACCACAATAACCAAATGAAATGCCAAACCCTGCATGCCATACCCACTGCATGCACATCCCTTCTAGCCCTGCATGTACACCCACCACCAATGCATGCACAGCATGGAGAACTAACAATCCCACAATCCATCACCATACACAAACAAAGGTGGCAGGGCAACAGCAATAGTATAGGGGAATCTAGTAATGGGTAACATGTCACAGACATGTAGCGCAGTACACCACTTACATCCCCACAGGTGCCCAAGCCAATCTCAGCGGCGAGGAGGTGCCACAGCTACCCAGTCCCTCACCAGAAGATGCCTGCAGTGATGACAGCAACTCTGGAGCTCTGGATCTGGATGAACTCCCTTGCCCATCAGGGACCACTGGTCAGTCAGCTACCCCTGGTCAGTCAGCACCCCAGCCCACACCCAGTTCACCACAGAGGCTCCGCCCTCAGAATCCAACATCACAGCAGCCACCCAACGTCCCCAGACCTCTGTCCCCAGGACACATATATCAGTAGTGTGTCCACCTGAACAGGGACCCCAGTCCACACCTCACAGGCAAGACAATGAGGGTCCTGGGGTCAGTGGCAGTGGGCACACCATTCGGGGACACAGGCACAGGGGGCCAGGGACGGGCAAAAGACAGCTGTGCGCCAGGGGGAGGACAGGCCCAGGAAACCGACTGCCCAGGAGGCACTCACTAATGTCCTGGAGTCTTACCAAAAATCCCAGGACAAGATGGGTCAGGTGATAAACATCATGCAGGAGAACCACCGGCTACAAGGGGAACACCACCAGGAGATCAAGCAAAAACTGCAGGCCCTGAACACCACCATAGTCTCCGTTGCAGGGGTGCTGGGTGATATGGCCAACATCATGGGGGACTACACAGCACACCAGTGGGCCCCTTCCACTAGCCAGTGTACTGATCAGCTCTCCACGTCTGCTGCAGCAAGTGGACAGGAGGCCCTGCCACAGGACCCACAGGCCACTAGCGCCCCTCCCCCTGCAGAAGTTGAACCACCCCGCAAACGGTCCCTGCAACCCAGACAGACACCAGAGACAGTTGCCAAGACCAAGACCACCGCCAGGAAATGAGACCCTTCTGAATGCCCCCCTTGTGTGTCACTGCGTCACCTTGTCCACTTGGAACTGCCATTGCTCCACTTCCTGTTGCCCCTTGGACACTGGACCTGTGCCACAAACAGACTGGCCCACTACACTGGACTACTCCCAACCATCACCCCACTCTATTACACTTTGCATTGTATACCAATTTTTAATAAAAACCCTTGGACACAACTTGAGTGATAGTGCTTTGTCTGAAGGTAATGTACAATGTATAGAACTGTTATGAACTGCATGATCCTGTGTAAATGTCCAGTAATATGTTGATCCATCCTACAAATGTGTCTTAGCAGTCTGTACATATCACAGCAACATCTGCAATAAGAGACGGCATAGGTGACAGTCAGGTGGGATGCAAAGGTAATGACTAGCATAATGATACAGCCACACAGCACAACACTAAAATGGAGAAATGTTTAGTTCAATAATCTTACCTGAGTGTCATTGGAACTACTGCTGTATCAAAAGTGTCATGTTGCCCACATCCTCCTGCTCTTCCTCCTCCTCACTGTCCACAGTGTCCACTGTTTCCACAGGTGCATTGTCACCCTCCTCCTCCTCCTGCAGATAAGGCACATTGCCGCCTGAGGGCCAGATTGTGTAACATGCAGCACACAACAACAATCCTGCAGACCTTCTCAGGGGAGTAGCATAGGGATCCACCTGTCAGATGGAGGCACCTGAACCTAGCCTTCAGGAGCCCGAAGTTCCTCTCAACAATCCTCCTGGTATGCCCATGAGCAGCATTGTACCTATTCTCACCCCTGTTCTCGGCTCTCGGATTCCTAACAGGGGTCAGGAGCCAGGACAGATTTGGGTAGCAGGAATCACCTTCAAGAAGTGAGGGACACACATTCGTCCTGCACAATGGCATGGGGTATGACTCCTGAAGGTATACACTGATATATGGGGATTCTGACTAACTTATAAGCCACACTCTGTGTCTCTGTAGTTGTGCCATCAGCTGTGGGACGCTATACCATACCTCAGGACAAAGGCATCATGCACCGACCCAGGATACTTGGCAGTGATGTGGGAAATGCACTGGTCAGCAAGGCACACCATCTGGACATTGAGTGAGTGGAAACTCTTCCTATTCCTTTACACCTGTTCATTGGCCCTGGGGGGGACTATGGCAATATGGATACCGCCAGTGTCCCCAATTACATGTGGTATATGTCCTATTGCATAGAATGAAGCCTTCACTGTGGGTAAATCATTTACCTGGGGGAATGCGATGTTGCTGCACATGTGTTTGGGCAAGGCTGCCAAAACTCTTGCAAGCACAATAGATAACATTGGCTGTGACATTCCTGCAGCCAAGCCCACTGTAACCTGGAAAGAGCCAGTTGCCAGAAAATGGAGCACTGAGAGTACCTGTACGAGAGGGGGTATTACTGTTGTGCAACGGATAGCACATAGCAGATCAGACTCCAATTGTGCACACCGTTCTGTGATTGTGGCCCTGTCCATATGATAGTTGATTATTGTGCCTGTCCTCCAGTGTAGCCAAGTCCACAAGGTGTACACGGGTGCTTTCCTCCTTCTCCTATTTCCTCTGCAGTGTTTGGTACCTAGGGGACCCAAAAGTAAGAAGGGAGTGACAACAGGAACCATGAACACACTACAGCAGTGTACACAGAGCGTGCTTGTGTGTTGGACACTGGTATTGGATAGGTGAGTACATTCAAATACAATGAAGCACTTATTAATCTGTACATGTGTATTAGCATTAGAAAATGGCTACTGCCTGTCCTGTATGCAGGGATAGGTGGAAGTGACCTCACTCCGTCGGCGTATGCGTCATGGTGGGAGGCGATCTACACCACTGTTCAATTCCTCATTGGCTAACATGGCCCTCTATGGAGTATGGGAACCAATGATGATCAACGCCGGCGGTGACGGTGTTTACCACTGCGGACGTGACCGTTCTCTTATTTCCAGCACTTCACTTGATTCTTGACTTTCCACAGGACGACATCTCCACTGTGTGTGCTGCTGTCACCTGTCTGGAACCAGCCATGGCACGTGCAACAGGGAAAAGGGCCCCAGCCTTCACGTCAGATGAGTTGGAGAGGCTCGTGGATGGGGTCCTACCCCTGTACAGGTAGTTGTATGGGCCTCCAGACCACCAGGTGAGTACATCATGGGTACGTTGCATGCAACATGCTACTAGCAGTGTGTCATTTGGGGGGGTATGGCTAGTGGCAGTGTTAACGCAGGGGTACGGGTCATGTGTGTGCCTGATGAGGGGCTAATGCAGTTTGCAGACCATGTGTGTGACAGGCTGGATTGTCTGGTACATGGTGTCCCAATGTTTGTGTTTCCTCTGCAGTTCAGTGCCCATCAGAAGAAGGGGTTGTGGCGTGCCATCGCCAAGGAAGTGTGGACCCTGGGGCTCTATAGCAGGCGGAACACCCACTGCAAGAAATGGTGAGACGCTTGGCCCGGAAGACTGCGGAGGCTAAGCTGGGGATGGCCTCCCAATGAGGGAGGGGTGCCCGTTGGAACCTGACCCCCCTGAAGACCCGCATGCTGGTGGTCACCAATCCTGAGTTGTATGGGTGTTCGAGGGCATCACAGCAGCCACAAGGGGATGAGTACTGTGTGCTTGACAACCAACTTTGTTGCCTGGCATGGAATTTGGGTGCAGTTTACTAATCAGTGGATGCCCCAATTTGCTGCGTGGTCGAGCTTAGGTTAATAGGGTGAAATGCATGCTTTTGATAGCTAGGTAGTTGGCTTTCCATGGCAGACAGGGCTTAGCTGGTCCCAGTGGCTGTGTAGCTGGAAGTGTTTGGCTCCTACTTGCTGTGTTACTTAAGCAATGGAATGCCAGTGTGGTCCATACTACCCATTCTCAGTCTCAGTGTGTGACAGTGATGTGTATGCCATCTGTGCTGTTGGTGCTGTGATTGATCCTGTGCTCCCTTACTTTCTCCCCATTCTCTCTCCTTTTGTCATCCTATCTATGTGTGCATTAGCATCATCTGGTGAGGGAGCAGGGGCACTGGCGAGTGAGGGAGTTGCAGTCCACGGGACCCAGGAGGCAGAATCCACCAACGCCGATGGGACCAATGGGAAGGAGGGTGAGGTGCGCACCATGGTGGGGACAGGAGCTGTTACCACTGACTCTGATTGCTCCTCTGATGGGAACTTCCTGGTGGTGGTGGACCTCTCTGGAACCACCCCAGCTACATGTCCTACTGCCACCCCTGTACCAGGACCGCCCTCCCAGTATCCCACCGAGTTGCCCGTGCCCGCTCACCCAGGAGGGTGGGTATCTCCTTTGCCCCAGGCACCTCAGGCCCTGCCCCAGTCACCCCTGCTGCCCTCAGTGAGGAGGCTATTGCCCTCCTGAGATCCATCTCTGTAGGGCAGTCAACCATAGTGAATGCCATCCTGGGGCTGACATCCCAGATGCAGTAAAGCAATGCCTTCCTGGAGGGCATTCATGGTGGCTTGGCGGCCCTACAGAGATCCTTTCAGGCTCTTGCTTCTTCACTGACGGCAGCCAGTGTCCGTGTTTCTTCCGTCCCCCTCCAGCTACCACTTCCCAGTCCCAGTCTCCTCACCCCAACCCATCCTACACACACATTCAGACACGCATGCACACAAAACATCACACAAGACTCGCACTGACAAACACAGGCAGCACACTTCAGTCCACAAGCACCCACACAGCCAACAGACAGATGCACACACAACATCATCCACTGCCTCCACTGTCTCCCCCTCCTCCTCCTACCTCACTGTCACATCCGCACTCACACCTGCATTCACTGCATTAACAGTCCCTGAACCTGCAACCTACACACCCTTGCCCACAGTCACCACAACAGCAGACTTGCAGACATGCACCCCACACACCACATGCGCAGTCACTACCACCACTATCACCACATCATGTAGCACACCTATCTCACTTGCAGACACCACCACAACATCCATCCACATGTCCTGTTTGTTCCCCCACCCTGTCTGCCCCACTCCAAAGACACACAAACGCTCGCACTCAGATGCCCAACAGCCATCCACCTCACACACGCACACTGTCCATGCACCCAAGTCCAGCACACCTCCTCCTCCTACAACCACTCCCTCTACCTCCACTCCCATCCCTCCTCCCACATCCCGCCCCATTGGCCCTAAGAAGCTTTTCCTTTCCTGCCCTGACCTTTTCCCTTCCCCTCCCCCCTGCCCTGCCAGTAAGAGGAAGGTCCCACCCCCCCAGGCCAGTACCTCAAGCACCCAGTCTGGCACTGTACCACCCCCAAATTCTCCAGCTGCCACTAAGGGGCACATGAGTGCGACGCCAACCCCCCGCCTCATGGACACTCCTCCGCCCCCAAAACGGAGAGCTAAAGTGCCGCCAGCTCCCAAACAAGACCATGGAACCACCTCCAAAACCTAGGGCCAAGGAGACCTCTCCCAAGACCAAGGACAAGGAGGCACCTACAAAATCTAAGCCCAAGGAGGTCCCTACAGAAACAAAGTCCAAGGAGGCCCCTACAAAAACAAAGCCCAAGGAGGCCCCTACAAAAACTAAGCCCAAGAAGCCCCCTCCAGAACCAGTGGGCAAGGAGCCCCCTCCATCATCAGAGGGCAGGGACCCCCCTCCAGAACCAGTCGCCAAGGAACCCCTTCCATCACCAGAGTGGAAGGAGCCCCTCAGTTACCAGTGGGCAAGGGTCCCCTCCAGAACCAGTGGGCAAGAGTCCCCTCCAGAACCAGTGGGCAAGGGTCCCCTCCAGAACCAGTGGGCAATGAGCCCCCTCCATAACCAGTGGGCTACGAGCCTCCTCGAGAACCAGAGGACTACGAGTCCCCTCCCAATGAGAAGCACCCCCAACCTACTCCACCCCCTCTGCCCCCTGAGGTGCCTGCCCATTTCCAACATGATGCCCCTGAATAGTGGAGTCCCGATGTTGTCAGGAGTCAAGTTGGCGCTTGGACTTTGCCCTGTGTGCATTAGAGACTTTGAACTGGCCTTTGGGCCTGCATGTAATATGCAGTTGTGTATATTTTTTTATTGTGAATTTTCATCTAACATCATTACAGTGGTTGGAACAGAGGTATGTGCCCTGGCTTTCTTTGGTTCCGGGTCCTGTTACACCCGATTTACTCTGTAGCTGGTTCTGGGTGTGTGTGTATGATGTGTGTTGTGCGTGTCTGTGTCACTCTCCCCTCCCTCTCTCTCTCCTCTGTGTGTTAGGCGGCTGTACTCACCGTCGTCATCTCCGTTGGTGCTCCTGGACGGCCATGGCGTGGTGACTTGCAGTTCAGGTTCCATGGCGGCCGCGGACTCCTCTGTGTCACTGGAGGTGAGTGTCTCCTTTTAAATGATGTGTTTCTACCAGGCTTCTGGTGTCATTGCCACCGCCCTGGAAATCCTGGCGGTGTGCTATGTCAGAATATGGTGAGCGGATCCATGTCTTCCGCCTGCCTGTAGGTGGCTACCGCCCTGTTCAGTGGTTGTACTGCACTTGCGTTTTGTATGGTACATTGGCTGTCTATGGGAGGGATCACTGCCATGGTCATTATTTGGCTTCATTACCACCGGCCAGTCGATGGTACTACCGCCATCGCCGGTGTGGTGGTAACCTGACCGCCAAGGTAATAATGACTGCCAAACTGTCCCCAGTGAAATTACAGTATTGTCATAAAGAAGTAAAGTATCTGGGACACATAATTGAAAAGGCAACAAGTAAGATTTTCAGAGAAAGTGTCACTGCCTTATTGCAGATGAATCCCCCAGCTACACAGGGAGATGTCACAATGTTCCTGAGAATGGTGAGCTACTGTCGCCAGTGGATTCCCAACTTTTCAATCATTTCGCTGTTGCAGAAACTGACTCACAAAGACGTTTCTGATCCCTTGGTGTTAGATCAAGCCTATAAGAAAGCCTATAACTGAACTGAGAGAGAGCCTGTGCAAAGCTCCGGCTTTGGGAATGCCTGACTGCACAAAAACCATCATGTTGTGTTGACATGAGAGTGATGCATGTTCAATGACCGTTTTGACTCAAGTCCCCGGTGGAGTAAACCACCCAGGAGCATATTTTTCAGCTACTTTGGACCCAGTCGCAGCAGCACTACCCGGCTGTTTGCATACAGTAGCAGCGGTTGGATTGAGCCTCACTCAGAGTGAGAGCATTGTGATGGGACATCCTTTAACTGTTATGGTCCCTCACTCCATAGAAGGTTTGGTTACCTGAATCAAGACCCATCACTTGACTAATGCCAGGTTGGCATGATATGAAACAGTTATATTGGGTTCTCCGAATGTAACATTGAAAAGATGTACAGTGCTTAATCCAGCAACTTTGCTTCCAAAAGAAAATATTGAAGTTGACAAATTGAGGAAGTTGAACTTGACTGTCTGGAGGCTACTGATTTGTGCACAAAACCTAGACCTGACATTAAAGATACCCGATTGGAGGAAAATGACCAAATTATTTTTGTTGATAGTTCCTGTTTAATAGATAACATGGGAACATTGAAAGCAGGATATGCTGTGTGTACAATTTCTGGTATACTGTAAGCTACTTGGCATCGGGGAGTGTATTCTGCACAAGTGGCTGAGTTGGTAGCCCTTACTAGAGCATGCTATGTCTTTGCACAGCTTAAAGTTACCATATAAACAGACAGCCAGTACAGATTCGAAATAGTCCACGATTTTGGCCAACTATGGTCACAGAGAGGTTTCCTAACCTCTTCTTGGTCACCAGTTAGAAATGGTGAAATAATTCATGTTTTGTTACAAGCTTTACAAATGCATGAAAGATTGCTGTGGTGAAATGCAGTGCTCACCTAAAATCACAAGATTTTGGGGGTCATTCTGACCCTGGCGGTCTTTGACCGCCAGGGTCGCGAATGACGGAAGCACCGCCAACAGGCTGGCGGTGCTTCCATGCCCATTCTGACCGCGGCGGTAAAGCCGCGGTCAGAAAACCGGGACCAGCGGTTTCCCGCCGGTTTTCCCCCGGCTGGGCGAATCCACCAGGGCAGCGCTGCAAGCAGCGCTGCCATGGGGATTCTGACCCCCTTCCCGCCAGCCTGTTTCTGGCGGTTGTCACTGCCAGGAAGAGGCTGGTGGGAACGGGTGTCTTGGGGCCCCTGGGGGCCCCTGCACTGCCCATGCCACTGGCATGGGCAGTGCAGGGGCCCCCTAACAGGGCCCCATGATGCTTTTCACTGTCTGCCTAGCAGACAGTGAAAAGCGCGACGGGTGCAACTGCACCCGTCGCACCGCCGGCTCCATTCGGAGCCGGCTCCTGTGTTGCGGCCCCCATTCCCGCTGGGCCGGCCGGCGCTAACTTGGATAGCGCCGGCCGGCCCAGCGGGAATGGCCGAATGCGGGAAGCTGTATTTTGGCCGCATGGCGGCCAAATGCCGGTTCCAGCCTGGCGGGCGGCGGTAGTCGGAATGAGGGCCTTTGTGTCAATGGGAAATGGATATGCGGATCAAGTTGCAAGGTTTTGCGTATTGAACTGTATATCATTCAAAGACAAATGGGAATTGATATCAGAGGAAGAAATATGTACAAATTGTGCCCTAAATGTAATTGACACTTTGGAACAATTGAAAACGCTTCAGGATAATATTGACAAGGGGGAAAAGAAAACTTGACTAAAGTTGAAAAGTGTTCAGTGAGAAGACAACGTCTGGGTGTCCGGGGAGGGACGAGTGGTTTTACCAAACAATTTGTTGACTCAAATGTCTTGATATTATCATGGTCAAGCACATGTTGGAAGGGATGCCATGATTCGCACATTTAAACAATTTTGGTTTAATCCAAATTTAGACAAGTTGCCGAAGAAGTTTACCATTGTTGCATTATCTGCCAACAGACGAACGTGGGAAAAGGGGCGGTGGTCAATATGAGCCACGCTAGAAGAAAAGGATGTCCATTTAGCAGAATGCAGATGGATTTCATTGAGATGCCTGTGTGTGTAGGATTGAGATATGTGTTGGTGTTTGTTTGTATTTTTAGTCACTGGTTTGAAGCTTACCACACATGTAGAAATGATAGCCGTACAGTAACCAAATTGTTGCTTAGGGAACTGAAACCTCGTTTTTGTTTTCCGGTCTCTTTAGAATCAGATAGAGAAAGTCACTTCAACAATGAAGTAATTACATTGCTATGTTCAGCTTTAAACATTGAGCAGAAGTTGCATTGTAGCTATCACCCTGAAGCCTCAGGACTTGTTGAGCAAATGAATGGTAACTTGAAGTCAAGACTTGCTAAGATGTGTGCGTCCAGGAATCCAAAATGGCCAGACGCACTACCATTAGTTCTGATGAGTATGAGAAACACACCCGACAGATAGACTGAATTGTCGCAGCATTAAATCCTCATGGACAGAGCAATGACATTGCCAGTGGTTCCTGCCAATGTGCTTGGGACCATGACAGGTGATATGGTGTTGGACTACTGCAAGGGTCTGGCTTAAGTGGTTCACTCTTTCTCTCAGGTGGAAGCCACCACACTGCAATCGTCTCAAGATCAAAGCCACAACCTGAGAGCGGGAGATTGTGTTGTGATCAGAAAACACATGAGGAAGACTTGCTTGGAGCCTCAGTGGAAAGGCCCGTACCAAGTATTACTGGTTACCACTACAGCTGTGAAATGTGCAGGAGTCCCGAATTGGATTCAAGCAGGCCACACTCGGAAAGTACCTTGTCTCTTGGACAATGAAGACGAGTTGTTGATAGTACCAATAACTTCTGGACGCTCTCCAGAAAAGGAGCAGGAAACGGGAGAATCAGAGACTGAATCCGAACAGGCCAAAGGTGGTTCAAACACTCCTGTCGCGGACAAAGTGGAAAGCCTACAGGAGAGTGACAGTGAACCAAGCTCAACTAAGGTAGCAGGAGAGTCTAGCCAGAGGAGGTCTCTCCTAGAAGCAGACAGTCTTGAAAGACAAACAGAGCAAACTACAGACCCCGAGGTGGAAGGAATTGAGGTGGATCAAAGCCAAAACAATCTGACTCCTCCTGAACCAGTCGCAGGTACATCAAGTGAAGATCCTGCAGAACAAAGAAAAGCTACAAGTCTGTAACAGACTGGCTGTTACGAACGATCCTACTGTTAGCACAGGGCCGAGGAACAGGTTTCCCTGGGGGCAATTCAGGCAGAGTGACGGCTCTCATTACATGCGTCAATCCGGAAGTGGATGGTGACGCCGAGAGGCAGATTGAAAAAGAAAAGATGCCAAAGAGAAGTGTGGCGGCGGCGGCATTGTTGACGGAGAGGAGAGAATGGAAAAGGAGTTTACAGGAAACGGGAAGGAGGGAGAAATCGAATCAAAGGAATTAAACAGGGGATCCAAGACGACGGGGCGACCCGGGACACGGAGCCTTCCATAAAGGACGAAATTCAAAAAGAAAACGCCAACACCGCCCGCCAGGTCCCAGATGGGACGTGGCTACTACAGGTACGAGCGCACCTGCCAAATTTATACGAATTTGTGACGGGGAGGAAGGAAGGGAGGGGGAGAAGAAGTGTCATAACGGGGAAGTAGAAAACATTCAAAGCGACTATTTGTAAACATCACCGGCACTGGAGCACCTGTATAAAAGATTTATAGCTTCACTTGATTTAGCCACAGACCCTCACGTCCCTCCCCCTAGAGATAAGAGAGAACACCCAGTATAGAGTAAAACTACTTACCTATTTCCGATGTTCTATATTTTGAGTTTCTTCGTTTCCACACCATCGGGAGAGACGCCTCGATCCCAAAGAGACCTATAGAGAAGAAGGAGTAAAAGAGTCAATCACAAGGAGGAAATAGAACCACCAACAGAAGACCAAGACAAACTGAAAATAAACAGACAATAAGAAACAACAAGGAAAAAGCATAGAAAGGAAAAGAACAATACAACTGGTGATTTGTTTATAGTCAATAAAAGTAGACAGGTCAACAACCATTCGCATTACTAGAGTTTCCTCATACTAAAATCCTGGCCTAGACAGACACCCATGACAAAATCCAACACTAAAAAGATCATTGACAAAAGGTGCACTAAAAGGAGATGAGTGGCCAAAATCACGAGCCAAAAGAATAGAAGCAATTACAATGACAATAATTGAAGAAGAAATAGACCCAACACGAAGAGAAGACTTCAGCGATGGAGAGTCAAATGGGGATAAAAGATTGAAAAGAAAGCGAATTGCAAGCAGAAAGTAAGAAGGTCCTGAATGGGCGTATGCAACGACAAGTTAATGGCAGAGTGATTTTTTTTCTTTTTGTTTTGATCGTGAAATCCCAGGTCAATATTTTGGCACGTGAAAGAGCAATGAACTGAACTTTGTAAAGTTGTGAAACTAAGAAAAGTGAAAAAGAGACAATTGAATAACCTGATTTGACGAGCTACCTAACTGATTTTGACCTACTGACGATTTTGATAAGCTACTTATTTTTGACAAAAGCCCTGGAAGACGGACTGAAAGCTGTAGATAACTGCTAAAGAACGTTCAAGATTTTTGTTTTTGTTTTCATTTTTGCTGCATAGTCATATTTTTCTCTTCTACTTTCTTATTCTTCACAGATCACGAGTAAGCACAATCAGCAGGTTAAAAACAATAGGTGCTGTAAATACATAGATATTGGTTTTGCGATTGTGTGCCTGATACTGTGTTTGCTGTTGATTGTATGACCTTACTTGATAGCATTGCAGCCAACCATACTTCTGCTCTAGACACAACTACTACACTTACAGAATTAGATACGTTTAGGATAGATGAGAGGTATTTGCATGAAAACCGTTCCCAAGGAGGTCTTTCTTGCAATGTTTTCTTTCGCCTGTTGAGTGAGTATGTTGAGACGATGAATGTGAGAGAATGTTATGTGTGCATGCAGATTCCTTCATCAGTAGAGAAAGGAATTACTTACCATAGTTTGCCTCTTACTTATGAAATAAGTTGTAGTCTTTTACTGGCAAGATTCTATAACCAAGAATATATTAAGTATTTTTATTCAATTCATGACTTAGGCCCTCATTTTGAGACCGGCGGTAAAAACCGCCTACCGCCGCGGCGACAGCTGTCAAAAGATCGTCGCTGCGGCTACCAGCCGTCTGCCGTATTATGTCCACAGACAGATTTCTGCCAGAAGGATGGTGGAAAGACGGCTGTGGCCATGCCGGCGGATGGTGGTAAGGTGGTGCTGCTGCCATTCCAGTAGACCGCTGCAAGCCATAATATGGCCTGGCGGTGTTCTGCTGGCAAACGCTGTTGGTGGCAGCAGCGCCCCGTTCTTTCTCCTGCCGGAAGACCCCCTGAACCCAGGTAAGTTGGGTCTTCGACAGGGGAGGGGGCGTTGTGTGTATGTGTGGGGGTGTGTGTGAATGTTTGTGTGCGTGTGGATGCAGGTGTTTGTTGCGTGTTGGATGCAAGTGTGCATGTATGGAGGTATGAGTGTGTGTATGTTGTGTTTTGTCACTGCGTGTCTACATGTATGTTTGCAAGTGTGTGGGGGTGTGTGTGAGTGGATGTATGCATGCGTGGATGTTTCTGGGAAAGGGTGTGTGTATGTGTGTGTGTGTGTGAAGGGGGCGTGAATGTAGGGGGGATGGGGGAAGGGCTTTGGAGAGGCAGGCGGTGGGGAGGTAACTGGAGAGGGAAGGGGGGAGACACCTATCAGTTACAGGGAAGAGATTAGTTGCAGTGCACGTGTAGAGAATATTGCAGTAGTATGTCACATTAATGATTTCATGCTATGTATTTGTTTTATATATTAGATGCCTTAAGGTTAGCTAGGGTTCTGGGCCTAGTCGGCACAACCTCATGTCAAGCTGCAAAGTCTAATAAAATTGTGGGAAAAGTATAATCAGAGAATGTATGATTCCATTGTTCACACTGTGCTGCCCAAACCTTTTGCAGATGTCTTTAGCTTTCTCATGAGAACTGTCTGCTAGAATGTCTTGTACCAGGAAACTGATATCGCACCAGGACCTTGATAAGTAAACTTACAAGGGGACACGTCTAGGCCGATGAACCTTTTGACCACGTTCGGAAACTTCCCAGAACGAGATAACTTTTTGACATCACAATCAATATGACAATAAGTCAATCAATATTCGCAATACCTAATCAACAAGTTGTCAACAACATTCAATAAGAATCAATAATTGAAACCCGCATGACCCTTCGGTCAGGAATAACCACACCAATTTAGTTAAGGATTAGAATAATTATTTCCCTATTTGTTACAATCTAATATTGTCTCCGTTAATCTCATTAGCAATCAATCTCATTAGTACTCTTTAGATACATAATTTGAACCCAGTTAATCAACGCATAGAGAATATTAATTGAGCATTTACACATCATTAATAAGAAGCAGTTTGGCAGAGTCTCAGAGTACAAGATTCAACAAAGCAAGAATTCAGCCACTGGTCTATTTGCGTCAGATTTTAGTGAACCCCTTAACTAACCTCGAATTAGCATCAGCATGTTGGGCTTCATGCAAAACAATTTAGCAAATACAAATTTGGAAAACATCTAACTACGGCTTCTATCAAAAGAGCAGTTGGTACCTAGAAAGAAAAGGCAAACAGACAATTACACTTATCATCAGATAGTTACCCCTCCAACGAATCAGCAATCAGCGTCAGTCTTCGTCCCCAGGACATCAGTCGATTCAGCATCAGCAAGGATAGGACAGGGCAAAGTCTCAGTATGGCATAGCTAAGAATAAGCACTTCCCTCGTAAGGAGGAGAAGTAAGTATCAGGTACGGATTTAATAGAGGATGGTTAAGATATCAGAACAGCAAAGTCTCAAAGAATAATGGCAAAAGTACAGCTCGTGGAATGTCCAGTAAGGCCAATAATGGCTCAAAATGGCAAAGATTTGTGAAAAAGAATGGCCGATTTCTCCTCGGGTCTCACTGTTATATCAAAACTGTCGTACTAGCCCTTAATTTTCTCATTGGATCAATTTTGGTGCCTCATTATCTCTGTCCAATAAATCTCCACGCGCCTTACTAGAATTTGCCACAAAACACAATTCTCATGCATTTGATTGGCCCACGTTGTTGACGTCTTCATCGGTAGGAATGTCAGGTAAGAAAAGTTACACTTTACGCTCCAGTCAGTAGTCCCATAGTCTTCTCCTAGTCTAGAAAGCCTTGTACCTGTTACAAATTACACTGTTGCATTCGGCAAGAATGTCTCCTTGAGCAAGTCGAATCCCATGAGAAAGAATTTACTACGGCTACACACATATCTCTAGCTTCTGGAAAAGTACAGCTTCGTGTCTTTCAGGAAAGCAGCACATTGCACGTTAGAAAAACACAGTTTAATATGAGACCAGGCAGCTAGGCCCAAACCCTTGCTAACTAAGCCTAGTAATTTAAGTTGACAAACCCCTAATAAATTACTCTAATTAAGATACGCTAATACAAAGCTATATATCAGTACATTATTAATTCATTATTAATTAGTCTCATTAGTCTTCGTATACATTGGTGGCCACTCCCCGTGGGCACATTTCAAACGCGTTCATTATTTTCTACGTTAACACATTTTCTATGCAGCATCATTACAGAATATGTTGCAAGCTTTTCATGTTAGTATTCATTTCAAAGATCACACTCCAACAAAACAAAACATTGTAGATTTGAGGTGTGAGACAGCGATGTTCCCAGGAACCGATAATGGATGCCCTAACTGGAGAACAGATTGCAAAAATAAGGTTACCTGACGAGTCTAATGATGGGAACAGAAGAGGAGCCAATCATCGACGTATGAAAGACAGTTTAGTTATATCTTAGATTTGTGTTTTATTTTCTATTGGATTAACTGTAAACGTATGATTTTCTGACCAATGACGATGTGGGAAGTTTTTGGCAAATTCTAACTTAGTCTGATTGTAAAGAGAGTTCTGTGCCCCCATTATTCCATCCTCCTTTTTTGTTGTGCACTGACTTATTCTGTTTGAAGAGCTGAACAGTCCCTGATGATTCTTTTCCTTAAAAACCATCCTCATAGAATAATTTGTGTTAATGTTGATTCTTAGCTTCCTAAATTTATGTGGTTCAGATAGCTTAGAGCCCACAGGTCTGAGGCATTCCCTTTCACTGCCCATTTGCTGACGCTGATCTGACCGATGTCCAACTGACGAAGAGAATCACAGCTTGTTGATCCAATTTGAGGAGAGGTATAACAAAATGCTATTGTCCTTGTTGTAGATTGTTCTTTGTTTCTAGGTACCAAATGCTATTTTTGTAGAGCCATACTTTGGATGTTTTTCCAAATTATTTCTTGACTAAAACTGTTTTGCGTGAAGCCCAAACATGCTATTCTAATCAGAAGATTAGTTTGGGAGAACTGGAAAATGTTAACAAATTGTTATGAACAAAGAATTGATATTGTTCACTTGTTGAATCTAGATGTATGTCATTTCTATTGCACAGTTGTTTTTGTTATTAATCTGTACTGTGATTTTTGAATTCTTAAATGTAACTGCTTTGGTTAAATTGAGATTCTTTAGAACATTTGGTCAGCCGGTGTTATTCATATATATTTGTCATTTGGTTTTGAGACTAATATACATGATGTTAGCATTGTTAATATAGGGAAATAAACTTTCTACATTTTTACTAAGAGGTGTGGTTATTCATGGCCACATGGGTCATGGTGCATGACGTTTGCTGACTCAAGGTTTGACAAACTGATTGTTCATATGTTGGGGTCACCAGATTTGGTTGGAAAAAGATTTGAGAGTAATGATGATGAGATTCCTATAAGCGTAGTCAAAAAGTCTATTGAACCTTTAACGCGTCTCCTTATAAATAGATTATAAAAGAACAAATAAGGTCAGACGCGCTCACACATGCAAACAGAAGATAAGAAAGATGTATCAGAATGTTTAGCAGAAATAGTGTCAAAGAATGAGAACAACTTAATTAAAGAGGACTTGAAGGCCTTTTTTGGAAATATGAACAAACCTATAAACAACAATCACCGATGCCCCTATGAGATTGAGAGCAGGGTATGCAGGATAAAGCATACTTACAAAGCATGGACAATAGACATAAGTAATCCGAAACGCAGTTACGCATTGTGGCTGGCATGGTTAATTGGTCACTGCCACCATCGGTCTCATTAAGACACACAATGATACTGATAGCAAAATATGAAGGCCTCAAAAATAGCACTAGAAGGGACAACATAGGTGCCATAAATAGGAAAAGGAACAGAGGCATATAATATAGAAAATTGCTCAGTGAATGTTTCAAACTACCTCCTTAAAGAAGGATTATGCTACATGTGTGGGCCAAGAAGACCATATCCTATTGTGACAGCGAGGTTTCCCAAGCCTAGGAACTTCAGCACCACAGACACGACAAGAAAGCAAAGAGGTCACACAGGAACTAAACAAAAAGTGACTAAGGTACAGATGAACATTACCAGAAGGCATGTAATGTGATTGGAAAGGACAGGCAAAAATCATCAAATTGCCAAGGGAAAGCAAAACATTGTTGGATATTTACAACAAACACGAGGGAATTTCAGAGCCGATAAGTTATCACCAATATGACAAGTTCACAAGATAGCAATGAATGCCCTGCCCACAGCAACCAGCCAGGGGGACAAATCCATAAAGGGGGAGAAAAGATACAAGGGAATGATGAGGGCTATGCAGGTTTACGACAGTGAGATCCGAGGTAGTAAGTAGGTGGGAAGAAGAGGGGGATCCCGAAAGCAGTGTGTATAACACTGGAAGGCAGAATAGGTTGATAGGCCTATATTGATGAAAACGACAAAACAATAAGATCCTATGTCTCAGAGTTGTAAGACAATTATAATAAAGACCTATGGCCAACATTAAGACTAAAATGAGTGAGAAGCATACTGAGAGATGACAAAATACACCCGTTTTGAATGATATTTTAGTAATCAGAGATTTGTAGTTGGCACCGGATGTTAACACCAAGCGTCATGGATGCCAGACTTTAGATCCACATTGGAGTGATGCTGGGGGCTGTTTAAATAAATGTTTGTTAAGTGGAGTAGTTTGTTTACTAGTAGGTTTGATAAGGTTGCTAATAGGTATCACTCACTCCTGTGTGCTTACAATACAAGGAGGAAAGCAATAAACAGGCACACAAGTAGCATGCAAAATTCAAAGTCATTCTTTGAATTAAAGGGGTTTAAACTCTTCCAGAAAGGAGAGATAGTTCTGGAGATATATCAGGTAACAAAATCCCAATCAGGTCTTTATGCAAGAGATCCATTTGTTAAAGTGTGATCAATTCAGAATGAAGTACAGGGGCTATCAAGTCCAGCAGTGCACTTCAGGGTCAGGGAAAACAAAGGCAGCGGAAGTGGCTAGATTTTGTAAACTGAACCATGATTTTACAACATTGGAAGTGATCTGTGACCCTGAGGGCAGGTAGATCAGAGTTCTGGCAGAAATTGGAAGCACCCACTACATTCTCATAATTGTATACACCCCAAGCAAACACCAAGAAATATTTCTTGAAAGGATACAAACAGACTGGTTGGGGAAGAGGGTGTGAGATCAAGTTATCATAGGATGAGTGTTAAATATAATTTGTGATCACACACTAGAGAGAACAGCCCAATATGCACACTTTGCAAAATCTATGTTAAAAATATTAAAAGTAAAATTTAAAGATCAGTGGCTACACAATGCCTGGAAATACTTACACTCGTAAGAAATACATTATTCCTTTTACTCCTAAGTTAATAAATCATATATGAGAATTGACAAAATATTAACATCTACAAGTGTCCTACACAAAATTCAACTGACATAAGTCCCACGTTATACAATATATGATAACTTTCTTGTCAGGTTATAACAGAAGGGAGGGCCTATGATTAAGATAGTCAGCAAGATAAATACTGAAGAACTAAAACAGGGCATTAGTGTTTTTTTAAGAACTACCCACCTGACACCTTGTTAAACATTAGTACACTTTCAGAGCTTCATTCAGAGATACAAACATAACCCCATCAGCAAGGATAAGGAGGGAGGAAAAACTGATAGAAGCTAAATTGATGCAGGAGATACAACAGGTGGAGAGCAACAAGAGCCTAGCAAAAATTGGAATACAGAATTGGTAACATTAACGGGTCATTTGAGTGCATAAAGAACTAATAAAGCCAAAAGAATTTGGTACTGTGCTATGAAAAAGGAATTACAGCAGACAAACTCGTTGCTTGTAGGCTTAGATCCTGGAGAGCCAAAGAACATATAACTAAATTGATATTCCAGAGGGGCAAGAAATCACAGGCAAACATGAAAAGAGCTATTTCTAATTTTGGATCGAACATTATACACAGTGGAACCAGAAAGCAGTACAGATATATCTACCTTTCTAGAGATGATTTAGTCTCCAAACCTCCCCACAGAATGGGAATAGCAGCTGAACAACCGTATTAAAAAGTAAGATATTCTTTTCACCATCAAATCAATGCACCCAAATAAAGCCCCAGTACCTGGCAGGCTGTTGATAGCCTTCTAGAGAGATTTCACCCCCTACTCCTGGGCCAATTTACAAACCTCTACGACTCCTTTAAAGGTATCCCAGATATTACCTCGATGAGAGAATCTGAGGTAGTAAGGCTGCCAAAACCAGGAGAATTGAAGGTAAAATGTAAGTCATTCAGGCCTAATGCCTTACTCAAGTTCAATTGGTTTAGTTTTATGTTTCAGCTTATAACCATAACAGAATAAAAGCAATTTATAAAAATTTGAAAAATTTAACTGGGACAAATATTTTCTGAAAGTGCTCATTCTGCTCTATAAAAACAAAAATAATCCATTTAAAAATATGTGGAAAATTCATTCCACTACATATTTTGTAATAAGCTGAATTAACCATGCGTACACATCATTAAAAAACAACATCAATAATATCACCCTTATACCCTTTCATACTTCAAGGGATAAAAACAGATCCAATGGATCATTTCTTTTATGAAAAGTGATTATAAAAATAGCAGTCTTGCGCAAACAGGCAATAAACAAGAATCCATTCTTGTAGCTGCACTTTGCAAGTCTGTGAATTCATAAAGAGTTTAATCCAGTTCTTTTCTCAAAATATGTCAAGTGGACCAGAAATAGAAGGCCACAGAGCAAACAATATCAATATAGTCTGTCCTTTAACATAGTGAAAGGATGTCTTGATAGGCTCTTATTCCTCTATCCTTAAATGGGAGAAAGAACCTGTTCTGTCTTGAGACTGACGTTTTTGTGTAAAAGAGCCTAAAGTGCAATGTCAAATCTCTGCCTGCCTCCCCGGCTCCAACTACATGTGCAAATTTGAGACAAATAAGCATCCTATTTGTCATGGTATACTCTAATCGAGTAGGTTCCAAATCTGAACTATCTATACATTTTCCCAAGAAAATGTACTCAAGAGTCTTGTTGTGCATGGAAAGTTTGGGGGTGATCTATCAAGTGGTGGACGAGAAAAAGGGAGGGTAAAAAAAAGTGTTTCCCATTTTAATTCCCATTGGGATTTTGAACACGACTGCAGCCTGAGCCGCTGGACGGAATTACACCAAATTTGGCAGAGGGGTGGCTTTTGGTCTACAGATCGCACTGCTTCTTATTTGGTGTGAATCCGTTTAGTAGCTTCTGAGATATTAAAGGAAAACACAATTTGTATATCTGGGTGTAGCCTAAGCACAGATCCTGTTGGAGTGTGATCTTTGAAATTAATATTAACATGAAAAGCTTGCAATATCTTCTGTAATGATGCTGCTTAGAAAATGTGTTAATGTAGAAATTAATGTACACGTTTGAAATGTGCCCACGGGGAGTGGCCATCAATGTATACGAAGACGAATGAGACTAATTAATGATGAATTAATAATGTACTAATATATGGTTTTGTATTAGCGTATCTTAATTAGAGTAATGTATTAGGGGGTTGTCAACTTAAATTACTAGGCATTAGTTAGCGAGGGTCTGGGCCTAGCTGCCTGGTCTCATATTAAACTGTGTTTTTCTGATGTGCAATGTGCTGCTTTCCTGAAGGACACGAGGCTGTACTTTTCCAGAAGCTAGAGATATGTGTGTAACCATAGTAAATTCTTTCTCATGGGACCCGGCTTGCTAGTGGAGATATTCTTGCCGAATGCAACAGTGTAATTCGTAACAGGTACAAGGCAGTCTAGACTAGGAGAAGGCAATGGGACTACTGACTGGAGCGTAAAGTGTAACTTTTCTTACGTGACATTCCTGCCGATGAAGACGTCAACAACGTGGGCCAATCGGATGCATGAGAACTGTGTTTTGTGGAAAATTCTAGTAAGACGAGTGGAGATTTATTGGACAGAGATAATGATGCACCAAAATTGATCCAATAGGGAATTAAGGGCTAGTTCAACTGTTTTGATATAACAGTGTGACCCGAGGAGAAATCAGCATTCTTCTTCGCCACAAATCCTTGCCATTATGAGCCATTATTAGCCATTACTGGACATTCCACCGAGCTATACTTTAGCCATTATTCTTTGAGACTTTGCTGTTCTTGATATCTTAACCATCCTCTATCTAAGTCCTTACCTGATATTTACTTCTCCTCCTTACGAGGGAAGTGCTTATTCTTAGCTATGCCATATTGAGACTTTGCCCTGTCCTGTCCTTGCTGATGCTGAATCGACTGATGTCCTGAGGACGAAGACTGACGCTGATTGCTGATTCGTTGGAGGGGTAACTATCTGATGATAACTTGTAATTATCTGTTTGCCTTTTCTTTCTAGGTACCAACTGCTCTTTTGATAGAAGCCATAGTTAGATGTTTTCCAAATTTGTGTTTTCCTAAATTGTTTTGCATGAAGCCCAACATGCTGATGCTAATTCGAGGTTAGTTAAGGTGTTCAGTAAAAGCTGACACAAATAGACAAATGACTGAGTTCGTGCTTTGTTGAATCTTGCACAACTGAGACTTTGCTAAACTGCTTCTTATTATTGATGCGATAATGTTGAATAAGTGTTCTCTATGGATTGATTAAGTGTGTTCTAATTACAAGTTTGAAGAGTTACTAATGAGATTGATTGCTAATGAGATTAACGGAGACGATATTAGATTGTAACAAATAGGGAAATAAATATTCTAATCCTTAACTAAATTGGTGTGGTTATTCATGACTGAAGGGTCATGGGGTGTTCAATTATCGATTCTTATTGAATGTTGTTGACAACTTGTTGATTAGGTATTGCGAATGTTGATTGACTTATTGCCATATTGATTGTGATGTCAAAAAGTTATCTTGTTCTGGGAAGTCTCTGAACGTGGTCAAAAGGTTCATCGGCCTGGGCGTGTCCCCTTGTAAGTTTACTTATCAAGGTCCTGACGCGCTAACAATCCCATGGTGAGATCTGCTTGGGTGTCAGTACTTCAACCAGAAAGTGATGGCAGCCATCTTGGGACCAATATACATGATAACACCCCACTGAAATGCATTGTAGTGTATGGCAGGTTTTAAGGGTCACAAAAAGGTTAACATATAAAGGGTGATAACAAATTTAATTTCCAATATAAATCATTTGTTGATGGTATCTTACTAACTCTCACAAATTGTGCTGTTTTTTAATGTGATTTTACTCTGGTAGGATTTCATGAGTCATATTGGAGAGGAAATTGTTTTCTCATGATTTTCCCATAGAAAGTATGTAAGGTGCTCCAAAAGTTAAAATGAGAACATATTTTCCGTAAATTCACAATATCTTTCTCAGCCATATGAGAATGAAATCTGACACTCCTAGTAAAACATGTACTTCCAACAGGAGCAGCCAGTCAGTTGATTCCTTCGTGTTATACTGTTGCCTCCCAGAGTGTTCTAAATAACAACTAGAATGCTAACAGTCTTATTTATGACAAAAATGTGGCACAGCTTAAGCCATCTTGATTTAATCAAACTGGTAACTTAAAACATTTAATTCAGAAAGGATTCAAATGAGGGGTTCATTTTGTCATATAAATTATGGTTAGTGCTGTAGAAAGAAAAATGAGAACATGTTTTAAGTAAGTTCTCAAATATCTTTCTCTTCTATTTCAATAAAAAGTTCTGACATGTAGACTGAAACATGCACTTTCAACATCAGCAGCAGACTGCCAGTTTAATTCCTAGTGAACAGAAGCTTTATTAGAGTGTTCTAATGAGCAACTAAAGTGCTAACATTCTGAATTTATGCCAAACGTGTGACACATGTGAGCACCATTTTGATGGAAATGAGGTGACTGAAAACATTTTGTACTGAGGATACTGCAGGAAATTAGGAAGCTTCCTAACTAATAAGTCTCCCAAGATGGCCACCAGAAAAGAGCCAAAATGTAGCACAAATATCACCAAATGTAGATGTTATTAAAATATACGTGTCACTATCCCACTGACTGTGGTACAGGTAATACACAATCTGCAGTGAACGCAACAGTCTTAGGCCGGTATACCACAGAACTAGCAGCAACAGGGGTTTTCTCCTAGAACAACAGTGCATAATACAGAGATTTTTGGATAGGGGGATCCGAGGTGGGTTCTCGATAGTGCTGGGTGCAGGGTCAGTGAACGTTCCAGAGATGATATCCTCTTTGTAACCTCAGGTCGATCTACTACCAGTGATGAGGGAGGCCCTAATAGACTCATCACTACTTTTAATGGTGACTCTGGTTGGGTGAAAGCCATATTGAAGAGGAACTTGGGCCTTTTAAAGCATGACCCGTGATAGCCTTCCTGATCATCCTCTGATCACGTACCGTAGGAGCAAGTCTGTGAGGGACTTGCTGGTGAGAAGTGAGGTAAAATTCCAGACAGTGAGATCAAGTGTGAAGGAGATAAAGGGTTTTTACATATGTGGAAACTGCAATGGTTGCCAATACTCCTCTAATGTTAAATCTATAAACATACCTTAGATAGTCAACAGAAGCAGATTACCTAATTTATCACATGTACTAGCACCCATGTAGTCTATGTATTATAGTACCCATGTGGGCTGTGTTAGCGCGTCTTGCCTTATTTGTTCCTTTTTAAATTATTGATAAGGGTTTGTGTTAGAGGTTCAATGCACCTTTTGCCTGTGCTTAGAGGAATCTCACCATCATTACTCTCAAATCTCATTGTAACCAAAGCTAGTAACTTCAACATGTAAACAATCAATTTGGCAACTTTGAGTCAGTAAACATCACGCACCATGACCCATGCATCCATGAATAACCACACCTTTTAGTAAAAGTTAGAAAATGAATTTCCCTTTATTAACAATGCTAATATCACGTATATCAATCTCAACACCAAATGATAAACATAAATGGATAACACTGGTTGACCAAATCTTCTAAAGAATCTCAATTGAACCAGAGCATTCACTGATAAGCATTCAAGAATCACAGTACAAATTAATAACAAAAATAACAGTGCCATAGAAATGGCATACATTTACATTCAACTGGTAAACAACATCAGCTTTTCGTTAATAACAATGTGTTAAAATTTCCAGGTCTCCTTAACTAACCTTCTGATTAGAATAGCATGTTTCAACTTCATGCAAGACGTTTTAGTAAAAGTTCATTTGGAAAACATCTAAACTACTGTATGGCTCTACAAAATGGTGGTTGGTGCTTTAAACAAAAAGACAATTCTGCAGCAAAAACATTAGCATTTGTTATACCTCTCCTCAAGTTCGGATCAGCAAGCAGCGATTCTCTTTGTCAGTTGGACATCCGTCTGGTCAGTGTCAGCAATGGGCAGTGAAAAGGGAATGATTCACACCCGGTGGGCCCTAAGCTATCTGAACCACATAATTTTAGCAAGCTAGGGATCAACATTAGCACAAATTATATAGGATGGTTATAAAAGAAAAGAATCTTCAGGCACCACTGTGCAAGAATAATATTAGCAATGGAAAATGGCAAAAATGGTAAATGTCAAGTGGCTCAATGGCAAAAAGGCAGAAAAATGACAATGGCAAATGGAAAAAATAGTAAGTGACATAGAACTCTCTCTGCAGTCAGACTAAGTTAGAATTTCCCAAAAACTTTCTACATTGTCATTGGTCAGAAAATTGAACATTTACAGTTAGTCCAATAAAAAATAAAACCCAAATCTACGATATAACTAAGCTGTCTTTCACACGTTGATGATTGGCTCCTCTTCTCCTGTTCCCATCGTCATACTCGTCAAGTAACCTTTTTGGGCAATCCTTCCTTCAGTCAGTACATCCCTTGTTGGTTCCTGGGAACATCACTGTCTCATGCATCAAGTCTACAATGTTGCATTTCCCTAATATAAGACAATCTAGAAGGCAGTTTTCATGGGAAAGCTAAAAAACATCTGCAAAACGTTTTGGCCAAAACAGTGTGAACAATGGAATCATACATTCGTTAGTCATACATTTCCCTCTATTTTATTAGACATTGCAGCTTGACATGAGGTTGTCTCGACTAGGCCCAAACCCTCGCTAAATTTAAGGTTTATAGAATACGTAAAGCAAATACATTGCATGAAAATATTAATGTGAAATAATACTACAATTTTCTCTACACGTGCACTTCAACTAATGATAATTTACATTTATTAAAGCATTTCGTATTAGATGACGGCCACTCAAGTGGGTACATTTTCCAAGTGGTACATTAATGTCTACATTATCCAAATTTTATGCAAATTCTTAACCAATAATAAATGCAAAACATTAGTTCATTAATTCAGCTTTTACAGCTGCGCTATGTGGGCAGTACCCTGCATCCGGTCCGTAAACGGATTTTGGAACATATGAAGGCTATTATCAACACAGACAAGCATTATCATGTTGCTAGTCATTTTGAAGCATTTCACTTCAGTGACAGCAAGTACCTTAATTTCTTTAGATTGGACCATGTTGCCCCGACATTATAGGAGGGAATAGGCTCAACAAATTGAGAAAGCTTGAATCCAGGTGGATAATCAAACTTAATACTGAGTCTCTGATGGGTCTGAACTCCAATGAGGAGTTATATTTACATTTAGAGTAAGATATCTAATATTTACCTGCTTGCATCATTATCTGTTCTCTGACATATTGTCGACAACTTTTTTCTGTTTTATTGCAGGGAGAGTAGGAAGGGACTCTAGTCTAGCCTTGCTGGATCTGAGTGGCTGTCCTAGCTGGGGCAGTCTACCCTATCTTCTTATTTTACAACTCTTATGACTCTGGGAGAACACCAAGGCTTCACACTTTAAGGTTTTTTTTCACATGCGTTTATGAGGGACTTGTTGCCCACTTGGGCTGTATTTTGTTGAGTTTTAAAGTTTATGAATGGAGTGAATGGGAATATAATGTGTTTTGATTTCCTTTCCCGATATGACAGTTTTTCTAGGGTATGCCTACTTGGGCATGATTTCCAATTTCAATATAATAAATCTAATATTTTTTCATTATTAAAAAAAAAGTTTGTATAATATGCTCTGTATATTGCTGATGGTGGACTTTGCATTTGATCTGCATATTTATTTATATTGACTGCCTTTCACTCTTTATTTATTTATTTAACTTGGGTATATATCTGTTGAAAATTCTGATTATTGTGCCATATTTATGTTCTTCTATGGAAAACTAACTTTTGTTTGAGGATTTACAGCAATTATATTTTTCCAATTTTATACCTAAATGTGTGTTATGTGTACTAAACATGATACGTTAGTGCACTGTGTTAGTCCTCATATTATGAGCCATGAGTAATTAGGCAGGAAACTGTTTTATTTTCCCTCTTTTAAGGTGGCCGATGCAACTCTGGCAGAGTCTGTACTTGTTCTAGTCCCTCTGCTATGTTCACCATTTTTAACATTTACATGTGTGTTGTTGATAATGTCCCCTATCTCGTGATCAAGGCCAGTGTGACCGAAACCCATGGCAGGGGCTGGTGTTACTACATTAAAAACACTGGTATATTTATATATATAGCAAGTGCTTCATCTCTGGATATAACATATTGAGGTATGACACGACCTTCAGTATAATGATCAAAATAGTTGCAGACCTGCCATCTCACACGGTGCCACTGTGTGACCCACGATATTGGCTCCCCTCACACGGTTTCCTGGTGATGAGCCACTATTGCATTGTGGCAGAGAAAACAAGCTGAAAACCACTATAAACAGTGTTTTTCAGGTACTTTTTGGAGACTTTTAACCCCTTGAACGCAACAGACGTAATGGTTGCGTCCAGTGGAGTGGCGCTGCGGCACCACGTACGTAACCATTACGTCTTGATAGAGGCCCTCGGGGGAAGCGCTAGCGCTCCCCCTGAGGGCCTAGGGGGCAGGGCTGGAAGCGGAATTGTTTCCCCATTCACCCCCCTCATCAGAGGTCGCCTCTGGCTTCCGCTATGATGAGGAGAAACAGATTAGTTTCTTCTCTGTATGGGGGCAGGGGAGGAAGAGAGGCATGAAAAGGGATGGAAGCTTTTTCCTTCCCTTTTCATGTCTCTCTGAGCATTCCTGTAGCACGATCGCACAGCGAACGTGCTGCAGAAATGCCACTAGACACCATGGATTTGTTTCTATTTTGCGATTGTCATGAGAGCAGTGACCCCTTTGGCAATGGTTGCTCCCCAACGGGGCATTTTATCTAAGGCCATTTCGCTCCCCGTGGGGGGCCATTAGACACCAGGGATGTTTTAAAAAAAATGTATATAGATAAGGGGAGGGACCCCTTAGGCAAGGGTCGCTCCCCAGAGGGCAATTTTTTTATTAGGCCTTTTCTGTCCCTCTAGGAGCTATATTAATTAGGCGGATCTTCCCCCAGGGGTGGCAGAAGCCACTAGACACCAGGGATTTTTTTTTGTTGTTTACCCCTTAGGCAATGGTCGCTCCCCGTGGGGGTGGGGGGCAAATTGTTTTTAGGCCGATCAGCCTATTTTTATTAGGCCAATCTGCCCCCAAGGGGGACAGAAACCACTAGACACCAGGGTTTTTTGTGACAAATTAAAGAAAGAGGAGTGACCCCTCAGACAAAGATCGCTCCCCTGGGGACAAATTTATTTTGGGTCATTTCTGCCCCCCCCCCCCTTCGGGCAGATGGGCCTATTTTAATTAGGCCCATCTGCCACCAAGGGGGACAGAAACCACTAGGCACCAGGGATTTTTAATTTTTTTAATTTTTACAGATGGGGAGCGACCTCTTAGGCAAGGGTCGCTTCCCTGAGTGGCAAATTTATTTTGGGGACACCATTTCTGCCCCCATTGGGGACACCATTTCTGCCCCCATTGGGGACAGATTGACCTATTTTTTGTAAGGCTCATCTGCCCCCGCAGAAACCCCACCAGACAGCTGGGAAGATTTTGTTTTACAAATGAGGGCGGGTATGGCTATACCCCCACCCCCAATAAATGGGGACAAAGTTGTTCTGCCCACCGGTGTTAAGATGGGGCAATTACCCCAAATCCACTCCCCAGGGGAATTAAAAAAAAAATAGTGGGGTGGTGGCTACCAACCAGTATGGGCATGGTTATGTCCCCACCCCAACTAAAGGGGTTAACAGTCTTTCAGCTCTCACCCTGCACACTAAAAGATCTTATCCCAATGGCACACAAGAGGACATTTGATTATTCTGGGTTTTGGTTTCACATTTGGGCCATGAGAGCTTATCTAACTCTCAAAATCGTCCCACTTGGAATGGTGAGGGCTGCACATTTTGGACTTGCGGGCACTGCAATCTAGACACATCTGAAACTAAACATCTGGGTGAGTCCTGGGTAGTGTTTTTCCAATGCACCCCACACCATGTTCCTACCCGCAAACCTCCAACTTTGCATGAAATCACACATTTTCCCCACATTTTTGTGATGGAACCTTTCGGAATCTGCAGGAATCCACAAAATTCCTACCACTCAGCATTGTTGCATCTATACCGCTAAAGATTCTGCCCCACTTGTCAGCCTAAATACATTTTTTTCCAAACTGCCCTTTTGGACCAACTTTGGTTCCCGCTCATTTTCAACATGTTTTTGGCTCTTCCCTGTCACAGGCACTTGGCCCACCTACACAAGTGAGGTATAATTTTTATCAGGAGACTGAGGGGAACGTTGGGTGGTAGGAAATTTGTGCCGGTGTGATGATCCCACACAGAAATGTGGGAAAAATGTGATTTTTTAGCTAAATTTGAGGTTTGCTGAGGATTCTGAGTAAGAAACACTGGGGGGTCCACACCAGTCATACCTCCCGGGTGTGTAGTTTTCATAAATGACTGGGTTTGGTAGGTTTCCCTAGATGGCTGCTGAGCTCAGGACCAAAAACGCTGGTGCCCCCCTCCCCCTTGAAAAACAGGTAGTTTTGTATTTGATCATTTTGATCTGTCCACGTAGTGTTTTGGGGGCATTTCCTGTTGGGGGCACTAGGCCTACCCACATAAGTGAGGTACCATTTTTATCGGAAGACTTGGAGGAATACTGGGTGGAAGGAAATTTGTGGCTCCTCTCAGATTCCAGAACTTTCTATCACTGAAATGTGAGGAAAAGGTGTTTTTTTGCCAAATTTTGAGGTTTGCTAAGGATTCTGGGTAACAGAACCTGGTGAGAGCCGCCCCACAAGTCACCCATCTGGGATTCCCCTAGGTGTCTAGTTTTAAAAAAATGAACAGGTTTGGTAGGTTTCAATGGGTGCCGGCTGAGCTAATGGCCAAAATCCACAGCTAGGCACTTTGCAAAAAACACGTCAGATTTCAATGTAAAAATGCGATGTGTCCATGTTGTGTTTTCTGTCGCGGGCATTCAGCCTACCCGCACAAGTGAGGTAAAAATTTTATCAGGAGACTTTGGGGAACACAGAATAGCATAGCAGGTGTTGTTGCTCCTTGTCTTTATCTACATTTTTTCCTTCCAAATGTAAGACAGTTTGTAAAAAAGACGTCTAAATGAGAAATGCCTTGTAATTCACATGCTAGTATGGGGACCCCGGAATTCAGAGATGTGCAAATAACCACTGCTTCTCAACACCTTATCTTGTGCTCATTTTGGAAATACAAAGGTTTCCTTGATACCTATTTTTCACTCTTTAAATTTCACCACATGAATTGCCGTATACCCAGTATACAATGAAAACCCATTGCAAGGTGCAGCTCATTTATTGGCTCTGGGTACCTACAGTTCTTGAGGAATCTACAAGTCCTATATATCCCCGCAACCAGAAGAGTCCAGCAGACGTAATGGCATATTGCTTTTGAAAATCTGACATTGCAGGGAAAAGTTACAGAGTTAAACGTGGAGAAAAATGGCAGTTTTTTCACCTCAATTTCAATATTTTTTTATTTCAGCTGTTATTTTCTGTAGGAGAACCTTGTTGGATCTATACGAAGGACCCTTTGCTAAATTCAAAATGTTGTCTACCTTTCAGAAATGTTTAGCTGTCCAGGCCCCAGCATTGGTTTCACACCCATTTCTGTCACTAACTGGAAGGAGGCTAAAAGCACAAAAAATAGTAAAAATGGGGTATGTTCCAGTAAAATGCCAAAATTGTGTTGAAAATGTGGTTTTCTGATTCAAGTCTGCCTGTTCCTGAAAGCTGGGAAGATATTTTTTTTTATCACTGCAAATCCTTTGTTGATGCCATTTTCAGGGACAAAACAACAAGCCTTCTTCTGCAGCCCTTTTTTCCCCATTTTTCTTTTAAAAAACATTTTTTTTCAGTATTTTGGCTAATTTCTTGGTCTCCTCCAGGGGAACCCACAAACTCTGGGTACCTCTAGAATCTCTAGGATGTTGGAAAAAAAGGACGCAAATTTGGCACAGGTAGCTTATGTGGACAAAAGGTTATGAGGTCCTAAGCGCGAATTGCCCTAAACAGCCAAAAAAAGGCTTGGCACCTGAGGGGGAAAGGGCCTGGCAGCGAAGGGGTTAATCACCAATGTCCATTAATGGGTGTGAAAACACCCCAGGACATAGGCAGCGTTCTCAGCAAGCTTTTGATTTTTTTTTTTGAGGAGGGGGTTTTTGGGCTGTGGTGGGGGCAAAAGCTTCTCTGCACAGGGTCACACCACCTCAAGGCCACACTCCCTCCTCACACTGTGAGTTTTTTTGTGAAGTGGAAAGTCTGTAGTTGGGAGTCAAAGGGCTAGCTATAATTATTGTAATGACGAACTTTACTCACCAGTAGGCATCTTTGAGAGGTTTAGGCCTAAGACATCAAGACCCTCATTACGACCCTAGTGGTGAGTGATAAAGTTGCGGTAATACCACCAACAGGCTGGCGGTAAGTAACGCCAAATTATGACCATGGTGGAGATAACTCACATAGACATCCAATGTACCACACCAACCGCCAGGGCGGAAACAACACTCACCACAGGGGTAGCTGCCAACAGCCAGGCGGAAGACAAAGTACTGCCCACCATATTAAGACATACGAATCCGCCAACTTTTCCGGGACGGTACCAACACCATCAAAAGCCTGGCGGAAACAGAGCTCAGAAGAGAAAGGACTCACCATCGGAGACACAGGGAAGAACAACACCGCCATGGAACCCGAACTGCAAGTCTTCCTGATGATCTTCTACGTTATGCTGCACCTGGAACACCAACGCCGATGAAGACGACAACAGTAAGTACAGCCGCCTAGCACACAAGGGAGGGAGGAAGGAAAATGACAGTGACACACACACACGCACAACACACACCCGACACACACACACCATACACACAACCAGCTGCACATGTAAACCAATGGCAGACAACACACAGCAGAATAACACAAGGACCAGAGTATGGATGTTCAGAAAATGTATTAGCATAGCAAAACCCACCACACAAACCAAATATATACAAATGTTCACAAAGGGCCAATGCCCAGTCCAAAGTCATATGGGCACAAAAGGCCACAGGGCACAGTCCAAGGCTCAACTTGTAGCCTGACATCATCCTGAGAGAACACTGCAGGGGCATCATGTTGCAAGCGGGCAGGCACCTCAGGGGGAGGGAGGGGGTCACCTCAGCCGAATTCAGGAACTTCCCCACTGGTTCTGGATGGGGCTCCATGCCCATTTCACTCTGCTGGGGAGTGCAAGGTCACAGTCTCTGAGCTGGGGAACATGTCCACTGGTTCCGGAGGGGGGTCCATGCCCATGTCCTATTGCTGGGGAGTGGAAGGTCATAGTCTCTGAGCTGGGGAACATGCCCATTGGTTCTGGAGTGGGCTCCATGCCCATGTCCTATTGCTGGGGAGTGCAAGGTCACAGTCTCTGAGCTGGGGAACATGCCCACTGGTTCTGGAGGGTGCTCCATGCCCATGTCCCATTGCTGGGGTTTACAAAGTCACAGTCTCTGAGCTGGGGAACATGTCCACTGGTTCTGGGGGGGGGGGCCCTTGTGCAGCAGTCCCTGGAGGGTGGCCTACATATCCTCCGCTGGTGGTGATAGCTGCACTGCTTCAACTGGTGGTGAGGGCTGCTCTGTGGCAACAAGTGATGGTGCCTCCTGGCCTTGCTCTGCTGGCGGTGATAGCTGCACTGCCTCAGCTGGTGGTGAGGGCTGCTCTGTGGCAACAGGTGACGGTGCCTCCTGGCCTGCCACCGCTGGCGGTGAGGGCTCCGTGACCTCCACAGGTGGTGGTGGTTTCACCCTCCCAGCCTCTGATGGAGTTGAGGTCATCATTCCCTCCATGGCAGGAGGTGTTGTGGGCTCCTTCTCCTTCCTGGCTGTACATGTGGGCTCCTTCCCCTTCCTGGCTGTAGATGTTATGGGCTCCTCCTTCCCCTTCCTGGCTGTAGGTGTTGTGGGCTTCTTCCCCTTCCTGGCTGTAGATGCTGTGAGGTCCTTCCCCTTCCTGGCTGTAGGTGTTGTGGGCTTCTTCCCCTTCCTGGCTGTAGATGTTGTGGGCTCCTTCCCCTTTCTGGCTGTTGGAGTGGAATCCTCACAGTCCTGCCTCCACGACTAGGAAGTGCCTCCACTGTCCCCGTGGACTGTTTGGCTGAGGTGCTAGGCCGGCTGGTTGGCACTCTGGTTCTATGGGCAGGATGGGGAGAGGGGGACGGATGCTGTCAAGTTGGGCAAGGAAAAGCTTCTTAGGGACGGTGGGGCGGGAAGAGGGATGGGAATGGAGGTTGAGGGAGTGGTTGTTAGAGGTGTACTTCTTCTGGGCTTGGGTGCAGGTGCATAGGCAGTGTGCGTGTGTGAGGTGGATGGCTGTTGGGTGTCTGAGTGCTTGCGTTTGTGTCCTTTAGGAGGGGGGACAGACAAGGTGGGATAGAACACAGGGGACGCGTGAATGGATGTTGTGGAGTGTCTGCTAGTGAGGTGTGTGTGCTGCTTGGTGTGGTGATGCTGGTGGTGGATCTTGATGTAGTGCATGCAGGTGTGAGTGTGGACATGACTGGGAGGAGGAGAATGGGGAGACAGTGGAGGCAGTGGATGTTGTCATGTCTGCAACTGTATGGTGTTTGCGTGAGTGCTTGTGGGATGAAGTGTGGTGCTTGTGTTTGCCTGTGCCACACTTGGGTGTTGTCTTCTGTGCATGCTCTCTGTATGTGTGCCTGGGATGGGTTGGGCTTGAGAAGAATGGTACTGCGAAGTGGTAGTTGGAGGGGGACAATAGAAACAGGGACAATGGCTGCCATCAGAGAGGAGGCCAGAGCCTGCATCAATCTCTGTTGGGCCACCAATCCACTGTGAATGCCCTCCAGGAATGCATTGCATTGCTGCATCTGGGATGCCAGCCCCTGGATGGCATTCACAATGTTGATTGCCCTACAGAGATCGATCTCAGGAGGTCAATAGCCTCCTCACTCAGGGCAGGAGGGCTCACTGGGGAGGGCCTGAGGTGCCTGGGGGGAAAAAGATGCCCACCCTCCTGGGTGAGTGGGCATGGGTAACTTGCTGAGGGGATACTGGGAAGGAGGTGCTGGTACGGGGGTGGCTGCTGTACCTGCAGCTGGGGTGGTCACAGAGATGTCCTCCACCACCAGGGAGCTTCCATCGGAGGAGGTATCTGAGTCTGTGTTGTCTCCCCCAGTCTCCGCCGTGGTGCTCCCCTCGCTCTCTGTCCCACTGGTTCCCTTGGTGTCGGTGGACTCTGCCTCCCGGGTCCTGTGGGATGCTGCTCCCTCTGTCGCTGGTGCCCCTGCTCCTCCGCCAGATGATGCTAATGCACACAAGGACAGGATGACAAAACAAGAAGGGGGGGAGACAAAGGATACACTGGGTCAATGACTGCACCAACACCACTATTGGCATGCACATCACCGTCACACACAGGGAACAGGCTTAAGCACTATGCATTGCACTACCAGTGATTTGGCTAGTCACTAAGGCAAGATGAGGACCACACGCTGCCAACTACAGCACTCCTGGGACCCACGATTCCCTGCCTAAAATGGACTGCTAACAAGCTAGGTTACCTGTATTTGCCATACACCCATTACCCTTCAGTTGATCCACGCTGCAATGTCTGTCCCAGCCTTAGGGGCACCCACTAACACATATCCACCACCCGGATACCACCCCACCAGCCAAAATATGTATTCCCTCAAGCGCCCATCCAGCGCAGGGTAGGCCACCGCCAGTATGCGGGCCATCAGGGGGGTCAGGGTCCGACGGGCACCCCTTCCTTGTTGGGAGGACATCCCCAGCTGGGCCTCCGTGGTCATCCGTGCCCAGAGTCTCAGGTCCTCCCACCAATTCTGACAGTGGGTGCTCGCCTGCCATTGACCCCCAGGGTCCGCACGTCCGTGGTGATGGCATGTCAGATTCCTTTTTTTTGATGGGCGTTGGCCTGCAGAGGTAATACAGACAGAAGAACACCATTAGACAAACAGTCCAGCCTGTCACACAAAAAGCCCACCATACACGTTTTCATAACCATTGGCACACACATCGCCCGGCGCACACCATGTACACCGCCACTAGACATTCCACCCCAACCCTCCTTACACGATGCTTGCACACACACCTCCATGCATCCTTCCCACATGCATCGGGCCCAAAATTTACTCACCTGTTGGTCTGGAGGCCCATAGAGCTGTCCGTACTGGGGTAGGACCCCATCCACCAGTCGCTCCAACTCCTCTGAAGTGAAGGCTGGGGCCCTTTCCCCAGTCACACAGGCCATGGTAGGTTCCAGACACAGGTCACAGCAGCACACGCATTGAAGGTGTTCTCCTGTTGAAGGTCAGGAAACAAGTGCGGCTTGAGATAGAAAATGGCAGTCATGTCCGTGGCGGTGTACACCGTCACCTCCGGCGTAGATCCCCATTGGCCACTGTAGTACATAGGGCCCCATATTATCCAATGAGGAATTGCACGGCGGTGCAAGACTGCCTTCCGCCACAACGCATAACGTCGGCGCAATTACCGCACTTCCACCTGTCCCTCCATACAGGACAGGCGGTCGCCATTTTATGGGGAGGACAGGCCTATCGACAATTACTGCATCACGGATTAGAGCTCAGAAGAATCGGAAAGTCTTTCTCATATGCTTCTTACAACCACCTTACCGACCTTGTGTTAAAACGTCTTTCCAGAGCCACTGGGTATTTGAGTGTATTGAGTGGACTCCATGTAGGTTTTACCACCATTCCATCTGCTGATATGACTGCAAGTAAAGGCTCATGGTTGCTTTCGAATCTTAGACTTATCTGTAGGTCGACCTCTCTGGACCATGCCTCAGTGTTATTTATTAACACATATGGGGATTATTCCTCATTCACTAGTGGCAGCATCCAGGGAAT
Organism: Pleurodeles waltl; assembly: GCF_031143425.1. Taxonomy (NCBI): domain Eukaryota; kingdom Metazoa; phylum Chordata; class Amphibia; order Caudata; family Salamandridae; genus Pleurodeles; species Pleurodeles waltl. The sequence continues at coordinate 966,677,402 of NC_090444.1, forward strand.
TCTCACTAGTAGACATTACTCAAGAGTCCACTCTGGGTCTTAGAAATTAGCCAAAAGTGCCTATGGTGCTGCAGCACCTATAGCATCAAGTCCCTGGGTCTCTGTAGGCCCATATAAAGTATTACCCGCTCTGCAGCGAGGAAGCATTCAATGGGTGCCTCACCCACTGACACTTGCGATGCTCCAGTCCTCTTCTGTCAAGTCAGAGGAGGTGCTGGCCCTCTGCGAGCTTGCACAGTTGGCTCCAGCAGTGATCAGAGGTGCTGCTGTGCTTTCTTCTCCAAGGTAAGTTCAGCATTCCCCAACAGGTAGTGCTGGCAGTGTTCACTTGCACAGTGGCCCTTCCTGGCATACAGGGTCATCACAACGGTGTAGTGCGGGCTTCACTCTTCCAGCACAGCACTTGGCTCATAGCTATCATCATGGCAGCCCTCTCCTGACATTCGGGGGTCACTGACCTGGTTCTGTATTGAGCATTGACCTGTTTGGTTCAGCAGCCATCTCCTCAAACCTCGCACCAGGAGTCCCCTCGCCAAGGCTGTCCCCCAGATCTCACTCCATCCAATGCTGTTCTCGTCTTCACACTGGTCTTGGCAAGCAGACTGGCACTGGTGTGCCAGGCTGCAGAGCAGGTGGTCTTGGTTTCCCTGGATGATGTCCCCTTACTCAGCAGATACACACAATTCAATTATTATAGGATTAAAAGAGGGAAGGTTTACTTATATGGTGTAAGGCTTTTATCTTCAGCTAACAAACAGTGACTTTCACAGTATGGTAAGATTGGACTAGATGAGATACTGATACATGGGTACAGAAACATTGGTCTTTGTGTGTGTTCAATTATTAATAAACATGAAAAAGAAATATATTTTTTAAAGGGTGCAACCACTCACCCACACTATGTAGCATGCATCATCATAGGGGCTGCTCCTTTGTGAGCATCAAATCAGCCCTCAATGGACTCATTCAGAGCTCTTGGAGACTTTTCATGTATATAAATGTAAAGATGAATGAAATGAAAGGTCTCCAAAGTTCCTCCCTCAAAATTGCATTAGGATGAGTACAGTTTTTCTTAACTTTATTAATTTAGATATGTGAAACATATACTATGGAAGATTAAAAGAAAAGGCTGTAGGAGAAAATTTGGTAATTAATAAAATACCTTCCTCACATGCTCATAAAGGTCAACATATTCCTGGGATTTTCAGATTTGCAGGGACTCTTACCTGTTCTAAGCAAGGTGCCATTTATACTTAATCTGTACTAAAATTGATAGTTTAGGTTAGTGTTAGCCACTTAAGGTCTCCCTGTTCGGAATTAGTTCCAGGGATGTTGATAGGCACAGAGTCAGGACAAAACCATATTGACCTTAGCAAGCGTGTGACAAAGGTATCATAATAATTACCTAATTTTCTTTCATTGGTTTTTCCTTTAGTTTGACCCCCTACTTAACCTATGGTACAGCTTGGGTAATTTAGCCAAAGTCCACTCATCTACAGACATCATGCCCACAGCTTTTAAAGCCAAATGTTAATAACGTTAACATCAAAGGCACTGCCAAATGCTGGTCTCCCCTCCTCCATCACAAACTTTCAGGCTCAAAATGTGTCGACTGTAATAGCAATAAATGAGCACTCATACCACTGCAATTGTAAATAGTGTCACCCATCTCCAGGTGCTTTTGGTCCCAAATAGTCAAGGCCTGCAAACAATTATAACCACATTTCACTGCCTCATATGCTGCCCTCTGCGATCCCATAAAGAGAGTACCTGCTAGTCTGTACCAAGCGCTCAACAACTAAGATACTGGATCTTCCCCAACTTTCATCAGAAGCCATCCACACAGCTCGAGAATGCCCCGGTCCGCTCGAAACCTGCAGAAGAAGTCGCTGGACACGGGTACCTGGAAAAAATAACATCTATGGCCATACCCTTGGCTGGATTCACTGCTTGACCCAGAAGCACATCACCACCCATCACTGGGACAGTGGCAGAGCCTGCCGCTGGTTGGTGAAGACAGCTACAAGTGATATCAGCCCCCCAATCGCATGCAAAAGATTACCTGCAGGGGCATTGACTGATCATACTGATGTGGTGTGCGTGACACTCCAAATTGTCTGATTTCCTTAAGACACCATGGGTAAGACAGAGGGCAGACAGTCCAAATTACAATTTGACGCCAAACAGTCTGCTAGGGGATTGACGGGGCAGCAGAGCAGTCCTATTCGGGAGATCCTTTTTCTGATCCTTGTGCAGCGGAGACGGAGATGAAAACACTTCTGCTGGCTATGCAACAAAGCTTATCCTCTATTAAAACCAAAATGGACCTTATATAAAGTTAAATGCCACCCTCACTTGGAAAATGGAAAAGCAAGATGTCCATCTTAAGTAGGTGAAGCAGCGCGCCTAGCTGCATTGGAAGACACGGTGAACACACAAGGGGACCATCTATTAAATATGGAAAAAGTTCTTCAGTTAATTATGTCCAAAAACGAAGACCTGGAGATGAGGTCTCACCAAAACAACCTGCAAATTCTGGACATTTCGGAAACTACCAACACAGGCAAAATGGAAGAGCACATCGAACGACTTCTGACCACACTTTTTGGGGAAATCGTCCTTCTCAAAAGTACTCATAGTAGAAAGGGCACATAGAGCCCTAATGTCCAAACTCCCCCAGGTGCACCACCACAAGCAATTATAGCCAGGCTCCTAAATTACAAAGACAGAGACACAGCATTACGTCTGGCAAGGAAGAAACTCAAGCTAAACTTTGATGGGTACGAAGTAGCAGTTACCCAGATTTCACAGTTGCAGTCCAGAAGGCACAGAGGAAATTTGCACCCATCAAGCAAAAACTACACCAGGCAACTGCGCCATATGCCATGCTCTAGCCGGCATGCTTGCGCATCTCTTTCCAAGGCAAAGATCACTACATTACCAATCCTCAATGGCCACTGACTTAAGCAACACTTGAAACAAAGGAACCAGACAAGCACATTACCCTCGTCATCAGCATCCTATTTGCCAAGACCCATGACTCCCTGAGAATGACTCATTTGAACAAGGTACCTCTGAAGGGCTCTGCCCCTGCATAGCAAAATCACTACAAACATTAATATGTATGACACCCGATGATCTCATTCACTGTCTCACCCTGGACACCCTCTTCTACACAAGGGAGACCCCGCTTGGTCCTCTGGTTGTCCTTCACAAGTGACAATTTAAGGGCTTTTTGGGGCAGAGCCACGCCTGTGACTAACATGGCCTCAAGGCGCTGAAGCTCCAACGGGCGATCTCCTCCCGCCATGAAATTGAGGCCAGCGGAGCAGACCTAGACTGAGAATGGACCTGCCCTAGGTGCCGAGAGGCCCCCCGAATGTGTGGCAGAAGAACAGACCCGATGTGAGGTGAGCGACCAGGGTACCGCCTGGAGGCCTCTCCGACCCACCACACACCCTGGAGGCCCCACTCGACAGGAGCCGTGGGTGAGCCTGGAGCGGTGGGCAGGAGAGCCGTGCGGTGCACCCCGAGATACGGGGCGGTCTCCCATGACTGGACAAGGGTGCTGCTGCGGCCCGGGCCTAGGGGCCTGGCTCCGCACCCCGGGGGCCCCGCGGTGATAAGGACCGTGGGTGAGCCTGGGGATAGGGGTGGGCGGACCTTCTGGTGCGGGCTCCTGCCGGCACGCAGGGACGAGAGATCCTGATGGATTCCGATGGTGGCACGGATCCTACGACAGAGCTAGAGTGCGGCCTAACTGGAATGAAAAGGACCCCCCTCTTTGGTACATGGCTGGCGGCAACTCCCCTACCTGTGCAAATCAAATGAGGAATACACAGGCGGCTGCAGACACCGCGGTAGTGCTGGGAGCTGTGATGTGAAGGAGACTACAACTCGCGACAATGTGCAGTGCGTCGATCATGGCCAGGGGAGACTCAAAGCAGAAGAAACTCACATTTGAGAGGCCACGCCACATTGACAGACAAAAGCATGGCAGAGGGTGAGACACGGCCGGGGACCCAGAAACGGCCCAGCCCACAGACTTGGGTACAATCATGGCTGAGTTGAGATCCTGATTTCGGGCGCTAGATGCCAGATTTAACACAATGGAGTCCTGCCTCTATAAGATGAAAGACAGAATGGATAAACAGGACACCAGAATCCAGGGAGCCGAAGACCGTATCTGCAACCTAGACGATGGGGCAAACAAAATGGAGAAACATCTTGTACGGATGGAGAATAGGCTCTGCATGGTGGTAGCCAAGAACGTGGATCTGGAAGCCCGAGGGCGACAGAACAACATCCGCATTCTAGGAATTGCGTAGTCCACAACACTGGTCGCTTGGACGCTTTTATAGAAACCCTATTACTGGAACCTATATAACAGATTAAAGCAAAACATGTGAAAAGTTATGCCTGACTTCCTGCATGAATCCCCCACTTTAGGCACACAACATGCTCTACTTCAGGTGGATACACCTAGCCACCTGGTCACTTGGTTGTATCAAACAGCCCCACTAGAAGCTCCTGCCGATGCGGCACGTGTGAATGAAAGTGGGAGGAGAAGTTAGGACTTTCCATCAATGACACACAATGACGCCATTGCTGTATCCAAAGGGGTAGGATAACTTCCAGTATCACTTTCTACATCATATATACTACACACCAGTCAAATTACACTGCTTCTGCCTTCGCGCCAATGATAATTGTTCTAGATGTGGCATGGCAGGAGTGAATTTCCCATACCCTGCATGGCCTTGCAGCTCTATACAGTGTTACTGGGATGACATTTCTGCAGCTCTGGCAGTCATGGTGGGTCAGCCTATGATGTTGACCCCACTAATGTCCCTGTTGTGTCATACCGAAGAGGTGGATGCCAACTGCAGACATTTTATCAGCTTTTAGCCAAGAGCAGGATTGCTTGTCGATGGGGCAGAGGGAGAGCACTAAAATTTAAAGAGTGGTTCACTGACCTCATGTATTGTGAAG